>NW_026734542.1:0-321921 GCF_949786415.1 Peromyscus eremicus | reverse complement strand
GATATGTAGAACTGAATTGTATTGCAAAATAAAAATTAAAAAAAAAGAAATGAAATGAATAGTAGAGATTTCATTGCAATGGGACAATTTTGAGTTTACTTATAGTAATGACCTAGGAACTGTTTTCTGGAATTGGGTTAAAAATGGAACTGTTTAAATGAAGAAATTTATTATTTCTACCTAGAATCAAGATACAGTTTTGTGTATGCGTATATGCTGGTTTTTCATGTATTCCGTGTTAAGAACGCAATTGTTTTGTGGAACTGTTTATGTAAAAATGGAATTACATACAGAACTGGTTTTGTGTTACAAATGAAACTGTTTAAATTGAAAAGTTTGGGTTTTCTAACTAGGCTTGAGATTTTGCTTAAATTATAAAGAAAGGGGGAAGAGTTAATATTCCTTAGTCTAATTTCAAAAGTTGTTTGAGGGATTAATGTCATGTTTTTGTTAGTAAGAAATGCAAATGGGGTATATTAAGAGACTACTTTTAAAGTGTAAAGAGTTTTATTAAGAAACTGCTTTTGGATGTTTTGCTAAGTTTTCAAAGTGTTAATGGTTATATTGAGAAGATTGCTTTTCAGTATGGGTTTGTAGGAATTGTATGAGTTTGGGTTCTTCTAACTAGGTTTTAGATTTTGTTTAAAAAATTATAAAGAAAAGGAGGAGTTATGAGGTTGAATTATGTTTGCAGAAATTATATTTACCCTATTGATATTAATGCACCCTAGTTTTGTGGAGTTAAGGAATATTTAAGTTTGATATGAATACATCAAAGTTTTTCCTATGTTCTGTTAGCAAGAAAATTCAAATGATTGAGTTAAAGTTGTAAGACGGAGAAAATTGTTAACTATATTTAGCACCATTTATGCTAATTCAAATGGCTCTGTTAAGAGTTTGCTTTGAATTGTAAGACTGAGAGAATTGTGGCTATGTATAGCAATGTTTATGTTAACCTGTTAATGGTAATGATGAAGCTAAGGGATTCTTTAAGTTTGTAGTTGCCTTAAGAGTTTTTGGCTTAGAAAGGGCTTGAGGCAGCTAAGACTGCTGTAGTCACCTTGGACCTAATTCAAAAGAGAAATGCCATCTATATCATCCTCTACTCCCATACTGGGAGGTGTAACAGCTTGGAGATTGCTGTAAGCCATTAATAGTTATTTTTTATATATTAAGAAAGGGGGACCTGTGAGAGCCCGTTCTCGGGTTCCTCGTGGCTTTACCCAGCAGGTCCGCATAAAGGATGATTAGACCACGGGCCTAAGTGCAGGTGTCTGGGATGGTCTGCACTTGGCTGTGCTGGGGGAGGAGGTCTTTTGCTCCACCCCTTGGCGTCTCTATAAAAACCCTGGGGCAGAGACAGTCAGGGCCCATTGGAATAGGTTCCAGGCCCTCTCGAGGCTATCCTTTATTTTCTATCTGTTTATCTCTGAGATATTCTCCGCAATAAATCCTTCTATCTAATATTTCCTGCTGCTCGCACTCAAGAAAACTCTGGGGAACTGTGGGGGTGGTTGGGTAAACGCCCCACAATAGAGGAAACATAATAGAGTACAAGAGTGCTCTTTTCTCAAAAGCAGAGTGTGTTCCATGTAAGGCAACTCTGTTTTGAATTCCCATTCATAAATGGAGTTGAATCACATGCTGTGTGTGTAGGAAGAAGACTTTTTTTGTTCTGAGCATGCTTACTATTCTGGCTCTATAGGAAACACAGTAGAGTAGAAGAGTGCTCCTTTCTCAAAGGGCAGGTTGTTTCTTGTAAGCTAACTCAGTGTTGAATTCTCCTTCATAATAGGAGTTGAATCCCATGCTGTCTCTTCTTCTAAAAGCAACAGTTGTTTTCAGGTAATTGAAGTCACTATTGGGCACCTATTGAGAAACTTATTGGAAAAAGCACTTTCTTCTTTTCCCAGCAAGTACAATGCATTGGAAGTAAGAGAAGCTACTGTTCTAGATATGACCCTTGTGTGTAGGACGATCAGTTCTTTGTTCTGAGCAAACTCACTGTTCTTGTGGTATAGGAACACAGTATATTAGAAGAGTGCTCCTTTCTCAAAGGCAGAGTGTCTTTCTTGGAAGACAACTCAGTGTTGAAATCCCCTAGTAAAAGAATTGAATCACATGCTGTCTTGTCCTAAGAGCAATAGTTCTTTTTGGGTAAGGAAAGTCACTATTGGGCTCCCATTGTGCTACACAGTGGAAATAGCACTCGCTTCTCTTTCCAGCAAGTACACACATTGAATATAAGAGAAGCTACCATTCTTCTCAGTTTCCTAAGCAGAGTAATACTAAATATGACCTGTGTGTTTAGGAAGCACTGGTATTTTGTTGTGAACAATCACACTCTCATGGATTTATAGGAAACACAGTAGAGTACAACCGTGCTCCTTTCTCAAAAGCAGAGTGTTTCTTGTTAGGCTACTCAGAGTTGAATTTCCCTTCACAAACAGATTTAAATTACATGCTGTCTCTTATCCTATGAGCAACATTTTTTTTCTGGTAAGGAAAGTCAGTGTTGGGTTTCCATTGAGATACACCGTGGAATTAGCACAAACGTCTGTTTGTAGCAAGTACAGTGCATTGGATGAAAGAGAACCTCCAGTTCTTCTTAGTTTCCTCAACAGGGTTGAACTAGATATGGCCCGTGTGTGTAGGAAGGATAGTTCTTTTGTTCTGAGCAAGCTCAGTGTTCTGGCTCTTAGGAAACACAGTAGCATAGAGGAGTGCTCCTTTCAAAAGCAGAGTGTGTTTCTTGTAAGGCAACTCCGTGTAGAATTCCCCTCACAAGCCGATATGAATCACATGCTGTCTCTTGTCCTACAACTACAGTTCTTTTCGGGTAAAGACAGTCACTATTGTGCCCCCATTGAGATACACACTGGAAATAGCACCCGCTTCTGTTCCTAGCAAGTACAGTGCATTCGATGGAAGACTAGCTACTGTTCTTCTCAGTTTCCTGAGCGGAGTTGAACTAGATGTGGCCTTGTGTGTAGGAAGCACAGTTCATTTGTTCTGAGCTCACTGTTCTGGCTATATAGGAAACACAAGAGAGTAGAAGAGTGCTCCTTTCTCAAAAGCTGAGTGTATTTCTTGTAAGTGTACTCCTTGTTTAATTCCCCTTCACAAACAGATTTGAATCACATTTTGTCTCTTGTCCTATGAGTAACAGTCCTTTTTGGGTAAGCAAAGTCACTATTAAGCTCCCATTGATATACACAGTGGAAATAACTCCCGTGTCTGTTCCCAGCAAGTACAGTGCACTGGATGTAAGAGAAGTTGGAGTTCTTCTCAGGTTCCTAAGCACAGTTGAGCTTGATATGGCCCGTGTTTTAGGAAGCACACTTCTTTGGTTCTGAGCCAGGTCACTGTACTGGCTCTATAGGAAACAGAGTAGAGTAGAAGAGTGCTCCTTTCTCAAAAGCAGAGTGTGTCTTTTAAGGTAACCCAGTGTTTAATTCCCCTTCATAAATGGAGTTGAATCATATTCTGTCTCTTTTCCTACAAACAACTGTTCTTTTTGGGTAGGGAAATTGACTATTGGGCTCCCATTGAGATACACAGTGGAATTAGCACCCACGTCTGTTCACAGCAACTACAATGCTTTGGATGTAAGAGAAGCTACTGTTCTTGTCAGTTTCCTAAACAGAGTTGAATTAGATATGGCCAGTGTGGGTAGGAAGCCCAGTTTCTTTGTTCTGAGCAAGCTCACTATTCTGACTGTATAGGAAACACTATGGTGATATTTTATTTGTCCTGAAATATGAAATTATTTGTATGTTAATAAATAAAATTGCCTGGGGATCAGAGCTAATAGCAAGCAATAGCATAAGTTGGATGGTGGTGGTGCATGCCTTTAATCCCAGCACTTGGGAAGCAGAGCTAGGCGGATCTCTGTGTGTTCAAGTATACAGCCAACATGGAGACACACAGCTTTAATGTCAATACCAACCATAGAAGACCTGGAGGTCTGTCCAGACAGGCAGTGATGAGGAGCACATGTGGTTAGGTTTTCAACCAATGAGAAGGCAGAACAGAATGTCTATAATAAGACAAACGCACAGGAAATTGTTCACTTGCTGAGGACAGCGGCAGCAGTGAAGGGTAAGGTTTTAACTTTTAGCTATGGCTCTGACCTCTTCCTTTCAACTATATATTTTGCTCTGTGTTTCTTATTTAACAAGTCAGTTACATCTACAAAACAGAGCAGAGTAGAAGACTGCTGCTTTCTCAAAAGCAGAGTGTGTTTCTTGTAAGACACCTTAGTGTTGAATTCCCCTTCATAAATGGAGTTGAATCACATGCTGTCTCTTGTTTTTCCAGCAACAGTTCTTTTCGGGTAAGGAAAGTAACTATTGGGCTCTGATTGAGATACCCAGTAGAATTAGCACCTGTGTCTCTTCTCAGCATCTATAGTGCATTGGATGTAAGAGAAGCTACTGTTCTTCTCAGTTTCCTAAGAAGAGTTGAACTAGATGCGGTCCATGTGAGTAGGAAGCACAGTTCATTTTTTCTGAGCAAGCTCACTCTTTTGGCTCTATAGGAAACACAGTAGAGTAGAAGAGTGTTCCTTTCTCAAAAGCAGAGTGTGTATCTTGTAAGGCAATTCAGTGTTGAATTCCCCTTCACAAATGGAGTTGAATCACATGCTGTCTATTGTCCTATGAGCAACAGTTCTTTGCGGATAAGGAAAGTCACTACTGGGCTCACTTTGAGATACACAGTGGAAATAGCACTTGCGTCTTTTCCCAGAAAGTATAGTGCATTGGATGTAAGAGAAGCTACTGTTCTTCTCAGTTTCCTAAGCAGAGTTGAATTAGATATGGCCCATGTGTATAGGTAGCACAGTTCTTTTGTTCTGAGCAAGCTCACTGTTCTGACTCTATAGGAAATACTATGGTGATATTTTATTTGTACTCAAATGTGATTTTATTTGTATATAATAAATAAAGTTGCTTGGGGGTCACAGCTAATCGCAAACCATAGCAGAAGCTGTGCGGTGGTGGTGCATCCCTTTAATCCCAGCACTTGGGGGCCAGAGCTAGACGGATCTCCGTGTGTTCAAGGATACAGCCAACAAGCAGACACATGCCTTTAATCTCAATTAAAGTTGGCAAGTGCCAACTATAGAAGACCTGGAAGTCTGTAAGGGAGGCTGTGTCAAGGAGGTCATGTGGTTAGGTTTTCAACCAATGAAAAAGCACTGTGTATGGCAATGGGAGCCCAAAAGTGACCTCCTTACCCGAAGAGAACTGTTGCACATAGGATAAGAGACTGCATGTGATTCAACTCCTTTTTTGAAGGGGAATTCAACATCTGGTCGCCTAACGAGAAACACACGTTGCTTTTGAGAAAAGAGCACTCTTCTACTCTACTGTGTTTCCTATTGAGGCAGAACAGTGAGCTTGCTCAGAACAAATGAACTGTGGGTGCTAAACATACAGACCATATCTAGTTCAACTCTGATTAGGAAACTGAGGACAGCACTAGCTTCTATTCTATCCAATGCACTGTACTTGCAATTAACAGACACGAGTGCCATTTCTTCTGAGTATCTCAATGGGAGCCCAATAGTGACTTTCCTTACACGAAAAGAACTGTTGCTCTTAGGATAAGAGATTGCATGTGATTCGACTCCGTTCATGAAACTGAATTCAACACTGGGTTTCCTAACAAGAAACCCACTCTGCTTTTGAGAAAAGAGCACTCTTCTACTCTACTGTGTTTCCTATAGAGCCAAAATAGTGAGCTTACTAAGAACAATAGAACTGTGCTTCCTACACACATGGGCCATATCTAGTTCAACTCTGCTATGGAAACTGAGCACAACAGTAGCTTCTCTTCTGTCCAATGCAATATAGTTGCTGGGAACAGGTGCGAGTGCCATTTCCGCTGTGTATCTCAATGGGGCCCAATAGTGACTTTCCTTACCCGAAAGGAACTGTTGCCCATAGGTTACATGACTGCATTTGATTCAACTCCTTTTTTGAAGGGGAATTCAACACTGGGTTGCCTAATGAGAAACACACTCTGCTTTTGAGAAAAGAGCACTCTTCTATTCTACTGTGTTTCCTCTAGAGCCAGAACAGTGAGCTTACTCAGAACAAAAGAACTAGGCTCTGCATAAGAAACTGAGCACAACAGTAGCTTCTCTTCCATCCATTGCACTGTACTTGCTGGGAACAGACGCGAGTGCCATTTCCTCTGGGTATTTCAAAGGGAGCCCAATAGTGACTTTCCTTACCCGAAAAGAACTGTTACTCAGAGGATAAGAGATTGCATGTGATTCAACCCTGTTTATGAAGGGGAATTCAATACTAGGTTGCCTAATGAGGAACACACTCTGCTTTTGAGAAAGGAGCATTGTTCTACTCTACTGTGTTTCCTATAAAGCCAAAACAGTGAGCTTGCTCAGAACAAAAGAATTGTGCTTCCTAAACACACGGGCCATATCTAGTTCAACTCTGCTTAGGAAACTGAGGACAGCAGTAGTTTCTCTTCCATCCAATGCACTGTACTTTCTGGGAACAGACACTAGTGACATTTCTACTGTGTCTCAAAGGGAGCGCAATAGTGACTTTCCTAACCCAAAAAGAACTGTTGCTAGTAGGATAGGAGACTGCATAAGATTCCATTAGTTTTATGAAGAGGAATTCAACACTGGGTTGGCTAACGAGAAACATACTCTGCTCTTAAGAAAAGAGCACTCTTCTATTCTACTGTGTCCCATTGAGGCAGAACATGAGCTTACTAAGAACAAAAGAATTGGGCTTCGTAAACACGGGCCATATCAAGTTCAACTCTGCATAGGAAACTTAGCAAAACTGTAGTTTCTATTCCATACAATATGCTGTACTTGCTGGGAACAGACGCGAGTGCCAATTATACTGTGTATCTCAAAGGGAGCCCAATAGTGACTTTCCTTACCCGAAAAGAACTGTTGCTCATAGGATAAGATACTGCATGTGATTCAACTCTTTTTTGAAGGGGAATTCAACACTGGGTTGAATAATGAGAAACACACTCTGCTTTTGAGAAAAGAGCACTCTTCTACTCTACTGTGTTTCCTATAGCGTCAGAACAGTGAGCTTAATCAGAACAAATGAACTGTGCTTCCTACATACACAGGCCATATGTAGTTCAAATCTGCTTAGAAACTGAGCACAAATAACTCTCTTCCATCCAATGCACTTTATGTGCTCTGAACAGACGCAAGTGCCATTTCCACTGTCTATCCATCCCAATGGGAGCCCAATGGTGTCTTTCCTTATTCAAAAAAAATTTGATGATAGGACCAGAGACTGCATGTGATTCAACTCTATTTATAAAGGGGAATTGAACCCTAGATTGCCTTATGAGAAACACACTCTGATTTTGAGAAAGGAGCAATCTTCTACTCCACTGTGTTTCCTCAACAGACAGAACAGTGAACTTACTCAGAACAAAAGAACTGTGCTTACTACACACACACATGGGCCATATCTAGTTCAACTCTGCTTAGGAAACTGAGCACAACACTAGCTTTTCTTCCATCCAATGCAATGTACTTGCTGGGAACAGATGCAAGTGCCTTTTCCACTGTGTATGTCAATTGGAGCCCAATAGTGACTTTCCTTAACCGAAAAGAACTGTGGCTCCTATGATAAGAGACTGCATGTGATACAACTCTGTAGCTAGAGTTTTCCTGCCTGACCCACAGTCAGGACAAATCTCTCTCACCTGCCAGTCCCACAGCCACTCAGACCCAACCAAGTAAACACAGAGACTTATATTGGTTACAAACTGTATGGCCGTGGCAGGCTTCTTGCTAACTGTTCCTACAGCTCAAATTAACCCATCTCTATAAATCTATACCTTGCCACGTGGCTAGTGACTTACCGGCATCTTCACATGCTGTTTGTCATTGTGGCGGCTGGCAGTGTCTCTGACTCAGCCTTCCACTTCCCAGCTTTATTCTCCTCTTTGTCCCACCTATACTTCCTCCTGCATAGCCAATGGCCCATCAGTGTTTTATTTATTGACCAATCAGCAACACATTTGACATACAGAACATCCCACAGCACAACTCGGTTTATGAAGAGGAATTCAACACCAGGTGCTTAAGGAGAAACACATTCTACTTTTGAGGAAAGAGCACTCTTCTACTCTACTGTGTTTCCTAAACAGCCAGAACACTGAGCTTACTTAGAACAAAAGAACTGTCCTTCCTACACACACAGGCCATATCTAGTTCAACTCTACTTAGGATACTGAGCACAATAGTAGCTTCTCCTCCATCCAATGCACTGTACTAGCTGGAAACAGACACGAGTGCCATTTCCACTGTGTATGGCAATGGGAGCCCAAAAGTGACTTCCTTACCCGAAAACAACTGTTGCTCATAGGATAAGAGACTGCATGTGATTCAACTCCTTTTTTGAAGGAAAATTCAACACTGGGTTGCCTAACGAGAAAAACATTCTGCTTTTGACAAAAGAATACTCTTCTACTCTAGTGTTTTTCCTCTACAGCCAGAACAGTGAGACTACTCAGAACAATAGAACTGTGCTTCCTACACACATGGTCCATACATAGTTCAACTCTGCTTACGAAACTGAGCACAATAGTAGCTTCTCTTCTGTTTAATGCACTGTACTTCCTAGGAACAGACACGAGTGCCATTTCCCCTGTGTATCTCAAAAAGAGCCCAATAGTGATTTTCCTTACCCAAAGGGAACTGTTGCTCATAGGATAAGAGACTGCATGTGTTTCAACTTTTTTTTTTGAAGGGGAATTCAACATTGGGTTGTCTAACAAGAAACACATGTTGCTTGTGAGAAAAGAGCACTCTTCTACTCTACTGTGTTTCCTATTGAGGCAGAACAGTGAGTTTTCCCAGAACAGAACTTTGCTTCATAAACACATGGGACATATCTAGTTCAACTCTGCTTAGGATACTGAGCACAACAGTAGCATCTATTCCATCCAATGCACTCTACCTTCTGGAAACAGACGCGAGTGCCATTTCAACTCTGTATCTCAATGGGATTCTAATAGTGACTTTACTTATGCGAAAAGGACTGCTGCTGGTAGGATAAGAGATTCCATGTGATTCAACTCCGTTTATGAAGGGTAATTCAAAACTGGGTTTTTTCAGGAGAAACACACTCTGCTTTTGAGAAAAGAGGACTCTTCTACTCTACTGTGTTTCCTATAGAGCCAGAACAGTGAGCTTGCTCAGAACAAATGAACTGTGGGTGCTAAACATACAGACCATATCTAGTTCAACTCTGATTAGGAAACTGAGGACAGCACTAGCTTCTCTTCTATCCAATGCACTGTATTTGCGATTAACAGACGCGAGTGCCATTTTCTGAGTATCTCAATGGGAGCCCAATAGTGACTTTCCTTACACGAAAAGAACTGTTGCTCTTAGGATAAGAGACTGCATGTGTTTCAACTCCCTTTAAGAAGGGGAATTCACCACTGAGTTGCTTAATGAAAAACAAACTCTGCTTTTCAGAAAAGAGCAATCTTATACTCTTCTGTGTTTTCTATTCAGTCAGAACAGAAAGCTTACTCAGAACAATAGTACTGTGCTTCCTACACACACACAGGCCATATCTAGTTCAACTCTTCTCAGGAAACAGCAGAAAAAAAGCTTCTCTTCCATCCAGTTCACTGTACTTGCTTGGAACAGACTCGAGTACCATTTCCACTGTGTGTCTCCATGGGAGCACAATAGTGACTTTCCTTACCCGAAAAGTAGTGTTGCTCATATGATAGGAGACTGCATGTGATTCAACTCTGTTTATGAAGGGGAATTCAACACTGGGTTGCCTAATGAGAAACACACTCCGCTCTTTAGTAAAGAGCACTCTTCTACTCTACTGTGTTCCCTATAGAGGCAGAAAGTGAGCTTACTCAGAACAAAAGAACTGTGCTTCCTATACAAAGGAGCATATCTTGTTCAACTTTGCTTAAGAAACTCAGAGGAACTGTAGCTTCTCTAACTTCCAATGCACTGTGCATGCTGGGAACAGATGCTGGTACTATTTGTACTGTGAATCTCAATGGGAGCCCAATAGTGAATTTCCGTACCCCCAAAAAAACTGTTGATGGTTGGAAAAGAGACAGCATGTGATTCAACTCCGTTTGTTAAAGGGAAAATAACATAGAGTTCTCTTACAAGAAACTCTAGCAGCTTTTGAGAAAAGAGCACTCTTCTACTTAACTGTGTTTCCTATAGAGCCAGAACACTGAGATTTCTCAGAACAAAAGAACTGTGCTTCCAACACACGGGCAATGTCTATTTCAACTCTGCTTAGGAAACTGAGCACAACAGTAGCTTCTCTTCCATTATACGCACTGTATTTGCTGTGAACAACAGGAGTGCCACTTTGACTGTGTATCTCAAAAGGAGCACAATAGTGACTCTCCTTACTCATAAAGAACTGTTGCTCTTAGGATAAGAGACTGCATGTAATTCAACTCTGTTCATGAAGCTGAATTCAACACTGGGTTGCCTAACAAGAAACCCACTCTGCTTTTGAGAAAAGAGCACTCTTCTACTCTATTGTGTTTCCTATAGAGCCAAAATAGTGAGCTTACTAAGAACAATAGAACTGTGCTTCCTACACACATGGGCCATATCTAGTTCAACTCTGCTATGGAAACTGAGCACAACAGTAGCTTCTCTTCCGTCCAGAGCAATGTAGTTGCTGGGAACAGGTGCGAGTGCCATTTTCACTAGGTAACTCAATGGGGCCCAATAGTGACTTTCCTTACCCGAAAGGAACTGTTGCTCATAGGTTACATGACTGCATTTGATTCAACTCCTTTTTTGAAGGGGAATTCAACACTGGGTTGCCTAACGAGAAACACACTCTGCTTTTGAGAAAAGAGCACTCTTCTATTCTACTTTGTTTCTCTAGAGCCAGAACAGTGAGCTTACTCAGAACAAAAGAACTGGGCTTCAAACACACAAGAGCCATATCTAGTTCTGCTCTGCATAAGAAACTGAGCACAACAGTAGCTTCTCTTCCATCCATTGCACTGTACTTGCTGGGAATAGATGCGAGTGCCATTTCCTCTGGGTATTTCAAAGGGAATCCAATAGTGACTTTCCTTACCCGAAAAGAACTGTTGCTTGTAGGAAAAGAGATTGCATGTGATTGATTCCACTCCGTTTATGAAGGGGAATTCAACACTGCATTGCCTAACAAGAAACATACTCTGCATTTGAGAAAACAGTACTCTTCTACTCCAATGTGTTTCTGATGTTTCCAGAGCAATGAACTTCCTCAGTAGAAAAGAACGGTGCATCCTAAACACATGGCCATATTAATTCAACTCTTCTTAGGAAATGTAGCACAACTGTAGCTTCTCTCCATCCAATGTGCTGTACTTGCTGGCAAAGGACACGAGTGCCATTTCTCATGTGTATCTCATTGGGAGCCCGATAGTGACTTTCTTCACGTGAGAAGAACTGGTGCTCATAACATAAGAGACTGCATGTGATTCAACCCTGTTTATGAAGGGGAATTCAATACTAGGTTGCCTAATGAGGAACACACTCTGCTTTTGAGAAAGGAGCACTGTTCTACTCTACTGTGTTTCCTATATGTCCAGAAGAGTGAGCTTACTCAGAACAAAAGAACTGTGCTTCCTAAACACACGGGCCATATCTAGTTCAACTCTGCTTAGGAAACTGAGGACAGCAGTAGTTTCTCTTCCATTCAATGCACTGTACTTTCTGGGAACAGACACTAGTGACATTTCTGCTGTGTCTCAAAGGGAGCACAATAGTGACTTTCCTACCCCAAAAAGAACTGTTGCTAGTAGGATAGGAGGCTGCATGAGATTCCATTAGTTTTATGAAGAGGAATTCAACACTGGGTTGGCTAACAAGAAATATACTCTGCTCTTAAGAAAAGATCACTCTTCTACTCTACTGTGTCCAAATTGAGGCAGAACATGAGCTTACTAAGAACAAAAGAACTGGGCTTCGTACACATGGGCCATAATAAGTACACCTCTGCTTAGGAAACTGACAAGAACAGTAGCTTCTCTTCTGTCCAATACACTGCACTGGCTGGGAACAGACGCGAGTGCTATTTGAACTGTGTATGTAAATGGGAACACAGTAGTGACTTTCCTTACCAGAAAAGAACTGCTGATCATAGGACCAGAACCTGCATGTGGTACAACTCCGTTTATGAAGGCGAATTCAACACTACCTCTCCTTACGAGAAACATACTCTGCTTTTGAGAAAAGAGCACTCTTCTTGTATACTGTGATTCCTATAGAGCCAGAACAGTGAGCTTGCTCAAAACAGAAGAACTGTGCCTCCTACACACATGGGCCAAATCTAGTTCAACAAGAACAGTAGCTTTTATTCCGTCCAATACACTGCACTTGGTGGGAACTGACACGAGTGCTATTTGCCCTGTGTATGGCATTGGGAGCACAATAGTGACTTTCCTTACCAGAAAAGAACTGCTGCCTGAGGACCAGAATATGAATGTGATACAACTCCGTTTATGAAGGGGAAACACTCTCTGCTTTTGAGAAAGGAGCACTCTTCTACTCTACTGTGTTAGCTGTAGATCCAGAACAGTGAGCTTGCTCAGAAAAAATGAACTGTACTTGCTACACACACGGGCCATATCTAGTTCAACTCTGATTAGGAAACTGACTAGAATAGTAGGGTCTCTTCCTTCCAATACACTGCACTTGCTTGGAACAGACACGAGTGCTATTTGAACTGTGTTTGGCAATGGAGCTCAATAGTGACTTTCCTTACCAGAAAGCAACTGCTGCACGTAAGACAGAAACTGCATGGGATTCAACTCTGTTTATGAAGAGGAATTCAACACTAGCTCACCTTATGAGAAACAAACTCTGCTTTTGAGAAAGGAGCACACTTCTACTCTACTGGGTTTCAAATAGAGACAGAACACTGAGCTTTCTCAGAACAAAAGAACTGTACTTCCTATACACACGGGCCATATCTTGTTCAATTCTGCTTAGAAAACTGTCAAGAACAGTAGCTTCTCTTCTGTCTAATGTACTGCAATTGCTGGGAACAGACACAAGTGCTATTTGCAGTGTTTATCTCAATAGGACTCAATAGTGACTTTCCTTACCAAAAAGGAACTGTTGCTCGTAGGAACAGAAACTGCATGGGACTCAACTCTGTTTATCAATGGGAATTCAGCACCAGCTAGCTTTATGAGAAACACACTCTGCTTTTGAGAAAGGAGCACTCTTCTACTCTATTGTGTTTCCTATTGGGCCACAATAGTGTGCTTGCTCAGAACAAAAGAACTGTGTTTCCTACACACACGGGCCATATCGAGTTCAACACTGCTTAGGAAACTGACAAGAACAGTTGCTTCTCTTTCGTCCAATACACTGTACTTGCTGGGAAGAGACGCAAGTGCTCTTTGCACTGTGTGTGTCAATGGGAGCGCAAAAGTGACTTTCCTTACCAGAAAACATCTCTTGCTCGTAGGACCACAAACTGCATGTGATTCATATCCGTTTATGAAGGGGAAACCAACACTAGCTCGCCTTACAAGAAACACACTCTGCTTTTGAGAAAGGAGCACTCTTCTACTCTACTGTGTCCTATACAGCCAGAACAGTGAGGTTGCTCATAAAAAAAAGAACTGGGCTTCCTACACACACGGGCCATATCTAGTTCAACTTGGCTTAGGAAACTGACAGGAACAGTAGCTTCTCTTTCATCCGAAACACTGCACTTGCTAGGAACAGACGCGAGTGTTATTTGCCGTGTGTATGGCAATGGGAGCGCAACAGTGACTTTCCTTACCTGAAAACAACTCTTGCTCGTATGACCAGAAACTTCTTGTGATTTAACTCAAGTTATGAAGGGGAAACCAACACTGCCTCGCCTTACAAGAAACACACTCGGCTTTTGAGAAAGGAGCACTCTTCCACTCTACTGTGTTTCGTATACAGCCAGAACAGTGACCTTGTTCAGAACAAAAGAACTGTACTTCCTACACACATGGGCCATATCTAGTTCACGTCTGCTTAGGAAACTGACAGGAAGAGTAGCTTCTCTTCCGTCCAAAACACTATATTTGCTGGGAACAGAAGCGAGTGCTATTTGTACTGTGTATGGCAATGGTAGCGCAATAGTGACTTTCCTTACCAGAAAACAACTCTTGGTCTTAGGACCAGAAATTGCATGTGATTCAACTCCATTTATGAAGCAGAAGCCAACACTAGCTCGCCTTACAAGAAACACATTCTGCTTTTGAGAAAGGAGCACTCTTTCTTGGGTCTCTGAGGGAGTTGAAGATTAGTTAGTTGTAGTTTAAGGTTAGTTAGTTATAGCTGAAGATTAATTAGGATAGAAAGTGAATTAGATACATTTTGGACTTACCAAAATAGGATAGATAATGAAATTATTTTCTCTGAATTTGTCAAGTACAAATGGACTAGACATTGTTTAGACATTTATTACTTGTATATATTGTATATAGTTCTTGTACTTTTGTATATAGTTTATCTTTTGTTAGTTATAACCTTTTTCTTTTTTCCTTTTTATTAAAATAGACAAGGGGAAATATGGTGGTATTTTACTTGTACTGAAATATGATTTTAATTGTATGTTAATAAATAAATTTGCCCAGGGATCAGAGCTATTAGAGCCATATCAAGTGTGTGGCAGTAGTGGCACATGCCTTTAATCCCAGCATTTGGTAGACAGAGCTAGGTAGATCTCTTTGTGTAAAAGGATACAACCAGCATTGGAGACACACGCCTTTAATCTCAATCCCAACCATAGAAGACCTGGAAGTCTTTACAGACAGGCAGGGACGAGGCATGGCTTTACAACCAATGAGAAGGCAGAACAGCTAGATTGTATAAAGACATACACACAGGAAGTAGGTCCCTTTTTCGGAGAGCTCTCTTGGCTGAAGAGGATCGCTGAAGCAGGAAGGGTGAGGCTCTTAGCTCCGACCTCTTGGCTTTCTTCTCTGAATCGGTTCTGTGTTTCTTATTTAATAAGACGGTTGGTTACATCTACACCTGTCCTCCCTCCTCCCACTCCCCAAGCCTTCCCTCACAACCCCCTCTCCCATTCCCACCTCCTCCAAAGCAAAGTCTCCCCTGGGGAGTCAGTAGAACCTGGTATGTTCAGATGAGGCAGGTCCAAGCTCCTCTTCCCTGCTTAATGTCTTTACAATACAATGTGGAGAAGTTATCCAGCCATGGCTGTTGTGGTTCTAAATGTCTTCTGTAGAGCTGGTTCATAAATTTCCTTAGATATGAGGAAATTTCTGCTATTGTTTCACAGAACTTGATTTTTATGCTCTGATTATCTCCACTCTATCTTCAATGCCAGATATTTATATTTAGTCTCTGAGGTGTTTTTGAACAAGAATGTCCCCCACAGGTTTAGATAATTGAACACTTGATCCCAGATGGCGGTACTAATTGGGGAGGATGTGGAATATCAGGGAGATGGAGCCTTAATAGATGACATCTGTCCCTGGAGACAGGCCTTGAATGGTCATAGTCTCTGCCCTTGTGTTTGCTCTCTGCTTCCTGAGTGTGGTTGAGATGGAACCTCTAAGCTTCCTTTTCCTGCCCCCATGTGGGCCATTTGTGCTAAGTCTCCCCACCATGATAGACTCCCATGCCTTTGGATCTAGAAGCCCAAATACACTCTTCATTCTGTAAGATGCTTCTGGTCATGGTGTTTTATCACAGAAACAGAAAATTAACAAGTGCAATATCTGAATAGCAGCATCCCAGAGATCTTGAATGATGTGTCCATTACATTTAATTTATTAATGCCTTAATATAATAATATGCCCACCTTGATTCCCAGCCCTGATGTTCTTCTGCTTGATTCTCTCTATTGCCGATGCATTTTAAAGTTTCTATACTTATTGTATAGAGATATCCATGTTATTGTTTTCCTTTTATCATTAAGAGACTCATTTGAAGCAGGAAACAGAGACACAGCAACATCGAAACTAATACACACTCTTTTGATGAGAAAACTGACCTGACACCCGTCTGATACAAACCCAATCAAAACTGGGCTGGACTAGGTTCACTAGCCATGGACACGGACATGGAGGGCTCAGAGTCACCATCTTGTGTAGAGATCTTCTGAAGGAATTTCCCTAGGACTCCTACTGTGAGAGAAAGAAAGGGCAAAAGGGAGTTTATCACTGGAAAGAGATTTCATAGTCAGGCCAGTGATGACAGTCATCTTGATCAGGATGGGTCACCTTAGCTATGCTCCTCTTCCCCTCTGTTTACACTCAGACCTCACTGAACCTCTTTGTTCCTTCCCCCAATGTGGCTACAAGGAACAAATCCCCCTTTTTCTGCTTTTCGTTATCAACTGTGTTTTTAATGGACTCATTGAGGACAGGTGACTTGTTGGGGCCAACTCCGATGGCCTGAACACAAAGCGAGAACATGATTCAGAAAATGTTTTTTAAATTTTATATTTTAATTGCATGTTTTTAAACATCTCTCTGAGAATTTGTTAAAAATAATAAAAGAATAAAATTTCCATGAGAAAATCATACTAGTCACACAAAATTTGAAAATCCAGAATGTCAGCAGCTTTTAAGACACCGGGCAGTTTGGGGAGTCCACTCATCTTTGCCCAACATTATGTTCCATTTGTCGTACAAAAGACGCATCACTGCGAATCTGGAAATGTGCTTAAAGCAATTATTGTAATTCAAAACACTGAATTTTTTCAACATTAGAAACACAAGGAATACTCCAGCTGTGCTTCGTGGGGTATTCTGTACACACGCTGCTCTTCTTTTGTTCTGTTCATGGCCTCCACTCCTGGGGCAGTAGGCTAGCTTACTCACTGTTTTCTGTCCTTGTCCTTTTGCATTTAAGTCAGACATTTGAGCATCATGGACACCTCTGCCACAGACTTCTCAACACCTGTTTCTTAGGTTTCACCCTTGTCCCAAGAGGGGCTTCTGGGGTGATAGCCTGTCAGTAACAGCTTATAGGCATGTGACAGGAAACTAGAGACCAGGGTGAGCTACATCAAGGCTAACATATGAAAGAAGTCAGTTGGCCAAGAAAGCCCGTTTCTGCTGGGTTTCATGTAGAAAGGGAGGGTGCCAGATATGACCATGTAAATGGCCTAACATGGGCTCTGCCTAGTAATTTACCTCGAGCTGAAATATCCCCTCCAGAAGGAGAGGGGAGGCTCCTGAGATGTCACACATCTGGGAAATATGAAATCTAGAAGATTCATGAGGTCCTTCCCCTAGGTTAGAGAAAAAGTCAGCTATGGCTGGACTTTGAGCATCTGAGCTTCTGGGAGCCACATCCCAACCTGTTGCCCTGCCTTCTGCTCTCCTACAGCAGGGAAGGCCTCCGGTCTCTGAGCCAGGTATTTGGCGCTGGATATGAAAAAGGAAATTTTCTAGCTTCTCAAGAGGGTGAACTGAGATTCCACAACATTCTGAACAGGAAGTCATTGCTAAAAGTCAGATAATGTTGTATGTGCATGCATGTAATTCTGTGTGTGTCGTTTGCATGCACACATGCATGTACATTTCAGCTGTCTGGTAACAGTACACTAGACATGTGCTGTTCACCTAATTTCCCCTGGGCTGCTTCCCCTTGCTTAGACTCTGAGGATATAATTTCTGGAGGATGCAGATGTCTTACAAAAGCCAATTGTCTGAATGACTGCAAAATGCTCAGAATAACATTTGCCACTAACTTTGATAATATGTTCCACTTCTTACTGATTTCTGTTACCTTTTAGGGTCCGTCCTCTTTTGCAAAGATATTCCATGGAAAGAAATTTTACTGTTGACCTATAAATATTAAGGAACACAGGCTTTGATAATAAAAATTCCACTTTATAGATGAATATTTGCATGTCAATATTAATATGAATTTCATAATACTCCATTTTAAGGACAAAACTCCTGAAATTACCATACTCAAATTTTTGAGTAAAATTACTCAAAAATAACATTTTTATTTTCAAGTAATCACAATGTATAAATTGTAGTGTCCTAATTATGAAACTAATTACTTTTGCCCAGGAATTATGAAATATATTTACAATGTAGCAGTGACCCCCAGTGGTCAGAAAAGGATGGGCAACTGTTCATAGTTTAAAAGGCAGATAGCCTCTTCCTTCCAAACTGAATTTTTACAAAGAGTTAAACCCACACTCATGTTGTTTGATCCAGACAGGAACTAGTATTTGTAACTCTGTAGTTTACAAAGAACTGTGAATGCATGTAGCCAAGTCATAATCACAAGAATATTAAATTACCGCTCAAAGGCATTTAACTGTGCACGAATCAGGATTTTCTTATAAATTTTAGTAGTGTCCTGAAATTCAGAAGTTCCTCTAAACATCCACCTATGATGGAGGGGAAAGTGAGAAATAGACAAGCCACCTGGCCCCATCATATTTTTTACTTAAAGGTCTGAAGGACTCATATTAGATATTTCACTCAAAAGTAAATGTCTGAAAGGAATCACCCTCGCATCCATGCCTGGAGCATGCTTCATTCCTGCTTCGTTTCCTTGTTCTTTTCTTTGAGAAAGGGTCTCACTGTGTAGCCCTGGCTGGCCTGGAACTTGATATGTAGGTCAGGCTGGCCTTGAACTCACAGAGATCCGCTTGCCTCTTCTTGAGGCATGCTGGAATCAAAGGTGTGCGCCACCTCACACCAGCTCTGACTTTGTTTCTTGAACTGATTCCTGCTCATCACAGTTATCCTCTCTTCTGGTCTAGCAGTGTGGCTGACAGCCTCAATGACTTCCGGTGTCAAGTTGAAGTTGAGACAACATGTTGACCTTACTGATGACCACAACTCAGAGTTAAACCTATCTCTTGGAATGTTTATATGCCATTGTTCTTGTGTGCAGGCCGTTTGTTAATAGTTTTCTTCCTGTGCCTGTTCTAAGTTTAAACACTTCTGCAGGGCAGCACCATGTACTGTGTATCTGAGCTCTTGATGCTTCTGTTAAAACCGTGATTCCCTCTTTCCCTGACAGTCTTCAAAACACAGAGGCAGGGAAGGTCAAATTGACTACTTACTAGGAGAACTACTGGAACATCAAGAACAGCTCCAGAGCAAGTGGACACCAGAGGGATGATGGACACTCTGAGTGAGGCTCAAGGGTGAGAGGGCTGATGGTTAAGGCAACCTAGAATATAAAACACCACTGATGTAGACTCACTAGCATACTACAGACAGGCAGTGCAGTGGTCAGAGAACCTGGAGACGGGTTCATAGACATGTCCCCAGAGAAAGGATAAGTGATGTGGCATCATATTGCTACTGAAGAATTACACGGGTGTAGGAGAAATGGCAGAGGAGGAGGAAGGAGAAGAGGTATTTGTGGTAACAATGCCTGCAGCTTTCCAGTTTCTGACAGAAACCTAACCCTAGTCTCAGGCTGCTGGTGGCCATGCTATGCTGTCTCCTCCTGCTGCTCTAGGTCACTTAAGAACAGAAACAGTAAACACACTGACTTCCTTCTCATAGATTCCTTCTGCCATGCTCGTCCTCTCTGCGAATTTCCACACTGTTTTAGCAGTTGCACCCCACTTTTCTCCTCTGCTTGCCTTCTTCACGGTGGTCTGCCTCTTGTCGCTTCTAGATACCTAAGGTGTTTCTCCTCCCTGCATTTGTTTTCAAGGTTTCTTCCAGCGTCTTCAGGTTTTAGGATCTGAAGATGGCACTCAGTCTTGAGTGTGTTTATCTGGCCTGGTGTCCTTGAGCATCCTCAGCCTGCCTTGATGTTCACATGGCCCATGTCTAGTCTAAGGGATCTTCTGCAGTCTATTCTAAGTCCTCTCGGACCTCACCCTTTCTTAATAGAGTGAGTCCTAAATCTATCAATGATGCATGAACATCTCAAGATTTCCCCCCAAAGCGCATGTGTGACAGTTTCCTCAGCATCTCCACAGAGACAGCCAATAGCATTCTCAAATGTCACATCTGGTCTTTCCCGTGTCACATAACGTCAACTCACTCCTTTGTGCTCCTCAGTACTGCTAGGTTTCAAACCTGGGACAAATGGCTGAGGTGCCTATACCTATATCAAAATAGACTTGACCACCAGGTTCTCCCTGCATCCTTCAGTCCCTATCTGTTAAAGGGTCTTCCTGGCTGGCATACCAGGCCCCCTACCCTGACCTTCTCCAGCCCTGGGGCTAGGCTGCCCTTCTCCTAGCTACCCTTCCTTAATCCAATCATTTTGGTTGAGTGCTATCTGTGTACCTTTGGGCCTCCTGGCTGCTGCACCTGGTTCCCCTCTTTCCTCTCTCCCTTCCCCTCCTCCATCTCCTCACATGACCCACCTCAGTCTGGTCATGTCCATTCTGGGCTCTCCCGGATGTTCTAGCCTCTGGCTATGCTCTCCCACATATCTACAATAAACCTTCTCCTCCATACATACCTAGGAGCAGTCATGTATCCTTTTCCTTTTTTTCCATTCAAGTACATACTTCATTCAACTTAGATGCTACTCTTTGTCTATCCCTCATTCAACAAACACTCATGCTCGGGTGTCCCTCCTACATGCATGCATTCAAGTCTATACTGAAACTACAGCAGTGAGCAACAACTTGACCAAAAAAGGCTTCACGGGGCTTACATACAAGAAGGTAGGCCCAGGCAATATGCAACATCAAAATTTATAGGTGGGGATCAAGAGTGCTGTGGGTGTCATTTGACATTTTTAGTGGCATGATGAAAGCTTCACCAGGAAGGTGGCGGCTGAACCTCTTCTTGGAGGGCATGAGAACCCAGGTGTGTGAATATGTAGAGGGGTTTTCCAGGCAGAGGATATGGTAAATGCAAACACTCTGAGTCACCTGGCCCAGAATGATGAGGCCTGTGTGACTGGAGCCCCATGGGAGCTTCAAGACAGGAGGGTGGGGAAACAGAAACGGAGGCAAGTCAGATCTGGCAGGGACTTGACAACCAGTGAAAGATTGGTTTTTACAAGATGAGACGGGAAGCCCCAGTTCTGGACAGAAGAGTCATGACTTGGCTCCTTTTTTTTTTTTTTTTTTTTTTAAACCAGGGTTCCATTGCCTTTTCTCTGAGAAACCACCTTTTGAAAGTGAAGGTGTGGTCACTAAAGGAGGTTGGAAATGATATTGACTTCACAGATTCACAGCTACAGGGCTGTCCTATACGCCCTATGAACTAGCAAGCTTAACACTTGGGAAGACTCAGAAACGTTTGAGGAATGCCTTAATGGTCTAGAAACCACCGTCCAAACAATGTTACAGCAACCCCGAGAAAAGCAGGGGACTGTCCCAGAAATGGATCAATTTTAAGATGAGCTAAGATTCGGGTGTGGGAAAACCTGGAGTAAATTTCAGCTTCTGCTTTCAAATGGGTATCTCTATTTCATCCTACATGGATTTTAGAGTAATCTGTCGTTTACTCATTTTTATTAAGTATCTTGGGTTTTGTTGCTGTTGAATAAACTATAAAAATGTAAGAGCATACCAATGCAATAAAATAGTCTATTGATGTGGTTTTATAGGGGTTGTCTACTTGACAGGACATAGACTCACCTGTGAGGCAAGCCTCTGGCAGGCCTGTAAGGGATTGTCTAGGTTATGTTAATTGAGAGGGAAGACTCACCCTAGGTGTGGAGGACTATTCCTTGGACTAAGCTCCTGGACTGTGTGGAAAGAAAGCTCTCTGAGCATGAACACTCATCTGTCTTCGTGCTCTGACTGAGGCCGCAACATGATGAACTGCTTCAAGCTCTGGCCTCCCGATTTCTCCACTGTGATAAACTGCACCCTCCAACTTTGAGAGCAGACAACCCTTTCTTCTTCCATTGGTACACTGTATCACAGGAACAGCAAAAGTCACTGAGTGAAGAGTGCCCCAAACCTCCAGAACGTTCATTTGAAGTCTCTTCATGTACTGTGTGCATAGATATATACACATCTGAGACATTTGAGGCTCCACTGTCCAACCTACATGGGGAATTAAAGGCCATGCCCCTGTCCTGGGACACAGTCCATGCAGCCTTTGGTATTCTTTACCCACCTGATATTTAATGAGAGTAAAGAGATGGAATTGCTTTTAAAAGAATGTCTTGTCTCAGCCACTGAGATGGCTTAGCAAAGAGGCTTGTCAACCAAACCTGATGCCCTGAGTTTGATTCTTTGAGACCCAGATGGTGGAAGGAGAGAACCGACTCCCGCAAATTGTCCTCTGGCCTCCACAAGCATGAACAACACATGCACGTACACATAGAAAATGTTATGCCCAGATAGGGACCCCAAAGACTTCACCACAGACCTTAGGTTCAGAATGCAACAGCATGGTTTATTTCTGTTTGTTTACAAGCCACGGGCAGGGAAGCTCGATCCAAAGCACTCACTCGTAGTCGTGAGGCCAGGAGGAACTTGCTTTTTCTTTGTGTGGCTAGCTTTTTAAAGGCAAAATCCACAAGCCCTTCAGGGGGGTTGGGGGAGTTTTGCACGGGTGCAACTCGGATTGGTTTATTTTTATCTCTGTTCTCTTTTAATTGGGTGAGGGTATGTAACCTTTGAATTTACTGGTTGGTGGTTACAATTTATTACTTTGGGGGCAGTCCAGCACAAGTCCCAGGCTTTGTCCTTGAGCCACCATGGGGGCTGGCTGGTCAAGCACGTACTGCACATAACTCTAAGTTGGTGAGGGGCCCCAGAGAGTAAACAACTGGCTGAACTTTGAGCAGTCAGAGTACGTGCAGAAAGGGAGCTACTTCAAGGACTATGTCTTTTGTTCATAGCCCTCCCAGAAACTGCTTGCTCAAGTCTCAGGAAACTGAAATTGAGGCCTGATCTCTGAGAGAAGACTGAGCAGCTTGTTATGGCATCTGCTTGGTCCTTTCAGAAAATAAATTAATATATAATATTTAAAAAATAAAATGTGTTTCATTCCATTCAGCACGAGATTGCAAAGAAACCCTACCTTCTCATGACCACGATGTATGAATCACAAAAGGTTTTTCAAAGTCTTTCAGAGAATGGGAGTCTATCCAGAGGCAGCACTTTCTTGTTCCACCAGATCCCTGAAAGGCGCATGCGCAGGCTGCATCACCGGGCTTGTTTCTACAGGCTGGGATGCCACAGCATACCCTGCTTCATGTTCCCTCTGCTTCTCCTCTGGCCTGGCAGAGAATTCCCATGCCGGCCTTCTTCAGCGGACTCAGCAAATCTTTTAGCATCTCAGGAAAGTTCTCCCAGGAGTACAGGATGGCTGCATGTGATGTGCTGCCTCCACGGCAGGGTTTGATCCCAAAGCCGAATGCAGCTCTGGGCCTGGTTTGTATCTCAGTCATCAGAGGATACAGAAAACCACCATCCCAGAGACCTTCGCCTGCCCTGAGAGCTGTGCCGCTTCTGACACCATCAGGATGCCAGATTCTACTGACTTTTCTTCACCCAGTGGCTTCATCCAGCCCAGTGCTCTGCACCAAAGGAAGGCAAAGAGTTACAATGATACACACCCCACCTGAGACTTAGCCACAGATTTGCCTGGAGATAAAGCCGGCTTCCCAGACACAGTCACTCATAATCTTCTTTTTTCTGTTTAGTGTGTCTTTCTTCAGGTCCCTATAGACCAATGTTAAAGGTTTTGATTAGCATGTGCTCCCCAAGACTCAGTCAGAAATGCTATAATAATATCCACCTCAGCTCTTTGGGGGCCACACTACCCCCAATCTTGACTTTTAAAGTACATGTAGTCCCAAGGGCTTTTAGCAAGAAAGTGGATTTAGGTAGGGTTCTATAATACAATGGCTAATCTTGGTGTCAATTTGACACACCTGGGAAGAGGAAATAACAATGGAGGAATTACCTCCAGATTAGCCTATGGCCATGTCTATAGGGCACTTCTTAATTGCTAATTGGTGTAAGAAAGCCCAACCTGACAGGGCTATACCACACCCCTAGGCCTTGGGTCCTGGGATATATAAAGAAGCCAGCTGACCTAGAGCCTGAGGGTAAGCCTGTCAGCAGCTTTCCTCCACAGCTTCTGCTTCAGTTTTTGCCTCCAATTTCCTGTCCTGGCTTCCCTTGATGACGCACTGTAACCTGCAAGCAGCCAAATAAACTCTTTTCTTCCAAAATTGTGTTTGGTCAGTGTTTCGTCACAGCAACAGGAAACCAAATTAGGTCATAGGCTAATCTGGAAAAATGACCATGACATCTTAAACTTAAAAACTTTTTTTTTTTTTTTGGTTTTTTTGAGACAGGGTTTCTCTGTGTAGCTTTGCGCCTTTCCTGGAACTCACTTGGTAGCCCAAGCTGGCCTCGAACTCACAGAGATCCGCCTGGCTCTGCCTCCCAAGTGCTGGGATTAAAGGCGTGCGCCACCACCACCCGGCATAAAACTTAAAAACTTTTAAAGGAGCATTGGATACAAGTCCTTGAAAAAACAAATGTATACATACACACATGTGTTCATGCGCTTCAATATAGGCACAAAGATAGAGCTCTCTGGAAACATATGATGTCACTGCATTGTTTTTTAATCTTGGTTTTTATAAGTCTGCACCTTCAGCTCTGCGCACAGAGGTTTTTGGAAAAGTTGTAATGAGAGGAAGGGCGCACAAGCACATAATATCCTTTCATTATGAACCTAATTAATTTTAATCTTTATGAAAATCTAATAAAGAACTTCTCAGAAGACAGATGGAATAAATTTACATTAGATTTTTAATTTAATATCTAGTATTAATTCACTGAATTAATGTATATTTTACTCAGAATTTTATAACATTATCTAAATTATACAAGATTCAGTATGACAGGCATTTCCATCTGAACTGAACGTTCTTATAACACTGCTGAATGGTTTTTAAGCTACATTAAACAGAGACTCATTTTTTGAATGTAATAAACTTTCGTCACCACGAAGCTTGCCTCAGTGGGAGTTAGTAATGATGTAACAAACAGTATCAGGCTGTGTGTGTCCCATCCCCGCCCGTCCCGTGTGTGTGTGTGTGTGTGTGTGTGTGTGTGTGTGTGTGTGTGTGTGTCCCTGCCGGCTATATGTAAAGGCTATCTCAACTGTCTCAACTGGTTTTTAAGCACCTAGCCTGACCCATGACCACAGAATTACATTGACCTCTGCCTGGACCTAGGAGTCAGTACAAACCGTTCTTTGTACTAAACTCAATGACCTCAAATACAGTAAATTAATTTTAAAGAAAATATGTACATGTTGGTGCTAAAATACTTTATACGTGTTCACCAAATAGAGGAGAAAGTAAGTCAAGACACATTCAGCCAAGCAGATCCTAGATTTATGTTTTCTAATATGCAAATATAATTCTAGATAGAATTTTGATACAACATTATTCTACACTTGGGGGACATCATGGAATTTGTCTAAAATGTTAAGACCATTAGCTCTTGTACAGTCACAATAGTTCTGGTTGATGTGATAAATACATTACAAGTGCAAATTAAGGGGGTGCAGATTAATTCCAGCTTACACTGCAAGCAGTATGGTCTGTCCTGGCAGAGAAGTCAGAGAAGCTAACTGGTCACATGACACCTGCAGACTGGAAGCAGAGAGACAGGAATGCATGCATTCAGTTGCTTCTCTTTTAGGTCACCCCGGGACCCTAGCTCATGGGGAGGTGCTGCCTACATTTAGGATGGGTCTTTCCACTTTAATTAACCTAATTTAAAACATTTCTCACAGACAGCTCAGAGGTTTGTTTTCATGGTGACTCTGAATAGTATCAAAGAGAAGAAAGCGACCACCAGGTGGCAAATGGGTACTTGGCTGCAGTGATTATGAGCACTGGGAATGAGACCTTTCTCTATTGTCCTGTGAAAAAGTGGACCTGGGGGTAGGGGTGTAGATAAATGTTGGTCTCTTATCTGGGAAGTAAAAGGCTGGGAATTTAAGGATTATTAGTATAAATAGGGAACATGAAGAGAGAAGACAGATGTCAGATTGATCTCTGCGGTTTGAGCATTCATAGAGATGTCATTCAAAAGAGACCATGCATTCACAAGGTCACAGGGCAGGAGCCACATGCCCCGGCTGGCCCCGAGGATGATCAGTCCTACCAGGAAAGGGAGGCAAGGCTGATTTCTCCTGTCTCCTGGAGGTCCAGATTCAGCACACAGGAAGCCATCACGTCCTCACCTGAAGGCCTGCTGCTCAGAAAGAAACCAGAGAATATTGTCACCAGGGGACCCAACCAAAGAGAGGAAAAGGAAGACACCATTCCCAGTGACATCTAGCTTCTATTAGTCATGGAAAGGAAAAAAAATTTAGCGAATGTTTGTAAAGAAGCTCCGTCTTTAAGGACAAATCTGCCACCCTGTGGCAGTGGAGAAAAATACACTTAAAAAAACCCCTGCTTGGCATTTCAGCCTAACCTAGTGGAAGACCCACAGCATGAGATTTCAGGGTTATTATGCCATGTATGCTAAATATTACTTTGTATTTCTGTTGATTTATTTTGGAAACCTTAAGTCATCTTAGAAGGAGAGAACCAAATAGCCTGGTTCAAGGAAAGACGCTTGTCTTTGTCTTAAAGAATATTTATGTATATGTTTATGAATGTCAAGAATGTGTGATAATTTAGACTCAAAAAACAGAGAAAAATATATCCTTCTCAGTTGTTAACATGGTGTTTACACAGATAGCCAAGAAAATACTCTCACTTCTCTTTCATATTTGCTGTCCATCTTCGCAGAAAGCAGCCTTCTACCTAGAGAATTGCATCCCGCAGAGAATTCTCACCACAGTGGCATGTGTTGACTGTCTTATCAATAAACAGTGTACAGGGTGGTCCTTGACTTCACTATCAGGACAGAAGTCACCAGAGCACAGTGGAGAGTCACCAAGGGCACCGACTGCAGAGGCAAGCAGAACCTGGAGGTATGGGGAGTGCGCAGGACTTGGGGTCTCTTTCTGAGTGGAAATAGCCTTGCCAAGAAAATGAGGTGGACATCTGGATTCCATAAATTTTAAAGGATTAAATACGATGATTTAGCTTAATGACTGTCACAAATTATGAAAAGAGTGGTGGCCAGTGGGTACTGGATATCCAAAGACACTAGGAAATAATTTTTAAATTTTGTAGAGTGGAGTAATAACATACTAGATATGCAGAATAAGTGATCTTGATCTTTGCAAGTGGCTGATCTCTGAGTTTTAGGCCAGTCTGGTCTAGAGACCCAGTTTCAGAAGAGCCAAGCTTAGGCAGTGAAGGACAGAAAGCCAGGAAAGATTTCAATTGAACAAGTGGGTCATGTTCCAGCTCCAGTAAGCAGCAGATCTTGGCAGATTTGGCCATGTGGTTCTGGCTTTAGAGTTAAGGATAGAAGAAATGGCATGTGTCAGGATGTCCCTGAGTGGAGGCCTAGGAGAGAGGCCATTGTGTGAAGCTGGGAAGTTGAAGCCTGGATTTCCTTGGAGAACCCAATGTTAGAGATGCCAGTGTCATGGGATACCTGCAGAGGAGAGCTGCTGATGGAGAATGGAACCAGCTCAGGAGAGAGAGAAATGTGTTGCACTCAACAAAGTTGAACAGAGTTGGACATCTGACATCTGAAGAACTTTCTAACATCAGACATTGAAATGCAGCATTTGGAGTTTGTCTGGCTGATTTTCAGTCTTGCTTTGATCCAGTTTTTCTCATTATGCTCCCTTCACTACATTTTGGAATGTTAATGTACGTCCGGTGCTATTATATGTTGGAAGTATGTGATCTGGTTGTTTTATTTTGATTTTATAGGGGATTACATTTAAGAGACTTATGAATTTCAGAAAAGTCCTTGAACTTTGGACTTTAAAACATTGTTGAGATAATGATAGACAATGGAGACTTTTGAAGTTGACTGTATTCATTTTGCATTATGATATTTTTACAAGTTTATGGGTACAGGGGAGTGGAATGTGGTAGTTTGAATGTAACTGACCCCCATAGTTTCATAGGGAGTGACTATTAGGAGGTATGGTTTAGTTGGAGCGGACATGACCTTTTTTGAGCAAATGTGTCACTGTGAGTGTGGGCTTTGAGGTTTCCCATGCTCAGGACACCACTGAGTTTCTTAGTTGACTTCCCACTGCCTGCAAGTTATAGGATTCTCAGCTACTGCTCCAGCACCATGTCTGTCTGCATGCTGCCATGCTCGCCATCATGATGATAATGCAGTGAACTTCTGAAAGTGTAAATGAGCTCCATCAATTAAATGTTGTCCTTCTAAGAGTTGCTGTGATCATGGTGTCTCTTTACAGCCGTGAAAACCCTAACTAAGGCAAATATGCATGAGGATGAGGTCTAAAGTGCCATGGACATGCTAGGATGCTGGAGATGCAAGGAATGTGGGATGTATGTAAGCACTCTCACATTTAAAAAGTGGAATGAGCCTGAGAGAGGCCAGATGTACTGCAGGAGTTAAGGCTGAAAAGGGCCTCTCTATGTCCTTTGGAGTTCATTTCTTGTAATCATATTCCCCACTTTCTTGTGCTGGAGCTGCAAGCTTTGGTATTTTTCTCACTTGTATTTGGTCTCGCTCTTTTTAAGACTTTTGTGTACCATTACCTACACTTTCCTTTTAGAATGCTGGTCTTTAATTTGTGACTTTGTATGTTTAAAGACTCAATATTCATTCTGATTTTGCAAAGGATTAAAGCTTTGAGACTCAGAAGAGCCTTTGGATTTCAGACTTTTGTACATTGTTTGAATTGTGAATCACATGGGGACATTCCAAGTTGCACTAAATGCAGTTTACATTATGAGAAATTCATGAGCCTTATGTATGGAATATTCTTATTTATTTGTGAAGTGTCTTCCAGAGAGCCACCCAATAAATTCCTTCCCCAAAAATAGAGGTGCATTTTTTTTAAAAGTTGTGGGATCTTTAAAAGTTAAGGAATGCCCTGTACAGTAGATCGCTAGAGCCACCCCTTTGAGGGATTATCCTCAATCTTTAGTTTCAGAAGTACTCAGCTAGGTCAACCATAACCGGAACATCTGCCGCCTCACAGTTCAGCCACCTTCCACTGATTTCCTACACCATGCCTTCTTCATTCACATGGACTTAAACTCTCTAAAGTGATGTGCCAAAACCATGCTTTGTTTCTCAAATGGTGTTTGTCACACGACTTAAAGAAGTAATATAGTATCATGGAACAGACAACATTTCATAGTAAATTTTCTTTCTCCTCCTGTCCTTTTCACCAATGAAAGAATGAATTCTACTGAGCAAATGTTGTCCAAAATAAATTCCCATCAGGGCTTGGTTCTGAGGCTTAAAGTATCTTAAAAACAAATATTGACATATCACATATATTTTTTTCACATATAAGACTGTTTTTGAAACAGAAAATTCCTGCATTTATATTTATCTCAAACTATAAATAATGACAGAGAAAAGTGTTCCAATGCAGCAGTTTAACTAAAGCAGTGCTTCAGTCTTGATGGACAGGGAAGGAGCTTGGCCCTGTCTCAACTTGGCATATCATGCTTTGTTGACTCCCATGGGAGGCTTCAGCCTTTCTGAGGAGTGGGTTGGGGAATAGAAATGAGGTTGGGGAGGGAATAGGATGACAGAGGAAGGGGTGTGTGTGGGAACTGTGGTTGATATGTAAAATAAACAAAAAATTTAATGAAAAAAATGCAAAAAACAAAGTGACAAGAGAGTGACCAATATTTGCTGATTGCCTTGCATGGGACACTCAACAGTCAACAGAAAAGGCTTCAGTAGGTTTTATTTTACCCAGAATCACTGGAATGGCAGTAAAAAAGACATTGCAAAAGCAATTAGGATAGCTACTATACATAAAAGGAAGAAGTGTCAGAAAGGGTGTGAGAAATTGTAACCTTTGTGCATTGCTGATAGGTATGGAGAGTGATGTAGGAGCTGGGGGATACAGTATGGCGCCTCCTCACAAACCTAAATGGGGAATTACCATATGATTTTTTTCATATATATTTATATTTACTTCACATCTATATTTATTCCCCAAAAAATTTCATGTCAGGCTTCAGATACTCATGTACTTCTGAGAAAACACACCTCTGCATTGCTCATTATGATTGAAAGATACCAAGAAGAAATCCATTCATGGGTAAAAGAATAAACAATGGATAAACTAAAAAAACTAAAACAGTGCTCATTTACATAAAGAAGGTATGGATGAACCATCAATGACCATCATCAAATACTGTATAGCTGCATTAGTAACTAGAAGAGCTAAAGGGAAATATAGCAATCAAATGGACTCAAACAACTTTGAATGGGTAATTAAATTATCATTTAATTATTATTAATTATTAATTATTCAATAACTTTGTACATTCAAAAATGATATCTTCTAAAAATATATTACAAAGCACATAAACATATATACATATAAACATATATACATATATACACATATACATGAACTATTTACATCAAGGGAAGGAAGGTAAATATAAAATAAACACTGAAGATAGCATAACATATTAACATAATATAACATAATCTAGTAAAACAAGATAAACATATGGAAATAAAAACTGAAGATAATATAATAGTGTAATATAGTATAACATAATAAAACAAAATAAATAGGTGAAAATAACACTGAAGATTATGTAATATAATACTATATTATTCTAAAACATAAAATAAAAATGTGCTTTTTCTTGAAGCAATTATTGGAGAAGAGACAGATTTTCTCCTGAGTTGTCTTATTGTGGATGGTCGGAGAAGTTGTCAGGCAATTGTCGTAGGCTTGTCCAAGTTCTAGGATGAGAATAATTCATTTTAAATACACAGTGCTCTCTTCTGCTTTATAAACTATATGGTGAAAAGAGCTAGTTAGAGCATTCATAAAATGCATTTCTAGAACATGTGTGCCAACAGAGACGTTTTTGTAAAGTTCACCTTTCATCCATCATGAACATTCCATTGAATACTTCACTTTCACGACAGATCGATATGCTCTATGACATTTGTGAACCTTAATGCTAACACCTAACTCTAACCTTAAATCTACTCTAACTATATAACAGGAAGCCTAATCATAAAACTCAACCGAGCCTTAAAGTCTAAATTGGAACCTAGCTCTAGTATGTAACAACAGTGAGGAAAACATGGAAGATGGTTAGGAATACCTTTTCTTCTTATGAATGAAACCTTTGTGTTAGAAATCGCTTTATGTTCTTTTTACATTTTCAACACCATACTATTCCTTTTCTAAAGAATTTATTCTCTCCCTGACCACCAGACACACTGCCCCATTTTCCTCCTTTATGTCCAGTATTTGAAACTGTTCATATTCTTTAGCTCCCAGCTTTCTCTCTTCAGCTTTATTTCCTAATATTCCTGAACTTTTGAAATGTGACCAAAACATACACACACACATTCTAGATATCTATCTATCTATCTATCTATCTATCTATCTATCTATCTATCTATCTATCTTACTATCTATATAATCTATCTAAATAACTGTATATATATATGTGTGTGTGTGTGTGTATATATATATATATATATATATGCGATTGATGACAATCTTGATTTAGCCAGTTGTTGACTCATGAGATAATCATTCCATTGACAGTTAACTCTTTTTATCCCCCATGGTTCACTGAAATACTTATACTCCTGAGCTGGAAAACTGAGTATATATTTTAGATAAACATTCTTTCTAATACATTTAAAAAAATATAACTCTTACCATCACTTTTTTAAGTTTTCTCTTCTATTTCTTGTAGTGGGAAGAAGAGCTCCGTTTTTTGGTGAAACATGCACAAAAGCATGCTCTTATAGCATCAATCTGAAAGAGATTATGTAAAATAAGGAGTTTTTAAACTGAAAATTAAAACAATGTCACCAAAGATTTGAACCATCCATTCAACTAAAAATGGCAACTATGGCTGATTGCATATTTTACGTACATTCACAATTTTAGAATAAGTTACAATAGTATGAGAATTAAGTACTAGGACTCCTTCAGAAAGGGAGGGACTCTGAGTTCTAGGCTTAGGCTACCTCTGATGTTCCAGAAACTCCAGAACCAGATGAAAGATTCTGACTTCCCTTTAGGACCACATAAGATACCCATGAACTTTGTCCTGGGGCCTGACTTGCATGATCTCCTACAACAACATAAGGTCCAGGGATTTTCCTCCAGAATCCCAGGCAGTATGACTTCCTACACCAAGTGAGGGACCCTGCCTTCTAGATGTTAGGCCCACTGATGAACTAGGCAAACTCCATGACCAGTTGAGAGGCTCTCACTGCTTTGATTCAACCTATGTATTCTGCTCAGGACCATTCCCACAGGTGGCTATGTTTCACCTGCCAGGCACCACCTGTATTGACACATGAACCCTGCTCTAGGCTTAAACAGAGGCTGACTCCCAGAAGAAGGATATCCTTCAAATCACAAACATATTTAAAAATCTCCTTTGAATGTAATTCTAAAATCTAAAAGAAATGGATGTATTTCTAGATTCATTGTATGTAATGAAATTAAGTCAGGAGGAATGATATATATATATATATATATATATATATATATATATATATATATATATATATATATATATATATGCACTATTGAGATTGAAGAAGGAACAAAATACTTTTCAACTAAAAACTGACCAGGACCAGATGGAGTATTTGAAGAATTTTACTGAATACCAAAGAAAAATGAATATCATTGCTACTCAGATCATTTCATGAAATAGTAAAACAAAGGATTTCTCCAAAATTTTTATGATGCCAGTAATACCTTGATACCCAAACTAGAGAAAGATTCATACGAAAAGAATTAAAACCACAGACTGATTTTCATGATGAGAACAGATACAAAACTTCTAAATGTGAGATTGACAAGCTGGGGTTTGAGAAATGCCCCAGCATTGACAAGCAATGCCTATTCTTCCAGAGGACCCACTTTCAATGCCCAGCATCCACACCATATCTCACAGCTGTCTGTAACTCCAGTTCCAGGGAATTGGATGCTCTTTTCTGGCCTCTGAGTATACCAAGCACACATATCATGCACAAGAATACATGTAGGCAAATAACCATATATATAAAATTAAAAATGATATTGGCAAAGAGAATTTAAGACCATAACAAAAAGATTATCCATGATGGCCCTTTTGGTTTCACCCAAGAATGCAGGGTAAGAAAAATGTATGTAAATCAATCAATACAACAAATCAAATAAATGGAATAAAGAAATTCACATGATCATCCCAATATATGCATGAACGACCACTAACACAATTGAACATTTGGACCTTAATGATAAAAGTCAGGAGAGGCTAGGTATGGGTAGAGAATATGTCACAATTATACAAGCAATAAACAACAAGCCTACCATCTACATATTCTAAAATGGAGAAAAAATATTAATCTAACCATAATGATGAGAAAAAAAGGCAATCATTGTTCACTGTCTCTACTCTTTTTAATAAAGAGCTGAAGTTCTAGACAGACCCAATAAGGTAAGAAGGATATTAAAGCATACAAAGTGTGAGAGAACTCAGAATGCCCCTACTTAAGGATGGTAGGATTTTATCAGCTGTAAAAGGGTTGAGGCTCCATAAAAAGTCTTTCAGCTGATAAACACTACAACAAATTAGCATTTCACAAATTTAACACCAAAATCAGTGATAACAAACTGAATAAAAAAAATCAATGAAAGAATCCCACTCACCTGCCCTAGGATATAGAATCAACCTTGATAGCCATCAGCAGATGAATGGATAGGGAAAATGTGGTATATACACACAATGGAATATTACTCAATAAAGAAAAATAAAATAGTAAAAATTGCAAGTAAATTAATAGAACTAGAAGAAGTTTTACTCAATGAGGACAGCTAGGATTAAAAAAGCAAATGTGATATGCTGCCCTCATGTGTAGATATTAGACTTTTGTATGTTCAAATAGGATTACACGAGGAAACCTAGAAATTAGACGTGGTCTATTATAGATGGACCCATTGAAAGGGAGGTAGTAAAATATATGTAAAATTAAGTCAGAGAAGGAGAATACTGGATGTTGACAGTTTCAATCACGGAAGGATTGGAGGATAAAGGACAGAATGATGAGTGCCAAATAAAAATGAAGGTCTATGAATAAAGCCTTATAGGAACCAAGATCTTGCAAATTAAGTAAAATATAATTTAAGGGGAGGTAGAACACAGGTGACAAGAAATAACACTGGAGCGATAAGTACTCTGGGCTAAGGTTTAAGTGGCAATGAAGGTAGAAGAGTAAGTCAGAGCAGGGACTAAGGTGTAACTGAACATAAACTAAGGCTGTATGAAGGCTTGTGGAAGCAACTACTTGGTCAAATAGTTTAAAAGACATACTAAAAAGAGTTAGTTCAGAGGTACCTGGAATGTGTTGACTTATCTCATAAGACATGAAATTTATATTGAAACTCCAAAACAAGGGACAGCATACCTCCCTTTGAGTTGTCTGTCAAGTAGGCCTCCATGTCATCTCAAATAACAATCTATTTCTACACATTCTGGTTGTTTGTCATAACTAAATGGTAAGACTCTTTGTTGAAGATACCACACAGTCTGGTTGCAGGGCATTTAGAATTCAATCCCTAGCAGACAAGGAATTTCTGCCTTTCATCATAATAAAAGTTGTAATTCCAGCCACTGGTCATGAAATACATCAAGAGTCTATCCAGTCTTGGACCTTTCCTATGACAACAGTGACCAGCCAGGCAAGCTGTCCACAATGGTTGTGTGGTAGTTATGTAAATAACCAACCTTGTTAGGAATGGATGGGAGACCTGCACCAAGCAATGGATTAAATGTCTGATGCTGTAAACCTTGTCAAAAGCTTATGTCTGGAATAGTCATAAGCTAGTTCAGGAGAATTAACTAGTGCTATTATTATTTACATTTATACTCATAGGTTTGTTCTGCTCTCATTGTTGGTCATATGATATTTTTTTTCAGAAGGTAATGGTTAATGTTAATATTAACTAGTTAACATGATAAGGATAAGCCAGTGTGAAGGTTCATCTGCAGATGGGTCATTTGCATTGACCTTCCACTACTGAAAGCTCAAGAAACAATGAGGAAGAATGGTCTGAAAACAATGTAAGAGTTTGAAGTACACTGAAATGTTCTTTTGGGGACATGGCATAACGGATGCACAGATCAACTCAGAACAGTTGTGTCTTATACTAGACTTGCACAAGCTCAAGCCAGTCAAGATGCCAGCATGAGTGAGGAAACATCTCTCAAGGCCCCAGCACTAGATGAGGAGCAATTGGCCATGGCTGGTTGTGAAAGGAGGAGATTAATTTATCTGTGGGCTGTGGCTTAGGACAGATTGCTCATGTCCCAGAAAGTGTCTTCACACACATTCACAGATGGTCAGCCCTACTTGGACTCAGTGGGCTATTAATAGTAATTTTAAGAGCCAGGCAGTGGTGGCACACACCTTTAATCCCAGCACTCAGGAGGCAGAGACAGGCAGATCTCTGTGAGTTCGAGGCCAGCCTGGTTTACAGAGCAAGTTCCAGGATAGGTGCAAAGCTACACAGAGAAACACTGTCTCAGAAAACAAAAACAAAAGTTAATTTTAGGAGACATTAAGCAAAGAAGAGGAAGAAGAAGAAGAAGAAGAAGAAGAAGAAGAAGAAGGAGGAGGAGGAGGAGGAGGAGGAGGAGGAGGAGGAGGAGGAGGAGGAGGATGAGTTCCACCAGCACAAGATGGAAGGAGTCAGTGGTGAATGTAGTTTTCAAAGAATAAATAATAAGAATACTTAAAAAAAACATTTACGTTCTATGTATTAATTCTAGAAGACATACTAAATTTAACCTTATTTGGCCTATGGAACATTACTGTGGAAACAGCATAAATGTGCAATGTAAACTGAAGTATATACTTACAAATGGCCGCTTAGTTTTTCTAGCACTGTGCTGCTTCTGCTCTTCTAAGGCATGCTCTTGGTCTTCCATGACAGATGCTGTTAAGAAGTGCACATATTTCACTAAGCAAAGTACAATGAACATTTAGGGGAAAAGCTGTCCATTGCTATAATGAAGGCACATTAGGGATGATAAAATATTTATTTTCGTTTTCCCAAGCAATAGTTTGAATTAAGTATAAACTGCAGTGGAAATATTTAACTTTTCTTCTCTGCTTAATAAAGGATCTCTCTCCAAAACATGTGTCTGGGTGTGGTTTTTCTCTGAACAGAGGTTTAGGAAGTAGCCCCCACTGTATGGGAGTTCCCTTCACTTATATATTCAGATTGATCTCATATATTTCTGAAGATAAAGCAAATGAAATATGGACACCTGAGAGGTGGGAACAAGGACTCTGTCTTTGGCAAACAAAATCTTATCTGTTGCTCAGATTTGATAATGTGTGTGTTATTACCATTCTACTAATCCTTTTGCTTCCTATATGTGTAGTTGTCTGTCTATTACAGATAGTGTTCTGTTCTATACACAATCATTCTATAGAACAAGTATATTTTAAAATGTAGTACTTACTTCTCTCTTGATGCATTATTACATTTTTTTCTGCATCATTGTCCATTTTGGATGAGTTGGGACCTGTTGTAGAAGATTCCTGTGGTCCATTAGGGTCAGACACACTCTATCAAAAGGAGTATTGGTAACATATGTTAGAAAGGTCTTATTTGATTTCTAAGAGCATACTTGAATTCCTAATTTTATGACACGTGTACTTGAAATTCTATGTAGTATATATTGAAGACAAAGACATTTTAATAGCAAATCTATTGCGCACAGTAAAGTTTAAATCTATCCTTCATTTTTCATGGCACTTCACTATGTAAGAGGTACAAAGAAAAAAGGAAACACATTCAGAGGATTTGACCTGATGCACAATATTAACAAAACAAAAGCAACTACTTTTATATAAGAACTGTTAATGCTATTTATATTCCCAAATGAATTTGGAGGATATTTATAAAATAAAGAATTGCCTACCCTATTATCAGGAAAATTTCTTTGGACAGTGTGGTACTTTGAATGCAAATGGGCCCCATAAGCTTATAGGAAGTGTCACTATCAGAAGGTTTGGCCTTGTTGGAGGTGGTGTGACCTTGTTGGGGGAAGTTTGTCTCTGTGGGGGCCATTTGAGGTCTCCTGTGCTCAAGTTACACCCAGAGTAGACACAGGCTCTTTTACTGCTTGCTGATCAGGATGAGAACTCTCAGCTCCTTATCCAAGACCATGTCTGCCTGCATGCTGCCATGTCCCACCATGATGATGGTGGACAAAACCTGTGAAACAGGAATCCATCCCAATGAAATGGTTCCCTAATAGGAGTAGCCATGGTCATGGTATCTCTTCCCAGCAATAGAAACCATAACTAATACAAACAGTATTGATTTCTATTCTCCTATTTCTCTCCCTTTAATTTTGTTCTCCTGATTTATTGCTCCAGCTAATAGATTGAGCACAACATTGAAAAGGATTCAAGATGATAGACAAACCTGTCTCTTATCACCTCAATGCACTCATGTTTTCTTCCATTGAGGATGATGTTGGCTCTGAGTTTCTCCTTATATAATTGTTATTGTGTTGAGGTATTGTCCTTCTTGTCTTACACTCTCTGGACTGTTATCATGATGGTATATTGGATTTTGGCAAGGGCCTTATCTACATGTATTGAGAAGATTAGGTGACTTTTTGTCTAAGTCTGTTTCTGTGCTTTGTTAAATCTGTTGACTTGTGCATCTCTGAGACAAAAACAACTTGTTCATGGTGGATCATTGTACCTAGAGTTTTTCTTCCTGACCCACAGTCAGGACAAATCTCTCTCACCTGCCAGTCATACAGATGCTAAGACCCAACCAAGTAAACACAGAGACTTATATTGCTTACAAACTGCATGGCCATACCAGGCTTCTTGCTAACTGTCTTACAGCTTAAATTAATCCATTTCTATAAATCTATACCTTGCCACATGGCTCATGGCTTACCGGCATCTTCACATGCTGTTTGTCATCGTGGCGGCTGGCAGTGTCTCTGACTCAGCCTTCCACTTCCCAGCTTTATTCTCCTCCTTGTCCTGCCTATACTTCCTCCTGCCCGACTACTGGCCAATCAGTGTTTTATTTAGCAACCAATCAGAGCAACACATTTGCCATACAGAACATCCCGTAGCACTTCCTCTTTTCTTTCTTTTTTTTTTCAAAAAGGAAGGTTTTAACCTTAACAAAATAAAATTACATATATTTTGGGAATTTGGGTGTAGCTTCTCTTACTACTTCCTGCTGGAGGGGGCACTGTATCTTATGGGGACACAAAGAAAATTTTAGGATTATGGAATAGCCCATGAGGGTGTATCGTCTGAGCCAGTTGCCTTCAAACCATTCTGGATGTTGGATCATTTGGGCCATGGTGTCATCGGAGACCTTTCAGGGGGTCTTGGCTGGTCAAACCTGATATATCTTAATCTGGAACAAATCCATAGCCTCTGGCTTTCTGTGGGAACAAAAGCAGAGCCTCCTTTCCAAAGCAACACATCCTTACATCCAAATTTTGAAGTCAAGGTATCTTTAAAATATACATATTGGTTTAACTCAACGTCTTTTACAATCAAATGTTTTTCTGCAGTTAAAAATCCCAAAGACAACACAATCCAGATTCTCTTGTGTAATATTCATCTTTACGTGGCTTATTTTTTATATTAATTTTATTGTCTCTTTAAAGACTTTATTTTTTAAAACTATGTATTTGTTTCTATAACTGTATATATCACCTTTTTTGTCTCTTTCAAGCCTAAGTATATTTTACACACATTGTAAACTATTACATCTGAATCTGTCTTATTGTGAATCTATTGCTTTAAATTGCAGCATTTGTAAGACTGAAACGGTGCTATGGCTGCTGGCTCTGCCCACCTCAGTTTCCCAACATGGTGGTGGTACATTTACTGCCAGCTCTGGGAGCTATCATGGTTCCATACTTTCATCCAAGCAGCGTGTAGCCCAGAAACCTCTTTTTTTGTTTTGTACTAGCAAAGGCTAAATCCACCATGCAGCTTAGTGTGCCACTTGCAGAGGCCTCATTCCTGCCATACTGCAGGTCGAGTGCGCACATCAGGAACCCACAAGTAGCTCAAATTGGCAGGTGCTGCTCATTTGAGAGAGACTATTAGGAAGCTATTTTTAGCTCCGTTTTAGAATCTTTTCTCAGGTTTTAGGTGGAAACTCTTGCCAACTTGTTGGGCGCCATTTGTAGCTAGAGTTTTCCTGCCTGGCCCACAATCAGGACAAATCTGTCTCACCTGCCAGTCCCACAGCCGCTCAGACCCAACCAAGTAAACACAGAGACTTATATTGCTTACAAACTGTATGGCCATACCAGGCTTCTTGCTAACTGTTCTTACAGCTTAAATTAATCCATTTCTATAAATCTATACCTTGCCACATGGCTCATGGCTTACCGGCATCTTCACATGCTGTTTGTCATCGTGGCGGCTGGCAGTGTCTCTGACTCAGCCTTCCACTTCCCAGCTTTATTCTCCTCCTTGTCCTGCCTATACTTCCTCCTGCCTGACTACTGGCCAATCAGTGTTTTATTTAGCAAGCAATCAGAGCAACACATTTGCCATACAGAACATCCCACAGCAGATCATCATTTTGGTGTGTGTCTATTTTAGCTTTGAAAGTTATTTTATTGAGTATTTTTGAATCTCTATTCAAAGGCTCTTGTAAATTCTGTTGGTTGCTCTCCTGATCTGTAATATCCAGGGCTTAATATCACAGCATATAGTAAATATTCCCTACATGTGAATTACAACTTTTTGGTATTATTTTAAATTTATTTATTTATTTCACATCCCAACCACAGCTTTCCACCCCACCTCTACTTCCTGTGTCTCTCCCTACACTGTCCCCCATGCACTACTCAGTTTCTATTCATAAAAAGGCAGGCTTCCCATGAATATCAACAAAACATGGCATAACAAGTTCCAGTAAGACTAAGCACAAATGCTTGCTTTAAGGCTGGGCAAGGGACCCAAGTATGAAGAATAGATCCCTAAAGCCAGCAAAACAATTAGAGAAAAGTTCTGCTTTCACTTTTAAGAGTACTACAAGAAGGAAGATCTACCCAACTGCCACTTATATGCAGAGGGCCTAGGTCAGTCCATGAAGGCACTCTGGATGTCATTTCAGTCTCAATGAGCTCCTATGAGGCCAGGTTAGTGGATTCTGTGGGTTTTCATGTGATGTCCTTGACCCCTCTGACTCCTATAATCCTTCCTCCCATTATTCAGCAGGATTCCCCCAGGCTAGGCCTAAATTTTGGCTGCAGGTCTCTGTATCTGTTTCCTTCAGGTGTTGGGTGAAGCCTGTCTGATGACAATTGAGCTAGGGCACAATCAAGTTTGTATTCTGGCTCTGGGTACCTCACTCAAGATGATTTTTTCCAGTTCCACACATTTGCCTGCAAATTTCTTTCCTTTTTCTTTTTTTGGTTTGATTTTGGTTTTTGTTTGTTTTTGATTCTTTTATTTATTTATTTGTTTGTTTGTTTGTTTTACATCCTAACCACAGTTTCTGCTCTCTCTTCACCTGCCTTTCAGTCCCTCACCTCCATTCACTTTCTGTTCCCACCCCCCATCAACTCCTCCTCCCTTTTGTTTAAGAAAGGGCAAATTTTCCATGAGTATCAACAAAGCATTGCATATCAACATGGCATGCCAGTTTAATGATGTCAGTTTTTTAACAGATGAGTAATACTCCATTATGTAAATGTACCACATTTTCTATATCTTTTCTTGTGTTGTTGGACATCTAGCTTGTATTGAGGTCTAGTCTGTTATGAAAAAAGTAACTCTGATCACAGTTGTGTAAGAGTCCTTGTGGTATGATTAAGTGTGCCTTGGAATATACCCAACATTGTTATAGCTGCGTCTGGAGGTAGATGGATTCTCAATTTTTTGAGAAATCCCCATAGTGATGTCCAAAGTGGTTGTACAAGTTTCCACTTCCACCACCAAGAGAGAAGTGTTCCTGTTGCTCCACATCCTTTCCATCACGAGCTGTCACTTTGGTTTTAGGTCTTAGCCATCTTGATAGGTGTAAGATGGACTCTATTGTAACTGTTTCTTGGCCATTTGAGATTCTTCTACAGAGAATTCTCTGATTAGATCTGTGTCCTGTTTTTAATTGAGTTATTTGGTTTATTGATGTGTAATTTCCTGAGTGTTTGTTTATATATTTTGGAACTATTTTCTCTTTTAGAAGTGAGGTTGGTGAAGATCTTATCTCATTCTGTAGGCTGTCATTTTTTTTTCCATTGATGGTGCCCTTTGCCTTAGAAAAGATTTTCAGTTTCTTGAGGCTCCATTTGTTAATTATTGACCTCTGTGTCTGCTCTGCTGGTATTGTATTCAAAAAGTTGTCTCATGTGCCAATGGATTCAAGATTATTTCCCAATTTCTCTTTTATCAGGTTCAGTGTAACTAGATTTATGTTGAGGTCTTTGATCCACCTGGACTTGAGTTTTGTGCAGGATGATACATAGGAATCTATTTGCATTCTTCTACATGTCAACGTTCAGTTATAGCAGCACCATTTGTTGAAGATGCTTTCTTTTTTCCACTGTATTATTTTGGATTCTTGGTTGAAATTCAATATCCATACATTTATGGATTTACCACTGAGTCTTTGAGTCCATTCCAATCAAATACTGGAGCATTATGGAGACATTATGGAGACATTATGACTCACATGGACCCAACAGATCTCCTGAGACCATTTCATCCAAACACAAATGAAAACATTTCTCAGCACCTCATGGAACACTCTCCAAACTGACAACATATTCAGTCACAAAGCAAGTTTTGTCAGATACAAATAAATTGAAACACACTCCCTGCATCCTATCAAACCACATGGATTAAAGTTGAATTTCAACAACAACAGAAACAAGAGAAAGTCTAAAAATTCATGGAAACAGAACAACTCTCCAGTGAATTACCACTGGGTCAAGGCAGAGATAAGAAAGAAATTAAAGACTTCCTCAAATTCAATAAAAGTTAATGCACAACATATTCACATGTATGAAACACATTGCAAGGGTTGTTAAAAGGAAAGTTCATAGCACCAACTGCCTTCATAATGAATTTTGAGAGATCTCATTTTAGAGACTTAAGAGAACACCTGAAAGCTCTGCAACAAGCACACCAAGAGGAGTAGACTGCAGGAAATAACTGAACTGAGGGCACAAACCAATAAAATAGGAAGAACTTATCTAATGAATTCAATTTAGAGGATAGCACTTTCACACCGTCCATTACAGAAACAGACTCAAAAACAAATAGCACATGATTATGTCATTAGATACAGAAAGGGTCTTTGACAATATTGATCGTCACTTTATGATAAAAATCTCAGAGAGTCTAAGAATGAAAAGGACATATTTCTGCATAATAAAGCCAATAAAAAGCAAACACACAACTAACATATTATTAACACTCAAATCATTCCTTCTAAAATCAGGAACCTGACAAGGATGACCACGCTTCCTCCTTCTGTTCAATATAGTACTAGAAGTCTTAACTAGAAGAGTAAGACAAGACAAGATACATTAAAGGAACCAAGAGGTGAAAATATTTTCATTTGTAATAATATGATTCTATAAAAAAACATATTTTGCCCAGAAAACTCCAATGGCTGATAAATACATTTAGCAAAGTAACAGGTTTTAATCTGAGCCTCCAAATCAGTAGCCTACCTAAAAATACTGCACATATTGAGAATAAAATCAAGAAAACCATGCTATTCCAAATAATCTCAAAGTGTAATGAATTAGGATAAATGTCACCAAAAAGTGAAACTTCAACAATGAAAGCAGTAAGAAAATGAAAATAAGAAACTGAAGATATTTCGATAACTTGCAAAGACCTTCTGTGATCACTATTGTAGGGTTAATATTGTGAAACTGGTCATTCTAATAAAAGCGATATATGAACACCACATGATCCACATAAAATTTCCAGTTCAATGTTCATAGAAAATGAAAAAGAAATTTTAAATCCCAAACGGAAACCCAAAAGACCAAGAATAGCTGAAACAATTTTGAACCATGAAACAAAAACAAAGCAAACTAAAAAGAACAAAAACAAAAACTTATGGAAGCATCACCATTCCAGATTTCAAGTTACGATAACCAATTGAAGTAATAAATAGAGTATGGCAGTGGTCCCCAAACAAACATTGATTGGTGGTAGAAAACTAATGACCCACATATAAGCCCACAGTCCTGCAGTCTCTTAATTTTTGTAAAAGAGGCCAACGATTCACATTGTAGAAAACAAATGGTGCCAGTCACATTGGACAGATTGGACTATAGGTGGATGAATGAAGTTAGAGCCTTATCTCTCACCCTGCATAAAACTCAGCTTCCAATGATCCAGGTATCTCAACACAAGGCCCAAATGTTACAGATTAATGATTAATTCTTTGGTATAGCTAAATACTTTCTGAGCAGGTCACTGGTACAGACACTATAAACAAGTAATTACCAAAGTAATAAATGGGATCCCATGAAACTAAAAATCTTCTGTGCAGCAAAGGACACCATAAAGTGATTGACAAGGCAGCATGGAAGAATGGTTAAAAGTCTTTACACATTGTACACATGAGAGAGGGTATGTAGAATATAAAGAATGCATTGTTACTTCAAAAACCGATCCATGATATTCACATTGAGTCTTGTCTTTACCCTGGTGTGTAAATACATTAAAAATAGAGCAATTACAATTATCAGAAACTTACTTACTATACATCAAAGGAAATATTTAGCAATGTCATGGGATTCTAAGAATACTTTGTAATTAAGAATAGATTAAATGTTTTCATTGTATTACTCGATTATTAATTTTTTGACTGAATAACGTGGTTTAAAATGTAGCATGTGAGTCTATGGCAAAGTCATTGAAGCAAACAATAGGAAATGAGAAATTTAAATTTAAATTTTACGTACAAATTCTTGATTTTCTGCACTCTTATCAAAACTTCTCTCATTTTCCACTTTAAATTCTGTTATTTCTTCTTCTAGTTCTTCTGAAAATATTATATCTTTTACATAAAAAATAAGAACAACAATTAGGCAAAATAATACTCTATAAAAATAGAAATAATGTAAAGTTAGGGTTTTATTTTTTATATGTTATTTCAATTAACTACATGGTATAGGTGTATATTTACATCCTCAAGAAAACTTGTAATTGTAGACAAATCAACACTTGGACAGGTACTACATATTGGCCAGTTTTGAGTCATACATGCTTCATATGATTTGTCAGGAAACTCATAAATGACCTATATGCTTACATCCACATATGAAGGAACTGTGGAAAATAACATTTTCATCCTGTAAACTATCCTTGCCTTGCAAGAGTAACTTAAGTAACTCACTGTTCACTTCCCCCAAATGGTACTTGGTTTACCACACATTTTTCTGTGAACAGGATAACATGCTTTTGCTCTGCACTGAAACTGCTCCTTTTTTTTTTTTTTTTTTTTGGTTTTTCGAGACAGGGTTTCTCTGTGTCGCTTTGGAGCCTTTCCTGGAACTCGCTCTGTAGACCAGGCTGGTGTCGAACTCACAGAAATCTGCCTGCCTCTGCCTCCCAAGTGCTGGGATTAAAGGCACCACCGCCCGACAAATTGCTCTTTTATGACCCACTTTATCACATGGAGTCATTTTGTACTGTACATCCTTCTTTTCCCAAGAAAAATGGGTATTGCTGTAGCTACCCTAGCTTAAGATAATGCTTAAACTCTTCTTTTGGACTTCAACATGAACCCACTTTGTTACAGTTGTATCCGTTTTTTCTCCTTGACATGTAGGAACTATATTAAAGGTTATTCTAAGATCGGAAGATCTCATTTGCTCTTGTTTCCCGTTTTCTTTTAATTACTTTGTGTGATTCTGATAGGTTTTGACTTTTAAGTTTTGAAAGTAAGTAAGCCATGGCAGACATGGTTTCTTTACTGATATAAACACAGAGAGATGAGTTTCAGACAATAGAGTACAGAGAAATGAAAAGGTGTAAAAGCAAACAAGATGTGCATATAAGTAATGAGATTTTCAGTGACTGAACTGCCATATGCAAGTGTTCCCTAATTTATTGAAATAGATTATAGATATGGTTTGAAAATGCCATTCCTATTCCTTGTAAATCAATTACAATGCTCTGCAGATGGAGGAAGGCAGTGCACTATGAGTTATAAACAACACAAAAATTGATTTTCTTTTCTGAAGAGGTGGTACATTGCTGTTTGTCCAGCCCAGAACAGAATCTCTGAGCTCAACATGTCTCTGCCCTGACCTTTCAGGGAGCTTTACTATAGGTGTGCGTTTTGAGACCTAGGTGTCCAGAAATGATGTTCAAACTTAAGGGAAGTCACATTAGTCTCATGATTGACTTATAGAAATCACTAACAAACAGGGAATTTGCACACTGGAAAGGTTAAGGTGAGTGAACCTGGGTATTAAACATTGAAGCTGTGCTTACATTTACTAATAATTCATATTGTCCTTGTGAATGTTTTTGAAGCATGTCTGCCACTAGTGAGATGGCATTGCTTATGTCAAACCCTATCATCACCATCATCAAGATATAATGGGCATCAGGAAGTCTGTGTGCATTTGAAATGTAATAAAATAAACTGATCAGAAGAATATGACATACGAAATTTACCTGGTTGAGATTGGTGTGGTAGAGACTCAGGTTTGTAGACTGGACGTGAATAATCCCTCAGCTGAATGGATTTTCAAATGAGATACTTAATTAATGTTTTGGAATTCAATAAATATTAATCATTTAATATAAATTTTAAAAGTAATTTACCTCTGAGTGAGGACATTTTTCAGCCCACACTAAAAGAAAAAGGATAAATTTATTAATCTCCTACACAATGGGAACTACAAAAGTAACTTTATATAGGCTTTGGATGGCAGTGAGTTCTTATTCCCTTCTTCCTAAATAAACACCTATTAGTTTACTGGTTAGGACAACAGCTGACAGAAATGACTGAAACATTCTAAAAGCAATCTATAGATTCAATGTAATCCTCATCAAAACTACAACATAATTAGTCAGAGAAATTGAAAAAAAAAATAACCACACCAGCATGAAGAAGCCTTTCAGCTCCACATAGAAATAAAAACAAATGAACAAAGAAAAAACCCTGGAGAGAGGTAAAACAAACCCCAATACAAAAAGAGTTGGAGAAACCACCACCCCAGATTTCATGATTTTTACAGGTCTAGAGTAATAAAAACATCATGGTTTTAGCATCACAGTATATGTGTTGATCAATGAAATCAAACTGAACACCAAACGTAAGTCCACACACCTATGGACACTATTTTTGATAAAGAAACTAGAAAGACACGCTGGAAAAAAACAGCTTTAATACATGGTGCTCACCAAACTTTATGGCTTCAAGAAGAATGCACAGAGAACTGTATTTCTAACCCTGAATAAAACTCAACTCCAAGTGGATCAAGGATCTCAAAATGAGACCAGAGACCCTGAGTAAGACAGAAGACAAAGTGTGTAATAGGCTTGAACTGACTGGTACAGGAAAAACACTTTCTGAATAGGACACCTGTGGCACAGGCACTAAGACCTACATTTAATAAATGGGACCACATGAAGCTAAAAGCTTCTTTATGGCAAGATATGTATACCAGTTATGGGATTTTAAATAATCACTCCACCATATGATAGTGTTATTGAAATAAATTATAGATATGAATTCTAAATACATTTCCTATTTCTTGTTACTAAATTACAGTGCAGTACAGATGAAGGTAAGATATACATTATAAATTCTAGAACAAAACAAAACTTGATTTTATTTCCTGAAGATGTGGTATACTGCTGGCTGTCCAGTGCAGAACAGAATCTCTGAGTTCACATATGTTTTTGCTTTGCCCTTTCTGGTAACTTTGAGTACGACAGGTGTTCATTCTGAGACCCAGGTATCAAGAAATCATAGACATTGGAGAAATCTCATTATTCTCACGATCGACTTCTATAAGTAACTAATAAACAGAGAGCTTGCACACTGGAAAGGATAAGGCCTTAGATCATGAGTATTAAATATTAAAGCTGAGCTTATTTTGCAAATTTTTTATATTTCCAATGTAATATATTTTCCAGCATGTATGCCACTATCAGATGGCATTGCGTATGTCAAAGTCTATCATCACCATCATCAAGATATAATTGGCATCAGGAAGACTGTGTGCTTTTGAAATTTATTAAAATACCTTGATCAGGAGAATGTGACTTACAAAATTTACCTGCTTGAGATTGCTGTGTTTCAGACTTGGGTTTGGAAATTCGATGAGAATAATCCCTCTGCTGAATGGATTTTAAAATGAGATATTTAATCAATATTTTGGACTTCAATCAAGATGTAATTATTCAATATTACTATTAAAAAGCATTTACCTCTGGGTGTGGACATTTTTCAGCCCAAACTGAAAGAGAAAAATGTAGAGTCAGTCTCATGCACAATGAGATCACCAAAACTACCTTTATGTAGGCTTCAGATGGCAGTGAGATTTCATTCCCTTCTTTCATAATAAACTCCTATTATTTTACTGCTTAGGACAAAAACTGACATAAATATACCGAAACTTAGCAAAGCAACTTAAAGATTCAGTGCAAGAGCCATCAAAATTCTAATATAATTTGTCAGAAAAATTTAAAAAAAGAAAAACCAACCACAACAGCGTCTAAACACCTTTCAGGTTCATATGGAAATCCAAAAAATAAAAATAAAAAAATAAAAAACCAAACAAAAGAATGGAGAGACTCCACCAGCTCAGATTGTCCCCGTTCTCCTAGGCGCAGTTACAGGCCAGCAGGCAACACTCCTGCAGGCAGGTCTGATTCCCACCACCCCATCAGATCCTTTAATCACAAGTCCTACTCTGTCCCTCTAAGCCTACCCACTGCACCAAGACTGCAGCTGCTCCCTGAGACACACACTCTGCTAGCTCCAATTGAACCAAGAGGTGAATCACTGCTCTTCCAGCCGGTCACCCAGCCTCTAGGCCTTAGGCCCAGGGGCACAACCCATGCCCCCATTCCCCTACCCATTGCAGCCCCAATTTCAGGCCAGTTGGAAAGTCTCCTGCAGGCAGAACTAACTACCTCCACTCCACATAAAACTCTGTTATCTACAAGTCCCACTTGCTCTCCCAAATCCACCCATCCCCCAAGACCATAGCTGTTCCCTGAGACACAGACTTGGCTGGCTCCCATTGGACCAAGAGGTGACTTACTGTACTCCCAGCCGGTCACCCTGCTTCAGAGGCACAACCCAAGGCCCCTTACCCCCACCCATTGCAGCCCCAGTTGTAGGCCAGCAGGCAAGACTCCTGCAGCGAGGTAACCCAGGCTCAGAAAGACAAACATGATATGTAATCACTCATCAGTGGATACCAGATGTAAAGAAAAAAAAATAATCAGACTACAACCCACAGCTCCAAAGAAGCTAGGAAACGAGGAGCCTAAGAGGGACACATGGATTGCCATGGGAAGGAGAATCAGAGGAGATCTCCATGAGTAAGGTGGGGATGGGGGGCAATAAAGGGGATGGGATAGAGGAAGAGAACATGAGGGCATGATGGGATGGCTGAGCTGGGAGAGAGACAGAGTGGGAGAGCAATGAAAGAGATATCTTGATAGAGGGAGACATTATGGGGTAAGGGAGAAACCTGGTGCTAGGGAAATTTCTAGGAATCCACAAGGATGACCCCAGATTAGAAGACTGGCAATAGTGGATAGGGTGCCTGAACTGGCCTACCCTGGCATTCAGATTGGTGAATTCCCTAACTGTCATCAATCATAGAGCCTTCATCCAGTAATTGATGGAAGCAGATGCAGAGATCCACAACCAAGCACCAGGCTGAGCTCTGGGAGTCCAGTAGAGGAGAGGGAAGAGGATTCTATGAACAAGGGGGGCGGGGTCAAGATTTGTAGGGAAATCTACAGAGACAACTAAACCATGTTTGTAGGAACTCAGGAACTTTAGACCAACAGCTGTGGAACCAGCATGGGACTGGACTAGGCCCTCTGCATATGGGAGACAGTTGTGTAGCTTGGTCTGTTTGAAGGCCCCCCGGTAATGGGATCAGGATCTATACCTGGTGCATGTGCTGGCAATCTGGAGCCCATTACCTATAGTGGGATGCCTTGCTCAGCCTTGCTGCAGTGTGGAGGTGCTTGATCCTGCCTCAACTGAATGTACCAGGATTTGCTGACTCCCCATGGGAGACCTAACACTTTTGGAGGAGGGGCTGGGGGTATACTGGAGGGGAGTCGGAAGAGGGATGAGAGGGGGATCTGTGGTTGGTATGTAAAATAAAATTTTAAATAAAAAAAAAGAGCAAAATAATGAAAGACAACACTGAATAGAGATAAAAGGATACTTAATATGAAAAGAGGATGGAGAAACCACTATCTTAGAGTTCATGTTTTGTTACAGAGGTAGACTAATAAAAACAGCATGGTTCTAGCATCACAATAGACATGTTGATCAATGAAATCAAACTAAACACCAAATGGAGGTCCACACACCAATGGACACATGATTTTTCATATAGAAACCGGAAGTATACACTGGGTAAAAAACATCTTCCACACATGGTAATGAACTAATCTTGATTGCTGCATGGAGAAAACTGCACAGAGATCTGTATTTACTACCCTAAATAAAAACTTAATTCCAAATGAATCAAGGATCTCTAAATAAGACCAGAGACACTGAATATAACAGAAGAGAAAGTGTGTAATAGGCTTGAACTCATTGGTACAGGAAAAGACTTTTTGAATAGGACACCTGTAGCACAGGCACTAAGACCCACACTTAATAAATGGGACCACATGAAGCTGAAAGTTTCCTATGGCAAGATATCTATGTAAGCTTTGGGATTGTCAATGACTGCTCCACTATATGATAGTGTATGCTGTGTTATTGAAATAGATTGTAGATAAGAATTCTAAATGCATTTCCTATTCCTTGTAATTAAATTACAATGCACTATGAGTGAAGTGAAGCAGTGTACTATGAGTTCAGGAGCAACACAAAAATTGATTTTCTTTCCTGAAGATATTGTACATTGCTGTTTGTCCAGTCCAGATCAGAATCTCTGAGCTCAAATAAGTTTCTGCCTTGTCCTTACAGATAGCTATGTGTGTGGGTGTGCATTCTGAGATCCATCAAGAAATTATGGTCACACACTGGGGCAGTCTCAATAGTCTCATGATTGACTTCTACAAGTCACTAATAAACAGAGATTGCACACTGGAAATGATAAGGCAGTCCAACATGAGTATTAAACATTGAAGCTGAGCTGACATTTCTAAATGTTTTATGTTGTCAATGTAATAATTTTGAAGCATGTATGCCACTAGTGAGTTGGCATTGCTTATGACAAAACCTTCCAACATTATAGTCAAGATATAATTGGCATCAGGAAGACTGTGTGTATTTGAAATGTAGTAGAATAAATTGATCAGGAGAAAGTGACTTACAAAATTTACCTGTTTGAGATTGCTGTGTTTCAGGCTTGGATCTGGAGACTAGATGACAATCATCCCTCAGCTATTTTGAAAAGAGACATTTAATCAATATTTTGGATTTCAACAATATATAATTATTCAATATAAATATTAAAAGGCATTTACCTCTGGATGCGGACATTTTTCAGCCCACACTGAAAGAAAAAGAAAGTATAGTCAATCTTATGCACAATGAGAATTCCAAACCTACCTTTATGAAGGCTTCAGAGGGCAATGAGTTCTAGTCCCTTCTTTCAAAATAAACATCTATTATTTTACTGGTTAGGAAAGTAGCTGACAAGAAATATACTGAAATATATCAAAAGAAATCTATAGATTCAATTTAATTCCCATCAAAATTCAGAGGAATTTAAAAAACAACCACAACAGCATCAAAAAGCCTTTCAGGTTCATATGGAAATACAAAAAAATCTTGGATAGATTTAAGAAGATTCTCAATACTAAAATACACTGGAGAAATCACTATCCCAGATTGCATGTTTTGTTACAGAACTAGAGTAATAAAAACATCATGATTCTATCATCAAAATAGACATGTTGATCAATGAAATCAAATTAATGTCAAAACACCTATGAATACATGATTTTTCATAAGGAAACTAGAAATACACACTGGATAAAAAAATAGCCTCCATACATGGAGATTACCAAACTTCATGGATACATGAAGGAAAATACACATAGGAGTATTTATTACCCTGAACAAAACTCAACTCCAAATGGATCATGAATCTCAAAATAAGACTAGATACCCTGAATATGACAGAAGAAAAAGTTTTTAACAGGCTTGAACTCACTGGTACAGGAAAGACTTCTGAACAGAACACCTGCAATACAGCACTAAGACCCAAATTTAGTAAATGGGACCACATGAAACTGAAAGTTTCTTTATGGCAAAGGACACCATCATCAGGCTACATAATAGGAAAAGAACTTAATCATTCAAACCTCTAATGTACAGTTAGTATCTAAAATACATAAAGAAGAAAAATTGGACTCCCAGGAAACAACTAACCCAGTGATAATGGTGTTCGGGAATACAAAGACAATTTTTAAAAGATAAAACACAAACTGCTGACAAACTTTTAAAGAAATGCTCATCATCTTTCTTTATCAGGAGAATGCAAACCAAAAGTCCTTTGAGATTTTATTTTTCTCCTGTCCCAAAGGGCAAAGTTCAATTAAGCAAATGACAACTCATGCTTGTGAGGATATGACGAAAATGGAACACTTGCTCATTACTGATGAGAATGTAAACTTTTACAGCCATTAAGGAAATGACTCTGACATTTTCTCAGGAAGCTGGCTACTAATCCTTCTCTAAAGCCACCTATACATCTATCTGGCATATACCCAAAGGACTCTATATCCTACTACAATAAATACCTGCTCATACATGCTCATTATTGACTATTTACAATAGCCAGATTTAGGAAACAGTTTAGATGTTCTTTAACTGGCAAATATATAATGAAAATATGGTGAACTTACACGATGGGGTGTTTTGCTTCTATCAAAAAAAGGAAATTTACATATAAGTGTAGGAAGCTAGAAAAAAATCATCACCAATGAGGAGACCCAGATCCAAAAGTCAAATACTGTATAATTTCCCTTATATGTGAGTGTTAGCATTTAAGTCTTCAACATGTATGCTAAAATCCATAGACTCTGCATCCAGTAAGGGACTGCTTGCGAGGATCATTCAAGTAAAGGGAAATAGAATATATAATTGTAAAGAGACAGTGGGGGGAAGGGCGATGCAAGTGAGAGGTTAAGGTAGGAATATGGGGATGGACAATTTACTAAAGTCCACGTGAAAAACCATATGGAAACATACTACTGTAGAAGATTTCTAAATACATATGCATATAAAATAAATCCAAATGGAGTCTCCAAATAAAAGAGGAGATAAAGCCCCAATTAGACATCTTTTGCTAAACATGAAACCTTCAGTTATACCTAGTTGAGTCAATGGACAAAGGGGCACTTTAGGTATCTCAGGTAGAAGAGAACTCAGAGATCCTTCTGGGAGTATCTCAGTTTTACACATCGCTCATGCTTATTAACATATGGGGCTTATTACCACTTTTGTTGTCTTTTATTTAAGTGTAAATTTATTCAGTGATTTCTTTTGGTAGCACAACATACCAGCATTTGTCTTACATAAAGTCTCTTCATGATGACTCTTACCTTGAATTATTTCATTTTCTTCTAGACCATTTCCTATGTTGGATGACTGGGCAGCTTTCTGCAGTGGATTAGGGTAAAAGACACTCCGTCACGTGATATTAGTAGTGTAATTTCAAAAGGTCTCATTTTCTATTTCTGAACATATCATGATATTGGACTTTAAGAAAATTGTTCATGAGAATATATGCAGTATATATCAAAAACCATGGTATTTGAATGGAGAATCTTATATACACAGTCAAGTTTAAGTCTTTCATTTCCCAATTACATACAAGAAATATAGAATAGAGGAAAAACATCCATAGACAGAGTAATGCCTGATGTGTATGTATCAATAAAAGTAATTATTTTATATTACAATGCATAAAACTAATTTGTTCTTCTTAGTAAAGTTGGAGGATGTTAATGACACAAATGTTCACATCTTTAGTAAGGCCATTCCTCTAGGACACGATTAATATTAATCATGAGGTGTTATACAATGACGTTATTTGTGTGGTTAGGCTTGATAGGAGATATGTATTATGTTAAAAAGCATTCATGTTATATCATGCTGATTGTGTAGTGAAGAAGGCAGAATGTGCTTAATTTCGGTAAAAGTGAACAAACAAAACTGACATATTTCGTTAATTTCTTATAGATGGTAAATCTGGATCAAAATGATAAGCAGACAAGTTATTTCCTATGTTACCTTTAGACAATAACATTAGACCATTATGCAGTTTTAATATTTTGCAAATGTTTCTCAATGAACAGAAATCTTCCCCAAACACCATTTCACATTCTTTGCATGTTTAATAGAATCAACAAATCTTGCTTTCTCGTCATTCAAGAATTTTAAAAGTTATGAGAATATGTTGTCCACTATTCTATATGTACAGTAATGCCATCCTATTTGACAGTTACTGAGTGGACACTCCCTCATCTTCTAAAACATGTTAGGCTTCATACTTTGATCTCTGATGACAAAATACCATTCTCACTCCTACCCTGTATTAACGACAATCTTACCTAAATATCTCTCTGTACCATATGTTTTCTTTATGACAAAATGCACCTATCTGAACTAAAACAGTTGCTTTTTACTTGTTTTGTGTTCTATTACTATAGCATATTAGGCTTCCCTCTGAAATTCTCAGTTCTTGATTTCTCAACATAGAGTAGATATTGACTATACAGATTTATGTAGGTTTAAAATATTAAAAATGTCTTCAGAACATACTCATACTTCAGTAAGTACCTAACATTGTGTAAAAGGGAAACTATAGTGTCTTTAATCTATTTGAATTCTCTATATTAACTCAACTCCCAATATATATATTAATTAAGCATATTGGACAATAATGTGGAAATAATTAATTTTCTTCATTGAATTGAGCAAAATAGTTGAGTTTTTCCTTCACAACGAAGCCTCTTTTATGGAATCAAAAATTCTTTCTGTTGGCAGATTAGTTGATTATATGTCCATATTATCTTCTCAAATGAGGACCTTGAAATAACCCAATGACCATAAGGAAAAAATTTCTCCTTGACATAACTGAGTATAATCATCACATAACAAATTTAGTTTCTGCAGGAAGAATCAACTTTATGAAATAAATCCAACTCTGAAGTCACAATTTTATATCATCCACTATTTTAAATAGAGAGCCATAAGATTCTCCAGCTACGTAAAGAGCTTAACATAAAGCACAAGTAATAATCACATAATTATTTACTAAATTACTTATAAAAGACAATGATTAGCTGTGTGACTGGATTCTAAGAATACCCTGTGTTTTATAATAGGTAAAAGACTTTCACTTCAATGTTAAATCATCATTGATGGACTGAATATAGTAGCCTGAAGTGTAGTTTCTTTTGGCCTATGGTAAGATCATCAAACCAAACAGCAGTAAGTGAGAAATTTAAATTTAAATAGTTACATACCAACTTTTGATAGTCTTCATTCTTATTATAAGCATTTTCATTTTCCAGTTTTAAATCCGGTATTGTTTCTAATTCTAGTTCTTCTGACATATCCACATATTTTATTTAAAAAATAAATATAACAATTAGATACACAATTTTCTATGACAATAGACTGAAATACATTCATAATTAGAATTTAGAAAAAATTTACTCTTATCAAATATTTCAATTAAATGTACTTTATACATGAATATTTACATGCTTAGATAAATGCCCAAGTTGTAGAAATACCTGTATATCACTTGTACAGAAACTGCATGTTGCCAGCTTCAAGACATCCAAATACTTGACTAATTCATCTAGTAGTAACACACCTCTCATAAATGACCAAGCTCTCTAAAATCTACATTTTCAGACGTCATCCATTTTTCAGAACATTTATCATGTGCTCACACCCACAAGCACATTCAAAAATGTACAAATTAAAGAAATTGGAGAAGGATTATGAAATAATTTTTTTTATTGAAACTGGCAAAATAGTTTTAGTTGTAAGGCCCTATTGCTCAAGACTCCACACTTTAGACACAGAATTTGGAGTAATTTAGCTGGACCTGACATAGAAACCTGCTCTCCTACTATGAGAACATGCTATGCAAAGTGCCAAGGGAGATAAGCAATCAGTAATCCCACCACCAAGATGTTGAAAGGCCTGGCAAGATAACGCTCATGGTAGGATAGCGACACTTTTATTTTTGGGGTAACCAACAGCTGTCCTATCGGTCCGGAGACCCACTCAATGAGAAATTCATTCCTGGTACTGGGAAACTAATCAACTATCCATGGATGGAGAAATCATAAACACTAGGAGTCATCAATTACTCCCGTTTTCTTATAACAGTATACTTACTGTGTTCTAAATATGGTTTTTATAGTCACGGTTATACCACAGAAGAATGTAGCTGTCATTTCTTCTCAAAGAATTTACTTTACACAGTACATAAAAGTATTACAGTATATACAATTAATCAGACTCCAAGGAGTGACCATAATATGCCGCAACTCCACTTATAAAGTCCTAAATCTAAGGATCAGGAAAAATAGCAAGAATTGGGTAGATAGATTGTAAAATCAAAGTACCAGCACTCTTGAAGCTACACAGCATCTTCTATGCATGACTTAGATATTGCTACCACGAAATTTCAAAAGTATGATATCTGAAAAGACACCTGTATAAGGACAACACTTGATGAAATGCTACTGTGGGTGAAGTGAATCTCACAATGCACAACCCCTAGATGAAGATCTGTAGGCAATCAGTGACTGATAAACAAAGACAAATCAGGTGATTTTCCAGAGATGAGCTCATCCTAGTAGGATAATAGGTTGTGCAATTCCAGTGATCAGTCCTAAACACATGTACATACAAGCAACACACTAAACAAATACACACAAGCATGCATGCACTTACACACACTCACACACGCACAGAGACACAAACACGCATGCACACACATATTCACGTGCGTACGCACACACACACACACACACACACACACACACACACACACAAACATAGTGTGTCTTTACTAATAGTATAGAAGTCACACACATAGTTACTAAGGACTTGAGCACAGGAAATGTAGGAATAGCCAGACACCTGAAAATGATGTAAATATAGTACACAAGCATGAAATTATCAAAAGCTAAATAAAATAAAAGGCAACTCTTTTACTGACATTCTTATTTCAAACTTTGGATGAAAGTTTTTCTTGTCTACCATTACATTTTTACTTTTGTTTGATTTAATATGTATTACGTGGGTTATTTTATTTGGCTAAGGTATTTGTTGCCATGTTTTAAGCAAACCTCTCTGCCAAGTGATCTTACAAGTTAAGCATGTGCATTACCTTCTTGTTCTTCTACGTTTTCATATTGTTTGGAAGCTATTGGTAAGTCATCCACACCAATTTTCAGACTATTCTCAGGAATATCTTGCTAAAATAATGAAAATAATAATGAGAATATAGTTGAATTTCCTATTTTGAATTCAACTAAACTTAAAAATAGGATAGAATATTTTCATAGATAACCTTTTGCATGCTCTTGAGATCAACCTGTCTTTTTACCCCATACAGTCACATATTCTAAAATCAAGCCTTGTAGCAGAAATAGAAAAAGATCATCTGCAGAATTCAATAAAGAACTAAACTCATAATATGAAACTTACATTCCTCACCAAAAATTAAACAGTTAAAGGATACATTTAAGTAATAACTGTTAATGTGCTTGCCATATCAAAGTATTTGATTTAAAAATCAATTCCTTGAGAAAATCAATTTAATATTATAATAAGGCCCTTTGATTAGTATGAAAATACAAACTATGCCAGGTGGAAATGAATTGAAATATTTTAGAATCAGTTTTGTTTATGAAAAGAAGGATGTACAAAAAATAGTTTTGTTAAAATCTTAGATAGAGAGAAAATAGTTTCATAAAATTAAAAAGCAATTAGTGATTCTTCTTTGTTTATATAATGCATGTAATTATTCAATGAAATCTTAAACTCTTTCACAGTAAAAAATGGGTATCATTAGAGCATAACAAGCATTAACATGAAGGGAAGCATCAGAACATTCATTCTATGTCTGGAATGTTCCTGGTGCTTATTTATACTTGAAATAGTAGAGAGGTCCTTATGCAATTACACACTCGGCATTTTTAGTCATTTACTTGTGAGATAGGTAAGAAAATTTAAAGTTCACATAGATTCACTATTCTCTAAATGGCATAACACTAATGGTTATCACTTCATATTTAAGTCATATGAACTGGTAGTTTTAATTCAGAAAGATTCTGTGATGAAACATCAATGTCATTATGTCAGTTGGATTTGTAAGTCTTCAAATACTGTTGAAATATATGTCAGTCTGGTCCCAACATTCATAAAACACATGAAGAAAGGAATAAAAAGCCCTATTGACTATATGCTGAAATCCACATTTGAAGAATTTATGTATAGCTTATCACAATAAGACTCGAAGGACTGGGTGTGTGGTTGAGTGGTAAAGAATTTGCCTTGCATTCATTAATTTCATAGTTGATGTAATAAATGAAAAAACAAAAAAGAAAACTACAAAACTCTAATCACAAGTGATTTAGGACACCCAGAAACAGGAAGCCTAACCTCAGAGTGATTTTGGAGATTTAAATGAGTAATGAAACCATTGTGTAGACATCCTTTAAAATTTGAAGTGTTACATATGATGCAAAGAATTTCAGGTTACTTTTAAAGATTTTGAGTGCAAAAATAAGATGAAATTGAAATTTTGCCTTTAGCATTGGTTATCAAAAACCTTATTCTAGAACTTGCTACAATTAGGGGGAAACATGTATACCTCAATTATATGAAGAGTTTTTTCTTCCGTTTTTGATTTAAAAATTTGCATGTACAATATATTTTGAACATATTTTCCCAACCAAAGTACTCCCAGATTATTCCCCATCTACCTACCCCCCAAGTTTATAATCTTTCTCTCTTAAATCTACCCCCAAATTGAAAATACAAACTTACAACCAATAAGACAAACATGCCACAAGAGAACAATCAGCCCCCAACAATACCACAAACACAAAATTGAACACTGCTTCCTTTGTGTTGATCAACTTCCCCTGGTCATAGTGTCTTCTCTGGAGTGCCTTTGATATACCCAGTGATGCTTCAAGTAGAACACTGATTTTTCCTTTTGCCAACAGCTATCAATTACAAACTGTGTCCTGGTTATGGATGGCAGCCTGTGTCTTCTTCTGCCTCTTAGTGCTGGCACCCTGTCTTGTTGGAACCTGGGCAAATCATCTGTGTATGGGTGTAGTCTTTGAGTTCATATGTGCATTGGTCTTGTTCCTGTTGTGTCTGGAAGCCAAAGTTTCCTTGACCTTATCCATAAGCACTGGCTCTTATAATCATTCTGCTTCCTTTTCTACATAAACACTGAGCCTTGATGGAGGAGGTTTGATGAAGACATCCAATTTATGACTAGGTGGTCCAAAGTCTCTCACTCTGCATTTTGACCAGTTGTTGATCTCTGTGTTGATTCCCATCTACTGCAAGAGAAAACTTCTATAAGGACGATCGGGAAAGGTATAGTGACATGTCTCTAGGACTCATTTTCTTGCTGTATTCATTCAGAAGAAGAGTAGCATTGGGTTTATCCATAGGCCCATACCCTACATTATCACGTTATTGGCCTCTTTGGCAGTGTTAGGTTTGTATTCCACCTTATGCAGTCTTTAAGTCCAATGAAAAAGTTATCTGTTATTCCCATAACATTTATGCTACTATGGGACCATCATATGTTTCAGACAGGTCACTGTTGTAGGTCACAGGGTTGTAGTTGGTGATATCGATGATTACCTTTCTCCTCTGTGAGCAGGAGGTGTATCTTCTAGCACCACGAACATTAGTTAGAAGGTGTAATGATTCTATTTGGGCACAAATCCATCTACTTTATGTTTGGTTAATTAATATGTGGTTTTTTCACCAATAGGGTCTTTCTGTTTGGTTGTGGAGTGAGACCAAAGGCCTTCACCATAGCCTGTTATGTTTGGATAATTCTATGTGCCTGTAGAATCATCAACAAATGGTTCAGGTCAAACTGGATGGCCACATGCAGAAGAACTAAGTAGATCCATATCTATCACCCTGCATACATCTCAACTACGAATGGATCAAAGACTTCAACATAAGACCATAAACTCTGATTAAGATAGAAGAAAATGTCTGGAAAAGGCTTGAATTCATTGTTACAGTCAATGACTGACTTTCTGAACCAGATACCAATAACACAGGCATTAGAACCAAAACTAGCAAGTGTAACTTCATGAAGATGAAAAGCTTCTCCTTAGAATAGAACAGTATCATGTAAAAATTTATGGCATGGAAAATGAATAAACCATTGCCAATTATACATCTGATAGGGGATTAGCATCTAAACCACAAAGAACTAATAAACTGAATATCAAGAAAACAAATAACATGTTCTAAAAAATGGGGTACAGAACAAAGCAGAGATACACAAATGCCTGAGAAACACTTCAGTAAATGTTCAACATCCTTAGTCATCAACGGAAATGTAAATCAATGCCCCTCTGAGATTTCATTTTACCTAAGTCAAAATGGTCAAGATCAATAAAACAAATGACAGCTCAGCTGGGGAGTATGCAAAGAAAGGGAAACACTTGTTCCTTCCTGAAGGAAGTGCAAACTTATACTAGGATGTGAAGAGCCTTCAAACATTCTTTTTGTACCTCATTGTATACCCATTGGCAGCCTGAGACAGAACTCATTAGGAACATCCTTGAACTCTTGGAAAGTTCAACCTGCCTCTGTCATCTGAATTTTAGGATAAAGACTGTGCCATGATGACTGGATCCAATATTTTATGAGAATGAATAATGCAAAGCTACAATTGTACTTATTTTGAGAGAAAGATTTTGTATTTCTACATTTTAATCACTTTAAATAATACTTTTTTCTAGATAAAGTACCAAAATGCTGTGGGATGGTCTTTCTGTATGCTGTGAATATATGTTGCTCCCATGGGATAATAAATAATGCTGTACTGGGCTATGGCAGGGCAGGATGGAGCCAGGCAGGAAAACCAAGAGAGATAGAGGAAGAAGAAGAAGAAGGGTGGAGTCAGGGAAGATGCTGCAAGCTGTCAGGGGGAGCAAGATGTAATAAAATACAGGTAAAGCCTATGAGGCACATAGACTAATAGAAATGGGTTAATTTAAGATATAATAGCAATAAGCCTGAGCCATATATCAAACAGTTTATAATTAATATAAACCTCTGTGTTTTTATTTGGGACCAAGTGGCTGCAGGACACAGGAAAACTTCCATCTATACCAGACTTGAAAAATTGTTTTTAAAAGTTAGTGTGATGAGTAAGAGGGTTTTTTCTGGTATTTTTATTATTAAGAAATTTTCTATTCAGGTTACATAATAACCACAGATTCCCCTGTCCTCCCTCCTTGCACCCCCAGCCTTCCTCCCCAACCCACCCCCCATTCCCATCTCCTCCAAGGCAAGGTCTCCCATGGGGACTCAGCAGAGCCAAGTACATTTGGTTGAGGCAGGCCTAAGCCCCTCCCTCATGCACCAAGGCTGCTCAGGGTGTCCCACCACAGGCACTGGGCTCCAAAAAACACACTCACACACCAGGGACAGATCCCAATTCCACTGCCTGGGGGTCTGCTAACCAGTTCAAGGCAAACAACTGTCTCACCTATCCAGAGGGCCTAGTCCAGTCCCATGGGCCTCGATAGCTATTGGTGCACACTTCATGAATTTCCACTGGTTTGGCTGGCTCTCTCGGTACATTTTCCCATCGTGATCTCAATGTCCCTTGCTCACAGAATTCCTTCTCTCTCTTATCAATTGAACTACTGGAGCTTGGTCTGGTGCTTGGCCATGGATCTCTGCATCTGCTTCCATCAGTTACTGGATGAAGGCTCTATGATGACAGTTACGGTATTCACTAATCTGATTATCAGAGTAGGCCAGATCAGGCACACTCTCAACAATTGCTAGTAGTCTAAGGTGGGGTCATCCTTGTGGATTCCTGGGAACTTCCCTAGCACTCTGTTTCTCCCTGTTCCCATGATGTCTTCATTTATCATGGTATCTCTTTCCTTGCTATCCCATTCTGTCCCTGTTCCAGCTCAAACCTCCCATTGCCTTATGTTCTCATCCCCCATTCCTTGCCCTCCATTACTCCCCCTCACCCTCAGTTTGCTCATGTTGATCTCATCTATTTCGCCTTCACTGTTTGATCTATAGGGTCTTCCTTGTTAGCCAGCTTCTTTGGAGTTGTGGGTTGTAGTCTGGTTATTCTTTGCTTTACATTTAATATCCATTTATGAGTGAGTACATACCATATTTTTCCTCTTGAGTCTGGGTTTTCATCCATTTGCTTGCAAATTTAATAATATCATTGTTTTTACTGCTGACTAGTACTCCATTGTGTGTATGTACCACATTTTCTTTATCTATTCTTCACCTGAGGGGCATTTAGATTGTTTCCAGTTTCTGGCTATTATGAATAATGATGCTATGAACATAGTTGAGCTTGTGTCCTTGTGGTATGATTGAGCATTCCTTGGGTATATGCCCAAGAGTGGCATAGCTGGGTATTGAAGAAGACTGACTCCCAATTTTCTAAGAAACCACCATACTGATTTCCAAAGTGGCTGTACCAGTTTGCACTCCCACCAACAGTGGAGGAGTGTTCCCCTTCCTCCACATCCTCTCCAACATAAGCTGTCTTCAGTGTTTTTTATCATAGCCATTCTGACAGGTGTAAGATGGTATCTCAGAGTTATTTTGATTTGTATTTCCCTGATGGCTAAGGATGTTGAGCAATTTCTTAAAAGTCCTTTGGCCATTTGAGATTCTTCTGTTGAGAATTCTCTGTTTAGGCCTGTAGCCCATTTAATTGGATTGTTTGGAATTTTGATGTCTAGTTTATTGAATTCTTTTATATACTTTGGAGATCAGCCCTCTGTCAGATGTCAGGTGGGGTTGGTAAAGATCTTTTCCCATTCTGTAGGCTGTCATTTTGTCTTATTGACTGTGTCCTTTGCCCTACAAAAGCTTCTCAGTTTCAGGAAGTCCCATTTATTAATTGTTTCTCTCAGTGTCTGTGCTACCGGTGTTATATTTAGGAAGTGGTCTCCTGTGCCAATGCATTCTAGGCTACTTCCTACTTTCTCTTCTCAAGTTCAGTGTAACTGGATTTATGTTGAGGTCTTGGATCCACTTGGACTTGAGTTCAGTGCATGGCAACAGATAGGGATCTATACGCAGTCTTCTGCATGTTGACATCCAGTTAACACGTAGTTGACATCCAGTTAACAGTTTTTAAAAGTTAGTATCATGAGTAAAAGATTTTTTAAAAGGTACTTTAAAAACTAATGCTAATTTCTGTGCCCTTCAATACATGGGTTGGATATGTAGGCTACCTTAAGTAACACAATGAATAGGTTAGTCTACATATTTAGAGAAGCCTGAAAATTATGTAAGTCATGCTATAAGAAATAAAAATAAAACTACTAATGTTTATTTGTCCAAATATTCCCAAATTTCAAATTCCCTCCACTGTGGTAAAACTATACAAACTAATTTTTCTGTGATTACTTATTTCTTATCTCATTTTTGGCTTTCAGAACCTTAAAGTAATTATTATGTTTTGGTACTTTTCACCATCAATATGGTAATATTGTCATAATTTTATAAAAAAAATTCTAGCCAATTTTTTATCTAAAGTGATGACATTTTGACAACTGCTCTATTATACCATTTCAAACTCCACAAAGAAGAAATTCAGCACAAGAATTTACCTCAAGAAGGCATTGATTACCTGAGTTTTCAAATTAGCTGTGTCCTCCATTGTTGCACACACGGAAATCAGTGACTCAGATTCAAAGTGATGTCTTTGAAGCAAAACACACAACAACAAATAAGTGAGTAGTGGACAAAAGCATTTGTCCTGAATGTTTAGTTATTTGAATAGCAGATGGTGTTTCTGTTGTTATTAGACATCTGTTTTATAAAATTTGTTCAGCTGTTAATTTCTGTCTCCACTTCTCCTAATCTCTGCATTTGTCAAGAAAGAGTTACACATGGTTCCACATCAAATAGTGTCAGTCAATATATTTGTGGAACCTGAAAATCATTTGTTTTGAAAACTGTCCTGATGATTGCATGCAAATTACAATGAATTGCTCACATACTTTAATCATTAATTTAAATAAAGGTAATAGCCCCAAATAAAGCAAAACAATAGTGTCCTCATTCTACTCTATTAATAAAGCATAAAACTATATAACTACTAAATGGCAACCTTCATTCTTGAGCATGGAAAATACCCATTGAAAGGAAACCATCACATCCATTCATTGTAAAACAACTAATAAAGTCATGAAAAAGATGTGAAATCCTTGAACATTAAAGTTATAAGTGAACAAACAAATGTGCACATTGAGGTTTGAAATCCTCTTATCATGGGTGTTCAAACATTAAAATGTAATAATTCAGTTATTACTTTGGTAGAGGCTGATTCAAAAACTACCAAGCACTTAAAAACCTTCATATGTGCTCGGTTGATGGCAGAGACTTCTGGAAAAGCAGATCCCTGGGACTTTTGCCTCTGTTTCCCTCTATGTTCTCTAGATGTCTTCCTTATATAGGATACCACTCCTCGTTCCCTCTTTTGCAGTCTTCAGTGATGCTCTCTGGCCTTTCAATATTCATCCCAGGAAGGTGCAGATTCCTGAAAGTACAGGCTCAAAGAACCTGAAAGACAGCTAGTTCCCTGGTTCAGGCAAATAAGCTAAATGGAGGGTCAGCAACACACATCCCAAGCCTAGATATATTACAAAATTCTATGATTATGTTCTGCAATTCCAATCTGAAAAGGACAGGAATTTGGCAAAGGTAACAGGAAAAGAAGCAGTGGCAGTGGATCACAGATATTTTTCATTTCAGCCCTTGGTTCTGAACATTCTCTAGCCCACCCTCTGTGATACCACATTCCCATTTTCTATAAAGACTTCAGGTTGCTCAAGTAAGTTTCAACAGAAGAATCTATTTGTCATTTCTATCAATTAAGCACAAAAGGTAATATAGTTTCCAAATTACGTTCAACCCTATCCATTCCCAGATGATTTTCACCATCCTGTGTCTATGTAAATAACTTTATTGTCTTTAAAAAACTAATCACGAGGCCAAACTCTTAGTCCTATTGGCCTCCATGATTTTCCTTTCGAAATTGCCCTTCCCCTGTTAAAGTCATTCAAATCATCCACCATTAGGCTACTTTTAATGCCATTCTTGGAACACTTGACTCATTCCCATATTTTCCTACAGAAATTCTCAATCAAATACTGGTCAGTAAGGACTGGTCTTTTAGTGAAGGAATGCATGGGAATCTAAATTGGGCCATTTGTATTTCCACCTCCATAGAATACTGTGTTTTAGTTTTGGCTTCTCCCTCAGAGCAACTGTTTATGTATAACGTTGGATCTAGTTTTCTGTGCTCAGGATATTTTTATTAGTTTTCAAAATTCCTTAAAAACTACAAATTTTTCAGATCTGAGATTTTCTAATAAAACAAGGAGCAGTACCTGGCAGTCAAAAATTCTAAACTATAGGTCAAGAAACATGAGGAAAAATCAATGTACAGTAAAAAATTTCAAAATGCTTAGTGTCATGGGGAAACAAAGACTTGATAAAATGAGAAAAAAACTCTCCTGTACCCAGGCAGTCCAGTAGTTTGAAGAGAAAACAAAACTGAGTATAAGTTCATAACGTCTCTTAAATAGATGCTCAGTTGTATCAACATAACATGGTATATGTGCACATGGACTACCATTCCAATAATGTAATTCCAAGCCTTCTGTCATCTTGCTCATTTCAAACCTATGGCACTACAGACACAATAAAGAGAGGTTTCCCCCTCCAATCTTGATAGCAATGTAGTATCTAAGAACAACTTTCAAAAGAAAAACTATGGAGTTATAGATAGGTTTCTCAGGAAAACTCTAATCCAGAGTTGACACATAAGGAAAACTGGCTTTCTACATGAGATCATCTCAATGTAGTCACAGGAACAAGAGAGTGCACAGGCTGACAGTTCAGTCAAGAGATGGCAACTTGTTACCTATGGGAATCATAGAATTAATCAAACTCTCTGGATGACCTTTGCTAAAGTAGTAAGACACTTAGTCACAAGGATATAAAAGCTTTAAAACATATGATTATATTAATACATCATGGACACTAAATAAATCAGATGGAATCAGTGAAGAACACAATATTCAATAAACATTAGTTCTTTTCCCTGGTTCTAATTATAAGTTAGCATTCATATTCAAAGACCTTAAAATCTTACCCCGATAAAAAGACATCTTCAGGCTGATTTCCTATAATTGAATGAAAAGTAGACATATTTCAGTCGATTATATTAGTCTATAAAATACCGTAGGGTAAATCTTCTAGAGTAAAAAATCTTCTAGGGTAAATAATAACTATGGTACTGGAATATAACAAATGCATCAGGAAATCTTCACCTCCTTTGGATTTATTGAATAAAAGAATGAAAGAAATTATCAGCATTTGATACCTCAAAGTAGGTGACCATGTATACTGACAACAAGTCCAACTAATGGCAAATAGTGCCGTTGCCAGAATCAGTGCCTATCATAAATAAATAGCAAAGAGAGTAGTTTTCTGGAAGAATGGTACCAGGATCAATTTGAAGACAGCATAAATATTTTGTTATAACACAACAAATATTCCCCAGATACACGGCTGCAATCCTTTAGGTAGGGATGAAACAACCTATCAGAGAGAACCTGAGGCAATGATCATTGTACTTATCAATCTCCCCTAAAATTATGGAAACCTATCTGGACAAGGTTTCTCATAAAGACTTGCAAGGTATCAGAAAAGAGAGGTAAGGTGAAATCAATGCTGCCCACCCTCCCGATCTCCTCTGTGATTAGGTTCTAATGAGCTCTTTTAGATCTGGCTATAGTTTTCATTCTTACCTATGATGCAATAAGGTAGAACCTCAATTGCTATTGTCACCTTTGGACATAACTACTGGTAAGATCCCCTCCTAAAGAATATATCTATTCTGCACATGGCTAAAATACAGAAGATTAAAAGTATGTACTAGGAAGGCTAGGTCAGAGAAAGTTGCTTTGGAGGTTTGTTTATTATAAAACTATAAATCCATATGTAGGTATCTACATATATATCACTTAATAACTCACTTAAGATCTTTCTACTGGGATAGAAACCTAGTTCCCTATGGTGGTATTTTATTTGTGCTGAAATGCGATTTTATTTGTATGTTAATAAAGATGCCTGGAGATCAGAAGTAAAACCGAGCCACTAAGCAGAAGTCAGGTGGTGGTGGCACATACCCTTAACCCAATCCCATGGCAGGTAGAGTCTCTGTGTGGTCAAGGACACAGCCAAGGAGTGGTGACCTGAACCTTTAATCCCAGTACCAACCATAGAGACCTGGAGGTCTGTATAGACAGGCAGTGACAGGGAAGTCATGTGGTTGGGTTTAGAGCCAATGAGAAGGCAGAACAGAAAGGCAATAAAAAGACAAGTCACACAGGAAGAAGGTCTCTCTCTCTAGAGAAGAGACAGCAGCTAGGTATTAAGATAAGGCTGTCTTGGCTCTTCACTAGTGCTCTGATCTCTTGAACTTTTAACTCTGTAGTTGGCTCTGTGTTTCTTATTTACTAAGACCATTTAGAATTTTGTCTACAGTTCTCCTTTTATATAAAATAAGAAAGACAACACATGGTGAGATCCTATTGACATTACCCTTGAGAAAGTATCTTCCCATGGAAAATGAAGACTAGAAATGTGCCCAAGTGGCAGAGCACCTGTCTTGCAAAAATAGGGTAAAAGATAAAACGGGATTGTGGATGGATAGTCAAATATTCTCTGGTGTATGAGTGGCTTCATATTTACTGATAAGTACTATAGATATTAACGACTCACAATAAAAACAGAATTTAAATCTGGAATTAGTAGACTAGTTTCTTCTTTTTTTCCCCAAAGAAGAGGTTCATTATTTGCTTCATCTACAGCATTCACATTCTAAAGGTTACTGCATATGGGAAAAAGCCATGTGAAAGACTTGACTACAGTTTGGAAAAGTATGACCTCTGGAGATTGCCTTTTGGCAGTCAAGAGTCAGTTTGGCAACACAAAGCAGGAAGACAAAAATAAACAAAAATAAAAATAAAAATAGGGTCATTGGAGTAGCAAATACATAGAGCACCTCCTTCTTAAAGTATGAAACCTTGAGTTCAACACCTCACAGATAAGAATATTAATTTCTAATTATACATTTAGAAACCAGACCATTGCCATACAGTAGAGCCAGAAGTAATCACCGTGTATATAAACATTTCAGTAACACTATATGATGTATTTGTTTAAATGGAAGAATTTGAATACAAAATTACCATTATTTTAGGTTTTGTGCCACCTTTATTGAATAAGTCTCTTTTGGTCTGTCACCCCCCAAAAACTGCCATCAGTAAACTCACACCTGGTCCAGATCCAAGCTGACAACCCTCTTTGTTTGTGAGCCACCATTGTTGGGCAATTCTCTTTTTCCATTTCCCATCCTATTATCCCCTACTACTATCTCCAAACCCACATGCCTTGCTTAAGAAATGCAGCAGGCATGGCCTCCATGTTTCCTAGCTACCTTTGCTAGCTAGGTGGCTACTTCATTTTCTCTGGAAGCCAACAATCCTATTCCAGACCCAAAGCTGTGAACCCTCTGTTGCAGGAATCCTAAATGTTATTTTAATTAAAAAATGGAGCCAGATATTGGGGAAAATGCTGAAAGATCAGAGAGACAAAGAAACAAGTCATAGCCAAGTCTAACCTCGCCAACTCCAGGAATCCTCTGACTGAATGCCTCTGAGTCCTCAGCTGAAAGCGCTCCAGCTGAAAAGCCTCTAGACAAAAGGGGTTCCAGCCAAAAAGCCTTTAGTTCCTGTCTCCTCATGCCTTATATACCTTTCTCCACCCAGCCATCACTTCCTTCCTAGTGTTGGGATTAAAGGCATGTGACTTCCCAGTAATGGGATTAAGGGTTGGTGCCACCACTGCTTGCCTCTGTTACTCTCCTAGACTGATTAAATCTCATGTAGTCCAAGGTGGATATAACTCACAGAGATCCAGATGGATCTCTGCCTCCCGAGTGCTAGGATGAAAGATGTGTGGCACCACTGCCTGGCCTCTATATTTAATCTAGTGGCTTGTTCTGTCCTCTTACCTTCAAGCAAATTTTATTAGAGTACACAATATATCACAACCTTTTCTGGGTAAGTCACTTCTTCCCTGTGCTGCCCCCACATTTTTTGTTTGTGGCTGTCACCATACACAGAAGACTAGGTCCAGATCAATGGCTGCAATAGATATAATACTGAAAATTTCAGCATGCCAATTAGAAAGTTCAGAGAAAAACCTTACCAATATAACAAACCAAACAAAAAATAGAATATGAGAATGTAAAGAAAAAGTAGAAAATCTATAATTAATTAGCAAATAATATAAAAAAAGAAAAAAACCATGCTAGAAGACCAGGAAAGAAATTTGAGATACTATCAAAGGCTCACATCTTTGAATTCTATTGGCATACATGAGGAAACAGTATTCTCAATCAATAGCATAGACAAGATTAATAGAAAGATCACAGAGGAATTCTTCATCCAAGTAAGGAAATATATACACACACTGATACAAGAATCAAACAAAACCCCAACCAGACAAGATCAGAAAAAGAAAACTCCAAAGCATATAATAGTAACACCACCAAATATACAGGACTAGGAAAAATATTGAAAGCTTAAGAAAAGAAAGTATACAAGTCATTTGGAAATGAACATGCCCAGGGCAACAGCTGAATTATCAAATAAAACTCTGAAAAGCAGAAGAGCCTGAAGCAATGAACTTCAAATACTACAAGTCCATGCATGTCAACCAGGACTCGTGTGCCCAGTGAATCTGTCTGCCATAGCTGAAGAGGAAACACTTCCATGATACAAGCAGCCTGAAACAGTCATAGCAAATAATAAATTCTAAACAGACTACTAAATGTAATACTTCTAACTGAAGAGAGGAGTAAGTGTGAGAGGAGACTTTTAGAAAGAAAACAAGCAAAGCTATAATTTAAGGAAATACAAAGGGCATCTAACAACACAAAACAACAGGAAAATAAAACACTGCAATCTAGGTACAACTTTCAATAACGAATCCAGATATCAATGGCCTCAACACTCCAGTCAAAAGACAAAGGCTACCTAAACAAATTAAGAAACAAAATCCAACTATCTATTGTCTATGAAAAATCCCATCTTAGTTTAAAAGTCAAGCACCCTCTTACAATGAATGGATGCAAAATGTATTCTCAAAATGTATTCTAAGCAAACACTGTCAGGAAGCAAGCAGGTATCGGCATCCTAGTACCCGAAAAATCATTTTCAAACTAAAATGAAGCAGAAGAGACAAAGATGTGCACTTCATACTAATTAAAGTATCAACAAATACAAAATAGAATACTTACACACACACACATACACACACACACACACACACACACACACACACACACACACACACACGCAGGTGCACCCAACTTCACAAGAAACCTAATGGAACAAAAGGCACAGATCAACACAGACCCGATAACATTATGTGATTGCAAACACTGATTTTTCCAATTGATTGGTCATCCAGCCCAAATACATACAATCTCAGAATTAAATGACATCTTCATTCAATTGACCTAACCAATACTCAAATATTCTACCTCAACACTAAAGAATATATATTCCACTCAGCAGCACAAAGAGGCTCCTCTTAAATAGAGCATATGCCTAGAGACAAAGGAAACTTTAAGAAATACAGAAAATTGAAATAATGCCATGTACAGTATGCAACCACTGAGTCATAAAAGTTAAAATTGGCAGCAAAATAAACTCCAGTATGCATATAAACAAATAAATGACCTAATGATCCAAGTCAAGAATTTGAAGAAAAAAAACAAGAACAAACCAAACCCCCAAACAGTAGATAGTAAGAAATAATAAAAAGTAAATGAATTAAATAGAAAAAAAGAAAACTGTGCAAAGAACTAATGAATCTAATAGCTATTTTTCTGAGAAGATAAAGATGACTCCTTCATCAAGATTCTCTTGAGTCCCACACCAGAATGTAGACATGAAGCAGAGATCAGCAGAGTCTAGGGATCCCAGTCTCAGCTGATAAATCAACATTTCAACTCCAGCATCTATAGCTCAGGGAACATCACAGAACAGGCAGATGGAAAGACTGCAAACATCAGGAAGTCTGCTGTGAAACAGTCTCTCATGGAAATGGCTACATTAACAAGATCTGAACAGAGACAATATCAATAGACATGCTAAGGAAGAAGTAGGGAGGAATCTCCGAGGGCCATGCTCCTGAACAAGGAACTGCAGGAAACTAATGACTGCTGAGATAGGGATAGTGAGTCTCTCTCAGACAGGAACCCCTAATTGCTTGACTGATGAAATTGTAGTCAGCACTGAAACCATGTAACTACAAACAAGAAAACTGAACTCAGTAGGTTGTAGTTACACATTTGTGTCTCTGTGTGTGAATGTGTGCATTGAAGAGTAATTATAAGGGAAGAAGAGACTATCAATTTGAGACCTGCAGGGACATGGAAGAAGCGGGAGCATGGGGAGAGTGCTGGAGGGAAGAAAGGGAAGTGGGAAAGTGATCTAATTGTACTTTAGTTAAAATCTATAGAAAAGAAAACATTCCTTTAATAACATACACAGGAAAGGAAATCATAAAAGGATTGAATATTGTGTCTTGTTTAGCCATACAAATCATGTTTTCTATGATATGTATAACAAAGTAATTGTGTTCACTTACTGCAATGCATTCATTTTTACTGTGAGAAAATAATGTGTTTTTTTTAATAATGTGTGTGGATAGCTAAGAAGACAACTTAGAAGTTAACAGCATGTTTTGCTCTTCAAGAGGACCTGTGTTCTGCTCTCAGAACCTATGTGGTATTTTACAATCACCTGTAACTCCAGTTCCAAAGAATACAACACCATCTTCTCTCTCCCACAAGCACCAGACATGAACATGATGCACATGCCTGGTGTACATGCAGGCAAAAACACTCACACATGAAATAAAATAAACAAATAAAATGAATTACAATACAGTGTAGTGGAACTATTAATGAAGTAGACACTATGTTAACATTTTTAGAAAAAAAAATGTATGAAGTACACTAAAATGTGCTGTGGGCTGGGGAGAGGCTGGCATCTCATCACAGTATGGTAATTTAAAAAATATTTTTACATGCAAGTATGTAATTCCAGTGCAAAACTGAGAAACTTTTTAACAAAGCAGTTTCATACAACTAATTTCTTAAACAATTCAGCCGTCAATAGACACTTGGTTTTTAAAACTGCCTAGGAGGAGCTGGAGAGAGGAATGTAAAGGAGGAAAGTATATTAATTCTATCATAATTTAAATGCATTTTAAAAATAAAAACTGCTCTTTGTGAGTGAAGTGGAAGGGGAACACTCATCCACTCACCCAAAGGTAAGGGCAGTACAAACATATAACCACTATGGAAATCTGTTTGGCCATTATTCAAGAAGCTGGTTATGGATCCACCTCAAGATCCAGCTACACTATTCTTGGGTATGTACCCAAATAATATCTAATTACAGAGAATTGAAAAATTCTAAATGCAACATTTTTAATCTAAAGAATGGCTACAGAGAAGGAAACTTCAAAAGACTTACGTGTGAAGGTATTTTGTTGTCTCCAGAGGAGTAAGTCGTGCTGAATAATCACCATTTTTCTGCCAAGTATGGAAATGGTGGTAAACAACGTTATTATTTTAATATGGATGGAAAATCATTTATCAATATATTAAATATTTAAGATATTTCAAAGACAATATAAGATTCCATCAAGTCATCTGGACATACCCTTCAAATTTATTAGTTCTAAAAGATTTTACAAAGTGTCTCATTTTAGAGGGAAAGAATAGAGTGAGATGGTGTAGATTTACTATGGTTCAAATCATCTGGATTATCTTGACAAGATGGAAAGTGCCCTAATATAGGTAGGAGTCCTAAGTATACTCGCTCTGGGAAAGTGTTTCCTTAGGCTCCGACTTAAGTTTCCAAAACTCAGGATTTCCCTACTTTAGTTTATAAGTTTGCTATGAAAATTTCACCACCTAAAAACAGGCACAGAAATAGTAAAGCAGTATCTAACTTGCTTCTCAGTCTTGATCTGATTAGAATCCTAAATGAAAGCACTCTGTAATTCATGAATGGACCTATTATCAAATGCTACAGAATTCAGAATTTGATATTACTGAAATAAAGAGTAAGCCCATGGTGAGAACACTAATGAATTCCAAGACATAGGTTGCTCTATTGCTGGTCTTCCTTTAGCCAAGAAGGAAACAATGATCTGAGTTTTGTCATAATGATCCTGAATCGCCATGCTTACCATCAACCTACATGGAAGACAAAAATCATTTTTTATACATGTTATAAGTATACTCATGGGCTGTGATGGGGCTTAAATACTGAATACAGTTAATATAATTTAGATTCACAGAATTGTATTCAGTGTCTTCCTTCTGAGACAGAGTTGTAAAATATCCTGAAATCTTGAGGTAAAGATTCAAGTATCTTGAAAAATGTTCCTTTTCACAGAAAAAGCACTTAGTGGGCCAATCACTTTCTGTCATCTTCCCTGGGAAAGGCGCTAGAGATCTGTCACAAACACAGATTGTGCTACAGAGGATGATACAAAGGAAACCTTGCCTACAGATTACTATGAAAGAAAGAAAGCTCTGGCCTCTTTCTGCAAGTGCTTGGATTCATGGGATAATTTAGTATATCTGCAAACCCATTTGATGGCTGAAAAGAGAGACTCCTCCAAAGTATCGTGCCATGATGGTCTTCTAGGATACTGGAATGCTTTGAATAAGTGATAAGGTTCAGATGCCTAGCAACAGCTTTGGAGAAATCTTAAGAGTTTTAGCTGCCAGAGAACACTGTTATATTAGGAGAAAATTTGAATATTCAAGCACATAGTTGCATTTTCAACTACCCTTTCCTCATGGCTCCATAACTATTATGATAAAGATACAGATCAGTAGGTACAACCTGATAATCAATTTTACTTAACACTGGACTAAAAGACAGGTGTAATCACATTAAATCCCCATGAATAAATGCTTGCTAAGTTTTCCTCATGTATGCCATATCTATCTGATATATGTAGGAATTTTTACTTTCTTGGACTGAGGGAGCATGTTAGATTGTTGAACATTCAGGTAATAAGTTCGATGAAATATTTGGAAGATAAGTGTGAAGATTTTCTATCAAACTACACATGTTTAGATTCAAAGAAGTAACTCAAAAACTAAAATTCTGTGCCATGCATTGCTTTATTTTTGGAACGACCAGAGCATGCTGGGATCTTGAAAGACAAAGATATTAAGGCTTCCAAAAGAGACTTTAGCCATGAAGTTGAGTGGTAAACTAAACACCTCATACATTCAAGTCCCTGAGTGTGATTCTCAGCATCATCATAGATCAGTCTTGAGATTAAGACTCTTGCACACCCGTTGCTATTCTGACCAATCTATCCCTTTGCTTGTCTCATGGCAAGTGGAGTTGACTAAAATGCTTCCATTCCAAAAGCATTTAAATAGTGAAGTCACGCTTGGTTAAAATACAACATTGGTAAATATTTCATGTCTAAATTTAGTTTCAATTAGCGTTTTAACTTCTGGACTTACGTTTTGCGTTTCCCCATAATGGCATAATAAAGAGCACTCCATCCAAATGTGTCCTTTAACTGGTGATCAACACCTTTCTTCAGTAAAATTTCAACCATATTTTCACAATCCCATCTAACAGCATACATGAGTGTTGTTCTAGAACGGCAGAGGCAATTCAATTACTTAAATGGTGAACTGTATACATTTTACCATATAAGTATAAGGCCTTTGTGTGTAGAATTGCCCATTAACTAAGTAGCCTTAAGCATCCTGAAAGCAGAGTTCAGATTCCTAAAATATGTCCAAGGCTAAAACTAGAAAACAAGCAGAAAACTTCTTAGCCCACTATGATACTTTATAGAGTAGAATTTGTATTTTAAATTGTTTATGGTGAATAACTGTTTAGAGAAAATTGACCAGAAGTACAGAAAGCTTTATATGAAAAAGAACACCATTTCCTTCCTATTCTATTATAATATAATTCACTGTTAAATATGGAATTGCAATTTGTGTAAAATGATAGTAATAATGTTATCAAATAATTTTAATGTTAAAAATGAATGTTTTCAATTCCTGATACTAATATCATGCCATATATGTAACTGTACAACTACCATTCATGTATCATCCTTCTCTGCACACCACCAAAAGTATTTGAAGATTAAAGGGTGTTCACAAGGTTGTGTGATTGCAAACTTGAAAACTTTGGAACTGACACTGTAAATGTAAAATCTAATATAAATGCTATCAACTCATATATGATCATATGGCAGTCAAAATAAAAATCAATATAAAATCCTCTCATTATGAAAGGGAATATGAACCTGACTATCATTCTTTGGCATAACCATTTCATGTAATAGATATTTTTTAGATATGTAACTGATGTTTTATTGACTTTTTCTAATCTATTCCCATAACACATTTGAAATGAATGATTTTTACTATTCTAGACTATTTTCAACACAAGTAGTGTTTTAAAAATGCAAAGTGTAGTACCTTTGATATTTATCACATACGTGAAGATTCGCACCGTGTGTGATTAGGTATGCTGCCATGCGGTGTTTCCTTTCTCGGAGTGCTAGCAGCAGAGGGGTCAACCCATCCTGTAATGATATCAATTAATCATTCGCAATACCGCATATTTCACAACTAAACTGAAAATCATATATGTAGCCCTGTGATTATAATGTTTACCATAGACTTGACCGCAGTAGACTTTTCCTTATTAGCCTAATGCACCTTCTAAAGATCCTCAAGATTGCAATATTCTAACCATGGCTACAGTTGTCACAAAGTCCTCTAGTCCATTACAGAACTCATGTGACACCCATGGACCTGTGGTTCCTGTCACAGAAGTTGTCATGGTACTTTGAAGCCATGGCACTCTCCCCTCAGAGTTTATCTGAAGAGACACACACCAACACACAGTGGCAAAGGTGTTAGATCCTAAGTTGCATGGATGAGCAAAATTGTCTTTTCTATGTCAGAAATTCTCCTGTATTTCTAAAGACAGTTATGTGGCAGATGTAGCATTTCCCAACAGAAAAATTCAATTAAGGACGATGACAAAACTATGGGATTGTCCAGTATTTAAAACCTGATTTCTAAAGTACTGTTTGGCAAATCTTCTGTGGGGCAAATGTCAGCAACAGCAGAAGTTGTTTCACAGGCACAATTCTCAGAGTATTGTAATTATGTGTTATTTGCTGAGGACACAGAGGAACCTCTTCTTGATTCTCCATTCAGGAAGGGCCAAGGGTAACAATGTCTGCCTCTTGCTCTGAACAGGTCACCAAAGAAATGACCTCAAAATGAGTAAGAAATCAAAGAATCTTTTTTTTTTTTTTTAACTCACAAAGATCCGCCTGTCTCTGCCTCCAGAGTGCTGGAATTAAAGGCATGTGCCACCACCGCCCAACTCAAAGAATCTTTGATTGCTTACCTTGAAATGTATTCTGTCCTGTTACAAGTTGAAAACTGTCTTAGTGTTTAAAAATCCAGTACATTTTTAATATGTCTTTATTTATATTATTTTTAGACAATTTCCTACATGAGATCTGTATTTACATAGTTTCTACACCCTCACTCCTCCAACTCCCCCTAACTCCCTCTGAAATTCAGGACCTGTTTCTTATTACTGTCACACACACATGTGTATTATGTACAACCTACTGGTTCCATGTAATGTGAGCAGACTCTCTGTGTGCCTCTTTTTTATGTCTCTGCCTCTCCTTTTCTCTTTCCCTCCCCCTCTGTCTCTCTCTCTTCCTGTATGTGTGTTGGTTTGTGTGTGTGTCTGTGTGTGTCTGTGTGTCCATGTGTGTGCATGTGCATGTGTGTAAGTGTGTGTGTTTAAGCATGGCCACTGTGGTTAGATAAACTATTGAGGAGTTTAGAGTGTATCCCTGGAGAAAATTGAATTCTACTCTCAGCAGTTATGGATAATTGGCAACTCTTTATTTACGAGTGTAGTTTTGAAGTTTCCCCTATCAAGTGTTTGCATGTCAACTGGTGTTTTCCTTGTGCACGTCTTATTTAGGCAACCATATTATTAAGATTTCATAGATGAATTATCCCTTTTGTATCTAGAAGACACTTTTCTGCAACAGTCATCCTGGTCACTGGAACTCAGAGTTTGTTTGTTTGTTTGTTTTTTTCAGAACTTTCTTTCTCAGTGTCACCTGAAACTTAAGTGTAGGCATTGTATTGTAGATATAGGATCGTGGTAGGCACCCATGGTCCTTTGGTCTTTGCATTTTCACTAGTTGTGGATCTCTGTTATACTCTGTATTTGCTGCATTTTAATCATCATTGCATCTAACTCCAATTTACTGAGTGACTGTACTGTACTATAGCTAGTGCATACAGATCTGTGTAATGGAAGTTTTAGAGATGGGCAAGGCATTGCTTTCTTTCTGGTTTATATTTTGCTTAGAAAACAACCTAAGCAGGAATCAAAATAGAGCAATAATTTAAAAGTATTTTAAACATTAGAATTTAGAAATGAAGGCACAACTGTAATCCCCTCAATAGAGTGCAGGGTATTATTGCAGGAGGATCGTGACTTCTAGGAGAGTCTGGGCTACATAGTGAAACCCTATCTAAAAAATTAATATTGGAAGTCTATGATGATTTTAGGATTATCAATATCAGTGAGATTAAGACGATGTATTGTAATTTACATGAAGTTATGCAACAAGGGGTGGAAAAGCCTTGCCCAACTCCACAGCTAACAAAATACACAGTGCCAGGCAGGTAAAAATTCCCTAGACTTTTTGGGAGTTCCAGAGATTTCCCAAACAATATGAGCTACTGCCAGTGCTCTTGGTTGCCTCCAGTCACTTAAGTGTAAGATCTTGCTACAGAAGACACCAAATCCTTTGGAGAAAAGACAAGCAGGAATAAAGCTGGAACTAACCCAGTGATTCCTATCCAAGTACTAGCTTCCTGTGGTGCTCTGCAAACTGCCAAGGGAGAAAAGGAATCTTCAGACATCCTAAATTTATATCAAACACTAAGAAATAAGGCTAGGAGACTGAAACACCTGTATCGGCAAAGCAGGTGAAATGGGGTTTGTTAGCAAATAAAACACACTTGGAGGTTGGATTGTGGAAGTACCTGCAGGGAACCATTCCATCATAGGGGCTCAAAAGCAAAATGATTTGATTTGTTATAGTCAGGATGAAGCACAGTTTTAAAAATTCTCTTAGAGATTGAGCGTGCACTGCATTCCTGGAGAAAACGGAGGTTATGAATGGACTGCGCTGTTCCATAGCCCTTGGGTTTGTTTACTAAAATTTTAACCTCTGCTGCATGCATACTAATGGATGTGTGGAAATCAAGTGCTTGTAGTGCAATGTACCATGCTTCAGTTGCAAATATTCAGTCTGTGATAGCATTTTGAAGGTGAAGTATCACCCACAGCCTGAAGTGATTTATATCCCAGCACAGCTTGTCAATATTTTGGGTAGGTGTTGAAGCTTTTGGAATTGGATATTTGATGGGTGTGATATTGGTATGTAGGCAGTTTTGGGGTACACCTATTCTGAGTTTTTCAAGAGGCCACTGATTCTGTTTCTGTGGAGATATGAGGAGGAAGGAAGGATTACAAGTTCCTGATACCACAGACAAAGCTATATCCAGCTGCCTATAGGAAGTTATCTTGATGGCTAACCAATGAAGAGAACCCAGCCCCTGGTGGGTGGCACCACAGCCTTGTTTCAGAACACGGCTGTGTAAGACTTTACAGAGATAGCTGCAGAGTAAGCAAACAGGCATCCTGGACTCATTCATTTCTCCCTCTCTTGAGGATAGATGATATGTCAACAGCTTTCTCAAGATCCTGATTCTGTGCTTTGCCCAGTAATACACAGTAACTTGGAAATGTAAGTCAAATAATCCTTTTAGTCCATTATCTATTTTTATAAATATTTTCCATAGCTCCATAAAAGTAAGCTAAATTCTCTAATACTGATTTCAATAAATTAACATTTACTTCTCCCCCTTTGGAAATAATTTTGAGAGCTATATTCAGTGCAATTTAATCATATTCACCCCTTCCCTTTCACTACTTTCCAAATGCACCTCTCTTCTGTACCCACCCATCTTTCTAACCTTATTGATATAAACCTCCTCTCAAGTCTCTGGGGTCACTGTAGAAGATCAGGTTAAAGCTTGTAAGAGCCAGGTCCACTGGATGACCAAAAGCAAAGAGTGTCTCATGGGCACACCAGCGTAGATGTTCATATGACATCACAGTCACCGTGAAAACATTCAGAAGATGGTTGGAAGCTCAAGTGACACAAAATGTCATTATGCAAGCAGGAATTTAGCATGAAGTTCTGCTCTGAGCTGAGAACTTCTTGACAGTTATAGCTGCTAGGACTGGATAGTCATTTTCATTTAAAGGTGTGGCCTGGGTGGACTGAGCATGCTCCAGTGAATGGTCACATACCCAAGAGTATGTGGGCAGCACGAATTGGACTCAGTGGGGTAAAAAACAAACTATAACAACATATCAATACTTAGATGGATACCGATCAAGTTATTTCAAAGTGCCAGTCAAGTAATACTTCAACTTCTAAACCTGAAAAAATTGGACCAAGATATGACAACTGTTAAAGCATATAGTTTTCAAATACTTGGGGATTCAATTTAGAAAATTTTTACCTTTGTAGTATCTTCAATGTTTCCCCCAAATTCAAGAAGACTGCTGGCAATATCTGGCCTGTCTACATACACTGCATGGTGGATTGCTGCTTCTCCATTGCAGTCTTTAATATTGGGATCTGCTCCATGATCAAGTAGGACAAACACGATCTCTGTCTCCCTGCTTTGTACAGCCTGTGGATATCGTTACCAGGAAAACACTGTCAATTTAAAGAACACACAAGAAACTTCCCCCAGCTTTCACCATGATTTATATTTAAGTGACTTTAATTTTACTTTCATTCTAAACACTTAGATCAACTTAATTACTGAAATTGAAGTCTTTGAAATACCTTCATTAGTGGTGTGGACATTTGATTGTCAAGGGCATTAATCTCACAGTCCTTAAATAACAGTAAACAAACCAGATTGATATGGCCATAAAAACATGCAAAGTGGAGCGCAGTTCTGTGGGAATGAGAGACATTTTGAAGGAAAACTGTAAGGCACTATTATCAACATACACAATCACTCTGGTGTTTATAAATATTATATAGTATTTAAGTCCATAGACCCATAAAAATATTTAACTTCATTCAAAATTTATTTTTATTTGCTCTTATAATTTACTGTATTTAAAAATTTATTGCAACTATCATTTATCGCAGTGTGAATAATACACACAGCTGTTGCAGCCTAGATAAGTGCTCTATTAGTGAACTATGTAGTAAAGAGCAGCCTATTTGAGCAAAAAGAACATGACTATTGGGTGAACTCATTTTCAGTTTGAATCCTACTCTAGACACTACCATCAACCAACTACTTCTCAGCCTTCCTATGTTGTGAATTCTTGTCCAGAAAATGGGTGTTAAAAGGAATACTTCTATCAAATTAGGATGACTCAATTAGATTCTTTGCAACTATTCAGAAAATATTCTTCAACAACAACTTAACAATCTTTTCGGTATTTAAGTTATGAATGTTAACACTATAATAAACATTTTCAAGTCAATGTTAGTTCCATTATCTCTATTTTGTAAATATATTAAGGAGTATAAATTTTAGAGTCTAAGGATATCTCTTCAAAACTTGAGACAAGTTCTGCAATAAACTTATGCTTCTGCTGCCTCAGCCTGCAAAGAGCGTGGATTGTAAATATGACACACCACTGAGCTTGAGATTTGGTTTTTCATGCATTTTAACTCAGCTAAAATTGAAATGTCATTTACAATTCATAATGTACAACAGTGACTGCCAAAACTTAAAGGCAATTCTTAATACATAAGATAGCATGTCATTGTGGCATGCATGGTGTCTCTACTAAGTGAAATGTGATAATATAATGTGATATACATATACATACATATATACATATCCATAAATATAAAACATTTCTAGACTTTTACTGGATTTTTTAAAGAAAGCTATGAAATGTACTATTGATAAAAACTGGAAATTATCAACAGCAAAATCTAAATGCACAGCAAACTTGGCTTTGATTTTTAAGGAACTTTAATTCAAAGGAAGTAAGTATGGAACTTCAAGTCAAATACATAAGAATGCCCATTTTTGATAATAGTTAAATTCATAGCATACAAGGAAATTAGATGTATGCTATGTCTAACGTCAGTATCTAATATCAATTTCATGAGAGAGATTTAGGACACTGTGGGCCAACTCGAGTAAACCCAAAATTGGGAAAGCAAGACAGTTTGTTGATTTGTAAATCATGAAATTCACAGCAAGTTCCATTCACCTCTATCAGAAGTAAGTAAAGATGTCAGAAGTAACTTTCAGAGAATTTGGAGCTTGTCAGCACATTGTGTTATGAAAATGGTGGCTGATCAAGGCCGCACTGAATAAACTTTCAGAAACATATGAAGTAATGAGTGAAGGAACTTAAGAGAAATTTACGGAGATGGGAGAGTGATATCCCCAGGAAACTAGTGAGAAACAACAAGAAAATGAAGGAGCAGCAGGAAGAGGAGCACACACCCATCTGTCAAGTTTAGATTATTTCTGTTATTTTCAGTGAGGAATATAAATGTTAGTACACACAGATAAAAGATCCATATTGAATGTTTTTGGGTGATTTTAGGTGGGAGGAAGACATTATGAGGAACACTACTTGATCTCTGTAGTTTCTACAGTTTACACAACATTGTGTTTATTAGGTACATTGAAATTAATTCCCACTTCTTTATAGTTTGTTAGATTATTCTATTGTGTATTCGATGCTCCATAAGAAAATGCTCCGTAGGGGAATTACGGGGTGACAGTAAACCTGCTGGAGCTTTAGTCTTATGGTTCTCCTCCTCCAGAAGAAGATCTGGACACTGGACCTGTGTGATCACGGGTACCAAGGAGACTGTAGTCCAGAAAGCACAGCTGAGTCTCTCCTCACCCCTATTGCCCTCAACAGAGCTAGGAAAGGTAGGCTTCTCCTATCACCCGATTTCCTCAAGGCCCCTCATCCTTATCTTCCAAGTGTTCTTACCGTTTCCCTTCATCCTCATCATTCACATGAAATTGGTTCTTCCTGAGGAGACGCACCACCACTTTGAGCTTTCCCATGCATACTGCCTCATGAAATTCATTTTCAGGGTCATAAGGCTGGCGGTACCTGTCTTCAGTTCCACAGTGAAAGCAGGACAAGGATCCCGTTGCCCTGCTTGGGCCGTCACAAAACCCCAAGGGGGTTTTCGGCTCCTTCTTAAAGCAGAAGAGCTTCCTCAGGGTGGACAACATAGCTGTGACCACCTTTCTATCAACTCAACACTAAGTAATTTTAGGAAATGATGAACTTTTAACCCCTGACCGTCTAACAACCAGAGCCTAACTCTGCGACTCTCACAAGTGCGAGGCTATGGTTTGACCAGTCAAACCGAAGCAGGCAGTTATAGAACAGTCGTTGCTAAGCAACACTGGTAAACAAAAGCGTGCTCGTTCTTCCTCAGGCATAACTGACAGTTTATGGAGCAAATAATGCTCACTGCGCATGTGCAATATAAGTGTGGCGGTCTCCTGGGCTTTAGTTTGTGTATATCCTGCAAGATCTCGATCTCTTTATTTCTTTATTCCCCACAACAATCTTGCTTGGTACTTACTTTCTTTGTGGGTGTAATTACTCATTATGATATCTTTTTTTGGTTTTGTTCTTGTTTTGCTGAGTGTTTGTTTTTTTATTTCCTTTTTCACTAAGAGGTCAAGGATGGGCTTGTCTTTGTAAGGAAATTTCTCTCTTGAAGCTTCTCCCTGATATTTTTGTTTCAGTGTTCTTTGAATTTTCAGTGTAGTGAAAAGCTGTAAAATTACTATTTTCTGAGCTCAGAAGTGATGGTACACACCTTAATCCCAGCCTTTGGCAGGAGACAGAGACAAATGGATTTCTGTGAGTTTGAGGTCAGTCTGGTCTAGTGAGCCAGAGCTGCATAATGAGAACCTCCTTAAGAAAATGAAATGAAAAAATGTTTTTAATTTCACATGATTTCAATACTAAGTGGAGAAGTTTTTATCCAGTCATGTCTGTTGTGATTCTAAATGTATTCTGTGTACTTGGGTCTATTTATTTCTCTTGATATGAGGAAATTTCTGCTGTTGTTTCATAGAACATATTTTCTATCCCTGAATATCTCCATACACTATCTGTAGTGTTAGATACATATATTTGCTGTGTGAGGTACTTTTGAAAGAGAATGTACCCACAGGTTTAGATAATTGAACACTTGTTCCCAGAGGGTAGTGCTAATTGGGGAGGATGTGGAACGTCTGGGAGATGGAGCCTTGTTAGATGACATCCATCCCTGGAGACAGGCCTTGAATGGTCATAGTCTCCGCCCATTGTGTTTGCTCTCTGCTTCCTGAGTGTGGTTGGGATGGAACCTCTAAGCTTCCTTTTCCTGCCCCCAGGTTGACCATTTGTGCTAAGTCTCCCCACCATGATAGACTCCTATGCTTCTGGAACTGAAAGCCTAAATACACTCTTCCTTCTGTAAGATGCTGCTGGTCATGATGTTTTATCACAGAAACAGAAAATTAACAAATGCAATCTCTGAACAGTAGCATCTCAGAGATCATAAAAGATGTGCTCATTACTTTTAATTTATTAGTGTCTAAATATAATAATACACATACCTTAGTATCCCTGATGTTTTTGTACTGGATTTTCACTCTATTGCTGACTCTTATGAAAGAATTTCTATGCTTTGTGTATAGAGATATATTTCCATTAAAAAAACCTGTAAAAGTGAAATTCCCAATAGCCAGCCACTCCAGTGAGTACAGGAGCAACACAAATTGTACTTGGTGTATTTGGAGCTGGGTCACAAATGTTGGATGGTGGACCTGGGAGAACTGGGAAGCTAGTGTGATTGTTACACATTTTTTGAAATTCCCAATAAGCAATACAAATATTATGTTGGAAAAATTACTGTGATAGTTTTCACATTCTTTCTCCTGAATTTCACATCCAAGTTGTGTATTAATTTTCTTATACATTCAGTTGTTTTATGTGTATCTTCACTGTAGTAATGGATGTTTCATTTCTAATTATTTTAAATTTTATTTATATAGTAGTTATTCTTCCCATAGCTCCAGAGAAGCTAGGAAACAAGGAGAATCCTAAGAGAGACACATGGATCACCTTGAGAAGGGGAAATAAATGAGTTCTCCATGTGTAAACTGGTGATGGGGGTGCAATATAGGGGAGGGGATGGGAGATGAAAACATGTGGGAACAGGATAATCAAGCGGGGGGAGGGATGGAGTGGGAGAGCAATGAAAGAGATATTTTGATAGAGAGAGAAATTATGGGGTTAAGAAGAAACCTGGTGCTAGGGAAATTCCCAGGAATCCATAAAGACAACCTCAGATTAGACTACTAGAAATAGTGGAGAGGATGCCTGTATTACCCTACCTAGTAATCAGATTAGTGAATACCATAACCACCATCATTATGATGGAAGCAGATGCAGAGATCCACAGCCAAGCACCAGGCCAAGCTCAGGGAGTCCAGTCAAAGAGAGGAAAGAGGGATTATACGAGCAAGAGGGTCAAGATCATGGTGGGGAAATATACAGAGACTACTGAACCAAGCTCATAGGAACTCATAAACTTTAGACAGCTGTGGAACCCACATGGGACTGGACTAGGCCCTCTGCACACAGGAGACAGTTGTGTAGCTGGGCCTACTTCAAGGGACCCTAGCAATGGGATCATGATCTATTCATGGTACATGAGCTGGCTTTCTGATCCTATTACCAATGGTGTGACACCTTGCTCAGCCATGATGCAAGGGGGAGGGGCTTGGTCCTGCCTCAACTGAATGTACCAGGCTTTGCTGATTCCCCATGGAAGGCCTTTCCCTTTCAGAGGAGGGGATGGGGGTTGGGTCAGGGGGAGGAAGGCTGTGGGGGAGTGGAAGGAGGTATGAGAGGAGGATCTGTCACTGGTATGTAAAATGGATAAAAAAAATTCTTAAATTAAAATAATTAAATTTTTCAAATGGCTGAAAGACATTTAAAGAATTGCTCAACATCCTTAGCCATCAGGGAAATGCCAATGAAAATGACTCTGAGATACCATCTTACACCTGTCCAAATGGCTAAGATCAAAAACACTGAAGACAGCTTATGTTGGAGAGAATGTAGAGCAAGGGGAACACTCCTCCTTTGTTGGTAGGAGTTGCAAACTTATACAGCCACTTTGGAAATCAATATGGCAGTTTTTCAGAAAATTGGGAGTCAATCTTCCTCAAGACCCAGCTATACCACTCTTGGGCATATACCCAAGAAATGTTCAATCACACCACAAGGACACATGCTCAACTATATTCACAGCAGCATTATTTGTAGTAGCCAGAACCTGGAAACAACCTAAATGCCCCTCAACTGAAAAATAGATTAAGAAAATGTGGTACATATACACAGTGGAGTACTACTCAGCAGTGAAAAACAATGACATCATGAAATTTTCAGGCAAATGGATAGAACTAGAAAATATCATCCTAAGTGAGGTAACCCAGACTCAGAAGGATAAACATGATATGTACTCGCTCAAACATTGCTGTGGGATGTATGGCAAATGTGTTGCTAATTAATCAATAAAACACTGATTGGCCGTTGGCTAGGCAGGAAGTATAGGCGGGGCAAGGAGGAGAATAAAACTGGGAAGTGGAAGGCTGAGTCAGAGAGACACTGCCAGCCACCACGATGACAAGCAGCATGTGAAGATCCTGGTAAGCCACGAGCCATGTGGCAAGGGATAGATTTATGGAAATGAATTAATTTAAGCTTAAGAACAGTTAGCAAGAAGCCTGCCACGGCCATACAGTTTGAAAGCAAAAAACAAAACAAAACAAAAAAAAAACAACAACAAAAAAAAAACAAAAAAAAATGTGGCAAGGGATAGATTTATGGAAATGAATTAATTTAAGCTATAAGAACAGTTAGCAAGAAGCCTGCCACGGCCATACAGTTTGAAAGCAATATAAGTCTCTGTGTTTACTTGGTTGGGTCTGAGTGGCTGTGGGATTGGCAGGTGAGAGAGATTTGCCCTGACTGTGGGCCAGGCAGGAAAACTTAAGCTACAAATGGCGCTCAACGTGGGGCAAGAGTTTCTACCTAAAAACTGAGAAAAAAGATTCTAAAACGGAGCTAAAAACAGCTTCCTAATTGTCTCTCTCAAATGAGCGGCAGCTGCTGGTTTGAGCTACTGGCAGGAATGAGGCCTCTGGAAGTGGCACATTAAGCTGCATGGTGGATTTAGACTTTGACAGTACAAAACAAAACAAACAAACAAAAAAAGGTTTCTAGACTACACACTGGTTGGATAAAAGCATAGACACATGATAGCTCCCAGAGCTGGTGATAAACGTAGCCATGTTGGGAAGCTGAGGTGGGCGGAGCCAGCAGCCACAGCTGCTGCAGTTTAAGGCAAGAGATTCACAATAAGACAGATTCAGATGTAATAGTTTGCAATGTGTGTAAAAGATACTTAGGCTTGAAAGAGACAAAAAAGGTGATATATAGAGTTATAGAAACAAATACATAGTTTTAAAAATAAAGTCTTTAAAGAGACAGTAAAGGTAGTGTAAAAAATAAGCCACGTAAAAATGGATATTACACAGAGAATCTGGATTGTGTTGTCTTTGGGATTTTTAACTGCAGAAAAACATTTGATTGTAAAAGCTGTTGAGTTAAACCAATATATATATTTTAAAGATATCTTGACTTCAAAATTTAGATGTAAGGATATGTTACTTTGGAAAAGAGTTTCTGCTTTTGTTCCCACAGAAAGCCAGAGGCTATGGATTTGTTCAAGATTAAGATACATCAGGTTTGACCAGCCAAGACCTCCTGAAAGGTCTCCAATGACACCATGGCCCAGATGATCCAACATCCAGAATGGTTTGAAGGCATCTGGCTCAGACGATACAGCCTCATGGACTATTCCATAATTCTAAAATTTTCTTTGTTTCCCCATAAGATACAGCGCCCCCTTCCAGCAGGAAGTAGTAAGAGAAGCTACGCCCAAATTCCCAAATTATATGTAATTTTACTTTGTTAAGGTTAAAACCTTCCTTTTTGAAAAAAAAAAAGGGGGGGGAAGTGCTGTGGGATGTATGGCAAATGTGTTGCTAATTAATCAACAAAACACTGATTGGCCATTGGCTAGGCAGGAAGTATAGGCGGGGCAAGGAGGAGAATAAAACTGGGAAGTGGAAGGCTGAGTCAGAGAGACACTGCCAGCCACCACGATGACAAACAGCATGTGAAGATCCTGGTAAGCCACGAGCCATGTGGCAAGGGATAGATTTATGGAAATGAATTAATTTAAGCTATAAGAACAGTTAGCAAGAAGCCTGCCACGGCCATACAGTTTGAAAGCAATATAAGTCTCTGTGTTTACTTGGTCGGGTCTGAGTGGCTGTGGGACTGGCAGGTGAGAGAGATTTGCCCTGACTGTGGGCAGGGAGGAAAACTTAAGCTACAAAACATGGTATGTGCTCACCCAGACTACAACCCACAGCTCCAGAAAAGCTAGCTAACAAGGAGGACCCAAAGAGGGACACATGGATTGTCCTGGGAAGGGGAAATAGATGATCTCCATGAGTAAACTGGGCATGAGGGGTGGGCAATGGAGGGTAGGGGATTGGGGATGGATGAGAACATAAGGGAACTGGATGGTTCAGCTGGAAAAAGGGTGGAGTGGGAAAGCAATGAAAGAGATACCATGATAAAGGGAGATATCATGGGGATAGAGAAAAAACTGGTGCTAGGGAAGTTGCCAGGAATCCCCAAGGTTGACCCCAGCTTAGACTACTGACAATAGTGGAGAGGGTGCCTGAACTGGCTTACCCTGGTAATCAGATTGGTGAATACCCTAACTGTCATCATAGAGCCTTTCTCCAGTAACTGATGGAAGCAGATGCAGAGATCCACAACCATGCATCAGGCCGAGCTCCAGGAGTTCAGTCGAAGAGAGAGAAGAGGGATTGTATGAGCAAGTGCATCAGGATCATGATGGGAAAACCTGCAGAGATGACCAAACCAAACTAGTGGGAACTCATGAAATTTGGATCAACAGCTGTGGAGCCTGCATGGGACTGAACTAGGCCCTCTGCATCGTGAGACAGTTGTGTAGCTTGATCTTCTTAAGGGGCCCATAGCAGTAGGATCAGAATCCATCCCAAGTGCATGAGAGGCTTTTTTGGAGAGCACTACCTATGATGGGACACCTTGCATAGCCTTGGTTCAGGGGGTGGGGCTTGGACCTGCCTCTACTAACTACCTCCCCATGGGAGCCCTTACCTTCTTGTAGGAGGGAATGAAGGGTGGGTTGAAAAGAGGAGGCTGGAGGGGCAGAGGGAGGGAAGAAGAGATCTTTGATTGGTATGTAAAATGAATAAAAAAATTCTAAAGAAAAAAATAAAATAAAATACAAATATATGAAAAAAATAAATTTCTCAGTCTCTGTCTCTCTGTGTATTTCTATGTGTTATGTGTGTGAAGGTGCTTGAGGTGGCTAGAATAAGGTGTTGTATTCCCTGGAGTTGAAGTAACAGGCAGTTGTGACCCACTTGAACTGCATTCTAAGAACTAAACTTTAGTTCTAATGGAGAGTAAGAAACACTTTAAGCACTACACAGTATCTCCAGTTCTGATTTTTTAATTCCATATTATATTTTGATTAACATATAAATTATATCACTTTACCTTTTTCTTTCCTTCCTTGATCTCTTCCAATGTTTTCACCTTCCAAATTATTCTGTTTTTCCATTACCTCTTAAACTGATAGCCTCTTTTTAAAATTATTACTGTTACACACACACACACACACACACACACACACACAGAGAGAGAGAGAGAGAGAGAGAGAGAGAGAGAGAGAGATTAATGCAACCTGCTGAGTCCACTTCATGTTGCTTTTGTGTATATGTACCACATTTTCATTATCCATCTATCAATTGAACTACATTAAGATTTTTTCCATTTCCTAGCTATTGTTAAAAGAGCAAGAATGGACATGATTGAAAAGGCATGGATGAGGAGAGGGTATGTACATGAAGGGCATGGGAAACTCACTGAGCAAGAGCCTTAGGTTCCTTCCTAAGTTGGAGGTCTGGCTATTTAGAGTGTGTGATTAAATACTGTTACATGACGACTAGGGGACTTACCCCTGGAAAAGACTAATTTTCCCACTTTCAGTAGTTGTTAGCTGTCTATTGTTCCTTTTACAAAATTATTTTTTTAATGTTTAAAATGTTTAAACTATCAGTTTAAGAGGTAATGGAAAAACAGAATAACAATTTATTTTTTTAGATTCATATTTTTAACAATTACAAGATTACTGGTTTCCAAAATTTTATGCAAAATATTTTGACCGTGCTTTCCCTTCCCCCAACTCACTCCAGATCCTCCCTTCCACATTATGAACCTAAGCTTTTGTTTTCTCTTTTCTTTTTCTTTTGCAATAATACCACAAAACAAATGTAAAAACAAAAATGAGAAAACACAAATTCCCCCTGACACATACACAAAAAACCTGGAATTCGTTTTTGTTGGCCAACTACTCTTGGCCGTGGGATTTTGTATACACAGAGTCACTCCGTTACAGAAAAAAGGTTTTCCCTTTCTGGTAGGTATAAATTTCAGATACCTTCTTTATTAGGGATGGGAACCCTACTTCATTTTCTACCCTCCTCAATGCTGGAACTCCATGTAGTTGAACCTGTGCAAGTTTTTTGTGTACTGCCACAGTCTTTATGAATTCACTTGTGCATCAGATCCATTGTGTCTAGAAGACATCATTTCCATGGTGTTTTTTTTTTTTCATTTCATGACAGAAACTCGTGTTAAAATTTTGTCACAAATGAATATATTCTTTTTATGTAGCATATATTCTCTATACTCATTTTAAGATATATAACACATGAACAAGAAACATGATCTAGGTAGATTTGCACTCTGGAGAAATAGTTACCACATTGGATAATGCAGTTACATGATAGAGAAGAAAATGAAACACTGTTCTTTTCCAAAACAAAAGTTTATGAATGGTGCATTAATGAAGAAGCTGTGTGAAAAGTATACACTAACTATCGCATTTTTAAATCTTATAGCACTATGGACAAGAAGAATGTTAGAATTTTTTTGAAATTGGTTACATAAAAGGTTGGAAGACACTTCACGTTCATCCAGTATTTGATAATTGAAATGTAGTCTATGAGGCATGATTAACACAGAATGAGTAGATTCTATTTTGTGAGCACATCTTTACAACTGTCCAATATTGAGCTACTTGCAAACTTATGCAAAACATGTAGGAGAGCAGTTAAATTATGTAACTGGATAAGAATGTGGCTAATTTCTCCAATCCACAATGAAAGTTTTGTCAAATGCTGTGAAGTGGTCTTTCGGAACCCTGTGAATAGGTGTTGCTCTTATGGGTTGATGAATGAAGCTCTTTGGCCTATGGCAAGACAGCTTAGAGCCAGGTGGGAAATCCAAGGAGACATACAGGAAGAAGAAAGACAGAGTCAGGGATGACAATGCATGCCTCTGGAGGAGCAAGATGTAATAGAACACAGATAAAGCCACGAAACACATGCAATACATAGATTAATAGAAATGGGCTAATTTAAGAGGTAAGAGCTAGCTAGCAATAAGCCTGAGCCATACACAAAACAGTTTGTAATTGATAATAAGCCTCCGACTGATTATTTGGAAATAGGCAGGTGGGAGAGATTCATATGTCTATAGTCAATATTTCTTCTATATCACACAGGTCCCATTTTATAAGCCCACATTTCCTCCAGCTCATTATAGGAATGTAAGTGTTATGGAAAAGATCTTTGGCATTACTCCTATTACAATATACAGAAGGAAGAAAATAAGAACTGTCTATTTAATTTGAAAAATTATATTTGAGGATCTTTCATCTAGAATAAAGAAATCTATTTTCCAAGAACATACTCTCCTTACATGATTATCAATCAAATGCACTGTTCTGGAAGACTTAGAGATGATTACTAAACAGAAGGTGTAAAGATGTGACATTCTTTCAGGCCATGAGAGAACTCCTATGATGAATACCTCATAAGGATTCTATTTCAGAGGAAGACATTTTCTCTGGTCATTATAGGTCTATATCATTTTATTATAAATACCTTATTAGAGAACTTGTGAAATGCATTTCTTTTTTTTTTTTTTTTTTTTTTTTGGTTTTTCGAGACAGGGTTTCTCTGTGTAGCTTTGCGCCTTTCCTGGGACTCACTTGGTAGCCCAGGCTGGCCTCGAACTCACAGAGATCCGCCTGGCTCTGCCTCCCGAGTGCTGGGATTAAAGGCGTGCACCACCACCGCCCAGCTGTGAAATGCATTTCTAACCAGGGTGCATGAGAATGTACATTCCGTCCCATTCCTTTAGACAAGCATTTATATAATGCATCACTAACCTGGGAGAAACAGATTCCTTTTATGAGTGCACGAACCCTGTAGCTCTTTTAGACTATTTGGATTAGTGTGAAGAAGAATATGTTTCTCAAATCCAGTAACAGAGAGTGGAGAAATTAGAGTAGAACTTTTCATTTCACATAGGAAATTTTATGATTTGCCCTGGAGAAGATGGGAATGGGGGGTGGGCTGCAGGAAGGCGGGGGTTGGGGGGGCAGGAGGGGGGAGGACAAGGGAATCCGTGGCTGATATGTAAATTTAATTAAATTATAAAATAAAAGGAAAAAAAGAAGCATAAAAAAAGAAATTTTATGATTAATCTTTCACCTAGAAAAATAAAAATCCGTCTTAAATGCACATATAATGGATAGCTCTTTATAGGTCTGTACACACTGGTATAAGGTTCTAGTTAGAGTACTCATAAATTGCATTTGTATTTACATATTTACAAAACTCAGGCTGAAACATCTACATCACAACTCTTACATCTCCAGATTTCAGGGAACATCACTGAAAAAGAGGTGGAAAGATGATAAGCGTTGGAGTATTAGTATATCTGTTAAAAGATTGTGTCTTCCAGCTATGGCAGGGAAGCTATACCTATGAAATCTCAATAATATGGCTGCTTAAATGAGATCTGAAAAATGAAACGATCAGTTGAAATGCTAGTTTGGATTAGGAAAATCTCATGAGAGCTCATCACTGGATGGTCTGTAAGAAATATTTAATGACCTCTGGCAGAGAAAGAATTAGTCTTTTCCAGAGATGTGTATCAGGAAAGATTATCCCATCCCATGTATTTAGACATAAAACATATACATATAAGAAACACTGAATGTACAGAGCAAGTATATATTTTCAAGTCTAAGGTGATCTCTTCAAAACTTGAGACTTGTTCTGCTGTAAACGTATGCTCCTGCTGCCTCAGCCTCCAGGGAGCCTGGGTTGTAGATATGGCACACACTGAGTTTGAGATTTGATTTTTCTCACATTTTAATTAAGCTAAAGTTAGATGTCATTTATAATTCATAATGTACAACAATGATTGGCAACACTTAAAAGCAATTCTTAATACATAAGGTAACATGTCATTGTGCCATGCATGATGTCTCTACTAAGTGAAATGTGATATATGATATATATATATATACACATATATATTACACACACATCATTATTAGTCTTTATACTGTTTTTAACATAGTTATGAAGTGTACTATTGAGAAAAAGTGAAAAGTGTCAACAGCAAAATCTAAATGCACAGCAAAATTGGCTTTGCTTTTTAAGGAACTTTAATTCAAAGGAAGTAAGTATGGAACCTCAAGTCAAATATGTAAGAATGGCCATTTTTGACAACAGTTAAATTCACAGCATACATATGAATTAGATGTATGCTATGCCTAACGTCAGTATCTAATATCAATTTCATGAGAGAGATTTAGGACGCTGTGGGCCACCTCGAGTAAACCCAAAATTGGGAAAGCAAGATAGTTTGTTGATTTGTAAATCATGAAATTCACAGCAAGCTCCATTCACCTCTATCAGAAGTAAGTAAAGATGTCAGAAGTAACTTTCAGAGAACTTGGAGCTTGTCAGCACATTGTGTTATTAAAATGGTGGCTGACCAAGGCCACACTGAATAAACTTTCAGAAACATATGAAATAATGAGTGAAGGAACTTAAGAGAAATCTACGGAGAAGGGAGAGTGATATCCCCAGGAAACTAGTGAGAAACAACAAGAAAATGAAGGAGCAGCAGGAAGAGGAGCACACACCCATCTATCAAGTTTAGATTATTTCTGTTATTTTCAGTGAGGAATATAAATGTTAGTACACACAGATAAAAGATCCATATTGAATGTTTTTGGGTGATTTTAGGTGGGAGGAAGACATTATGAGGAACACTACTTGATCTCTGTAGTTTCTACAGTTTACACAACATTGTATTTATTAGGTACATTGAAATTAATTCCCATTTCTTTATAGTTTGTTAGATTACTCTATTGTGTATTCGATGCTCCATAAGAAAATGCTCCGTAGGGGAATTACGGGGTGACAGTAAACCTGCTGGAGCTTTAGTCTTATGGTTCTCCTCCTCCAGAAGAAGATCTGGACACTGGACCTGTGTGATCACGGGTACCAAGGAGACTGTAGTCCAGAAAGCACAGCTGAGTCTCTCCTCACCCCTATTGCCCTCAACAGAGCTAGGAAAGGTAGGCTTCTCCCATCACCCGATTTCCTCAAGGCCCCTCATCCTTATCTTCCAAGTGTTCTTACCGTTTCCCTTCATCCTCATCATTCACATGAAATTGGTTCTTCCTGAGGAGACGCACCACCACTTTGAGCTTTCCCATGCATACTGCTTCATGAAATTGGTTTTCAGGGTCATAAGGCTGGTGGTACCTGTCTTTAGTTCCACAGTGAAAGCAGGACAAGGATCCCGTTGCCCTGCTTGGGCCGTCACAAAACCCCAAGGGGGTTTTTGGCTCCTTCTTAAAGCAGAAGAGCTTCCTCAGAGTGGACAACATAGCTGTGACCACCTTTCTATCAACTCAACACTAAGTAATTTTAGGAAATGATGAACTTTTAACCACTGACCATCTAACAACCAGAGCCTAACTCTGCGACTCTCACAAGTGCGAGGCTACGGTTTGACCAGTCAAACCTAAACAGGCAGTTATAGAACAGTCGTTGCTAAGCAACACTGGTAAACAAAAGCATGCTCGTTCTTCCTCAGGCATAACTGACAGTTTATGGAGCAAATTGTGCTCACTGCACATGTGCAATGTAAGTGTGGCGGTCTCCTGCACTCGTTTGCACATATCCTCAATCTCTTCCTCAGGTTTGGTGGATCCTTTCCTCCCCACTGTAATCTTGCTTGGTGCTTCTTTTCTTTTGGTACTGCAACTATTCATTACAAAATTTCTTCTTGGGTTTGTGGCTTGTTTTTATTTACATTTTTACTAAGAAGTCATGGATGGATTGCTTTCATAAGGACATGGAATTTCTTGAAACTTCTCTCTGGTGTTTTTGGTTCTGTGTTTTTGCAATTTTCAGTGACGTGAAAAGCTGTAAAATAACGATTTTTGTGTGCTTGGGAGTGATGGTACACACCTTTAATCTCAGTCCTTGGCAGGAGACAGAGACAAATGGATTTCTGTGAGTTTGAGGTCAGCCTGAACAAGTGAGCCAGAGCTGCATAGTGAGAACCTCCTCAAAAATGGCAAATTCTCTCTTTCTTCCTTTCTTTCTTTCTTTCTTTCTTTCTTTCTTTCTTTCTTTCTTTCTTTCTTTCATTAAGAGATTTTTCTATTCATTTTACATATTTACCAGGGATTTCCCTGTCCTCCCTCCTCCCACTCCCCGAGCCTTCCCTCACAACCCCCTCTCCCATTCCCACCTCCTCCAAAGCAAAGTCTCCCCTGGGGAGTCAGTAGAACCTGGTATGTTCAAGCTTACTATTCTGGCTCTGTAGGAAACACAGTAGAATAAAAGAGTGCTCCTTTCTCAAAAGCAGAGGGTGTTTCTTATAAGGCTACTCGGGGTTAATTATCCCTTCATAAACAGAGTTGAATCACATGCTGTCTCTTGTCCTAAGAGCAAACGTTCTTTTCTGGTAAGGAAAGTCACTATAGGGCTTCCTTTGAGATACACAGGGCAAATGGCCCTCTCGTCTGTTCCCAGCAATTACAGTGCATTGGATGTAAGAGAAGCTACTGTTCTGCTCAGGTTCCTAAGCAGAGTTGAACTAGATATGGCCATTGTGTAGGAAGCACAGTTCTTTTGTTCTGAACAACCTCATTGTTCTGGCTATAGAGTGTGGGAGCCCGTTCTCGGGTTCCTCGTGGCTTTACCCAGCAGGTCCGCATAAAGGATGATTAGACCACGGGCCTAAGTGCAGGTGTCTGGGATGGTCTGCACTTGGCTGTGCTGGGGGAGGAGGTCTTTTGCTCCACCCCTTGGCGTCTCTATAAAAACCCTGGGGCAGAGACAGTCAGGGCCCATTGGAATAGGTTCCAGGCCCTCTCGAGGCTATCCTTTATTTTCTATCTGTTTATCTCCGAGATATTCTCTGCAATAAATCCTTCTATCTAATATTTCCTGCTGCTCGCACTCAAGAAAACTCTGGGGAACTGTGGGGGTGGTTGGGTAAACGCCCCACAATAGAGGAAACATAATAGAGTACAAGAGTGCTCTTTTCTCAAAAGCAGAGTGTGTTCCATGTAAGGCAACTCTGTTTTGAATTCCCATTCATAAATGGAGTTGAATCACATGCTGTGTGTGTAGGAAGAAGACTTTTTTTGTTCTGAGCATGCTTACTATTCTGGCTCTATAGGAAACACAGTAGAGTAGAAGAGTGCTCCTTTCTCAAAGGGCAGGTTGTTTCTTGTAAGCTAACTCAGTGTTGAATTCTCCTTCATAATAGGAGTTGAATCCCATGCTGTCTCTTCTTCTAAAAGCAACAGTTGTTTTCAGGTAATTGAAGTCACTATTGGGCACCTATTGAGAAACTTATTGGAAAAAGCACTTTCTTCTTTTCCCAGCAAGTACAATGCATTGGAAGTAAGAGAAGCTACTGTTCTAGATATGACCCTTGTGTGTAGGACGATCAGTTCTTTGTTCTGAGCAAACTCACTGTTCTTGTGGTATAGGAACACAGTATATTAGAAGAGTGCTCCTTTCTCAAAGGCAGAGTGTCTTTCTTGGAAGACAACTCAGTGTTGAAATCCCCTAGTAAAAGAATTGAATCACATGCTGTCTTGTCCTAAGAGCAATAGTTCTTTTTGGGTAAGGAAAGTCACTATTGGGCTCCCATTGTGCTACACAGTGGAAATAGCACTCGCTTCTCTTTCCAGCAAGTACACACATTGAATATAAGAGAAGCTACCATTCTTCTCAGTTTCCTAAGCAGAGTAATACTAAATATGACCTGTGTGTTTAGGAAGCACTGGTATTTTGTTGTGAACAATCACACTCTCATGGATTTATAGGAAACACAGTAGAGTACAACCGTGCTCCTTTCTCAAAAGCAGAGTGTTTCTTGTTAGGCTACTCAGAGTTGAATTTCCCTTCACAAACAGATTTAAATTACATGCTGTCTCTTATCCTATGAGCAACATTTTTTTTCTGGTAAGGAAAGTCAGTGTTGGGTTTCCATTGAGATACACCGTGGAATTAGCACAAACGTCTGTTTGTAGCAAGTACAGTGCATTGGATGAAAGAGAACCTCCAGTTCTTCTTAGTTTCCTCAACAGGGTTGAACTAGATATGGCCCGTGTGTGTAGGAAGGATAGTTCTTTTGTTCTGAGCAAGCTCAGTGTTCTGGCTCTTAGGAAACACAGTAGCATAGAGGAGTGCTCCTTTCAAAAGCAGAGTGTGTTTCTTGTAAGGCAACTCCATGTAGAATTCCCCTCACAAGCCGATATGAATCACATGCTGTCTCTTGTCCTACAACTACAGTTCTTTTCGGGTAAAGACAGTCACTATTGTGCCCCCATTGAGATACACACTGGAAATAGCACCCGCTTCTGTTCCTAGCAAGTACAGTGCATTCGATGGAAGACTAGCTACTGTTCTTCTCAGTTTCCTGAGCGGAGTTGAACTAGATGTGGCCTTGTGTGTAGGAAGCACAGTTCATTTGTTCTGAGCTCACTGTTCTGGCTATATAGGAAACACAAGAGAGTAGAAGAGTGCTCCTTTCTCAAAAGCTGAGTGTATTTCTTGTAAGTGTACTCCTTGTTTAATTCCCCTTCACAAACAGATTTGAATCACATTTTGTCTCTTGTCCTATGAGTAACAGTCCTTTTTGGGTAAGCAAAGTCACTATTAAGCTCCCATTGATATACACAGTGGAAATAACTCCCGTGTCTGTTCCCAGCAAGTACAGTGCACTGGATGTAAGAGAAGTTGGTGTTCTTCTCAGGTTCCTAAGCACAGTTGAGCTTGATATGGCCCGTGTTTTAGGAAGCACACTTCTTTGGTTCTGAGCCAGGTCACTGTACTGGCTCTATAGGAAACAGAGTAGAGTAGAAGAGTGCTCCTTTCTCAAAAGCAGAGTGTGTCTTTTAAGGTAACCCAGTGTTTAATTCCCCTTCATAAATGGAGTTGAATCATATTCTGTCTCTTTTCCTAAAAACAACTGTTCTTTTTGGGTAGGGAAATTGACTATTGGGCTCCCATTGAGATACACAGTGGAATTAGCACCCACGTCTGTTCACAGCAACTACAATGCTTTGGATGTAAGAGAAGCTACTGTTCTTGTCAGTTTCCTAAACAGAGTTGAATTAGATATGGCCAGTGTGGGTAGGAAGCCCAGTTTCTTTGTTCTGAGCAAGCTCACTATTCTGACTGTATAGGAAACACTATGGTGATATTTTATTTGTCCTGAAATATGAAATTATTTGTATGTTAATAAATAAAATTGCCTGGGGATCAGAGCTAATAGCAAGCAATAGCATAAGTTGGATGGTGGTGATGCATGCCTTTAATCCCAGCACTTGGGAAGCAGAGCTAGGCGGATCTCTGTGTGTTCAAGTATACAGCCAACATGGAGACACACAGCTTTAATGTCAATACCAACCATAGAAGACCTGGAGGTCTGTCCAGACAGGCAGTGATGAGGAGCACATGTGGTTAGGTTTTCAACCAATGAGAAGGCAGAACAGAATGTCTATAATAAGACAAGCGCACAGGAAATTGTTCACTTGCTGAGGACAGCGGCAGCAGTGAAGGGTAAGGTTTTAACTTTTAGCTATGGCTCTGACCTCTTCCTTTCAACTATATATTTTGCTCTGTGTTTCTTATTTAACAAGTCAGTTACATCTACAAAACAGAGCAGAGTAGAAGACTGCTGCTTTCTCAAAAGCAGAGTGTGTTTCTTGTAAGACACCTTAGTGTTGAATTCCCCTTCATAAATGGAGTTGAATCACATGCTGTCTCTTGTTTTTCCAGCAACAGGTTCTTTTCGGGTAAGGAAAGTAACTATTGGGCTCTGATTGAGATACCCAGTAGAATTAGCACCTGTGTCTCTTCTCAGCATCTATAGTGCATTGGATGTAAGAGAAGCTACTGTTCTTCTCAGTTTCCTAAGAAGAGTTGAACTAGATGCGGTCCATGTGAGTAGGAAGCACAGTTCATTTTTTCTGAGCAAGCTCACTCTTTTGGCTCTATAGGAAACACAGTAGAGTAGAAGAGTGTTCCTTTCTCAAAAGCAGAGTGTGTATCTTGTAAGGCAATTCAGTGTTGAATTCCCCTTCACAAATGGAGTTGAATCACATGCTGTCTATTGTCCTATGAGCAACAGTTCTTTGCGGATAAGGAAAGTCACTACTGGGCTCACTTTGAGATACACAGTGGAAATAGCACTTGCGTCTTTTCCCAGAAAGTATAGTGCATTGGATGTAAGAGAAGCTACTGTTCTTCTCAGTTTCCTAAGCAGAGTTGAATTAGATATGGCCCATGTGTATAGGTAGCACAGTTCTTTTGTTCTGAGCAAGCTCACTGTTCTGACTCTATAGGAAATACTATGGTGATATTTTATTTGTACTCAAATGTGATTTTATTTGTATATAATAAATAAAGTTGCTTGAGGGTCACAGCTAATCGCAAGCCATAGCAGAAGCTGTGCGGTGGTGGTGCATCCCTTTAATCCCAGCACTTGGGGGCCAGAGCTAGAGGGATCTCCGTGTGTTCAAGGATACAGCCAACAAGCAGACACATGCCTTTAATCTCAATACCAACTATAGAAGACCTGGAAGTCTGTAAGGGAGGCTGTGTCAAGGAGGTCATGTGGTTAGGTTTTCAACCAATGAAAAAGCAGAACAGAAAGTGTATAAGAATACAAACACACAAGAAGTTGTTCTCTTGCTGAGGACAGCAGCAGCAGCGAAGAATAAGGATTGTAGCTCTTAGCTATTGCTCTAACCTCTTCATTTTAACTTTGTATTTGGCTCTGTGTCTTATTCAACAAGATGCTTACATCTACAAAACACAGTAGAGTAAAAGAGTGCTCCTTAATCAAAAGCAGAGTGTGTTTCTCGTAAGGCAAGCTAGTGTTGAATTCCTTTTCATAAATGGAGTTGAATCCCATGCTGTCCTTCTTCTATGAGCAACAGTTCTTTTTGGGTAAGGAAAGTCAGCATTGGGCTCCCATTGAGATACACAGTGGAAATAGTACTCGCATCTGTTTCCAGCAACTACAGTGCATTGGATGTAAGAGAAGCTACTGTTCTTCTCAGTTTCCTAAACAGAGTTGAAGTAGATATGGCCTGTGTGTGTAGGAAGCATAATTCTTTTGTTTTTTTTGCAAGCTCACTGTTCCTGCTCTATTTGAAATACTATAAATCAGAAGAGTGCTTCTTTCTCAAAAGCAGAGTGTGTTTTTCTTAAGGGAACTCAGTGTTAAATTTCCCTTCCTAAATGGAGTTGAATCACATGCTGTCTCTTGTCCTATGAATAACAGTTCTTTTCTGGTAAGCTATTCACTATTGGGCTCCCATTGAGATACACAGTGGAAGAAGCACTCGCGTCTGTTCCCAGGAAGTGCAATCCATTGGATGTAATATCAGCTACTGTACCTATCAATTTCCTAAGCAAAGTTGAAATATATATGGCCTGTGTGTGTAGGAAGGACAGTTCTTTTGTTCTGAGTAAGCTCACTGTTCCTGTTGTATTGGAAACACTGTAAAGCAGAAGAGTGCTTCTTTCTCAAAAGCAGTGTGTTTTTGTAAGGGAACTCATTCTTCAATTTCCCTTCTTAAAAAGAGTTTAATCACATACTGTCTCTTCTCCTAAGAGCAATTGTTTTCTGGTAAGCAAATGTTTTCTGGTAAGCCTAGTCACTTTTGGGTTCCCATTGAGATACACAGTGGAAATAGCACTCACATGTGTTCCTAGCATTTGTAGTGCTTTGGATTTAAGAGAAGGTACTGTTTCTACCAGTTTCCTAAGCAGATTTGAAATCGATATGGCCCGTGTTTGTTGGAAGCACAGTTCTTTTGTTTTTAGCAAGCTCACTGTCCCTGCTCTTTTGGAAACAATGTAAAGCAGAAGAGTGCATCTTTCTCAAAACCAGAGTATGTTTCTTGTAAGGGACCTCAGTGTTGAACTCTCCTTCTTAAAAGGATTTTCTGCTCTAACTAGCAGCTAGTTCCAGCAGCCTTCATCTAAATAACAATTCTAACCTCTGCTATCTGCATCTGCTATCAAGCTACCTGCTATCTGCATCTCAGCTGTGGCTGCTAAAAATTCCTCCTTTGTTTTAATTTGGGTATTTTTATTTTACTATGCTTATCTCATTTCATGATACCCTATAAAGGATTTTTTAAATTGTCACTCTTCTTATGTACTATATCCTTGTATAAGTGCTTCTGTTCCTATATTTAAATAAATTCTGTAAACTTAATATTTCTAAGGCTAAACCTGACAGGTATAAGACCTAAGTTCTAAGTTTATAAAAAACAACTACCTTATAAATTGTTAAGAATAAGTTTACTTTAATTAAAGATACTTAAGAAATAAAACTTATTGACGGATTGGCTGACCTAAACTGTATACTGTTAAGGATAACAGTTAAGTATAAGCCATTAGAAATAATTACTATGGCACAAATTAAAGCTTGATCATCTTGCACATGATCAAATTTTCTAATGTGTACAAAACCATATTTTACATGATGCTAAATATTAATATAATAAATTTCTTTCTTAACTCCTAGCATTTATAAAATGTTTTCAGCTTCCCACTCTACATGTGTTGTAAATGATTCATGAATCTCAGTAAATAACCTAGCGATATTGAGGATGTATGCTTAAGTTAGATCTATGGATAAAGTTTTTATTGAAATCTCAGATAGATAGATAGATATATGTGTATATATATATATATATATATATATATATATATATACACACACACATATATGCTTTAAGAATGGACTTATGTATGATAAAGGCCAAAGCTGACATACAGAGCAGGAGTTACAAGTTCTGTTTTTTTCAGGACTCATTTTATTGGGCAGAGTTCCTCATCATATGTACCGATTAACTGGCAGTTACTTTCTTCACAGTCCCCCAACCCAATAATAATATATGTATGTATGTATGTATATACATACATACATATATATCACAATACATTTATTGTACAGGTGATATTACATTTATATCAAATTATAACACTTATGATTCTATAGATTGACAGATAGGTCTACAGGATATACTTATACTTTTTTATATCTGTCCAACAATTACAATTTCTCTCCCAATGGAAGCTCACCCATGAGGCTTATGGTCTATGGGTACTAAGTATTGGTGGTTGCATTCTGATACTTCTGTTCTTTCAGTATATAGCTGTGGTATCACCTTGGAATGATGCTGAAAATGAATTTGTAAGAAGACCTTGCCCCATTGCCACACCAACTCCAGTGTTGTCTGTGTGACATGAACAATTATGTCAATAATAGCGGATGGGCGATACGTGTCCCACGGGACTAAGCTCCCTGGAGGTCCCTGGCAAAGTGCCTGTGTTATGCTTCCTTCTTGAAGATGTACTTCACAGATCATGAGCTCTCTGGGCTATGGGTTCTTTATAACTGCTTTTCTGATAATGTTCTAATTAATCTATGAAGCACAGCCAAAATTAATAAATGCTTGGGTTGTGAACTATGGAGGAAAGGGGAAGCTGGACATGGACCTTAATTAGATATAACAAAATGAGCTATTTCTTAAAGACCCCAAACTGCTAGATAAAGAAAGTATAATAGTTCAGGTACTTCTAGGAAATGAACACTCACCCACTAGGAATCCTTTAGGAATCCCAACTAAAGTGATTTATGGGAAAAAAACCTTTATCTCATAGGAGACAGATGGTGGGCCCCTCTGTTGAGGAAGTTCAGCATGGGAAACTTAAGGACTACAACAGAACCCCTTCCCCTTACAGGCAAAAAAGTATAAGTGTCCATATCCCAACAGGTAAAAAGGTTTTATATTTAAGAGATATGTGGTGGAGAACTAAAAAAAAAAAGACTTAGAGAGGGACTGCAGCATCCAAATTGGCTAAGTGGGCCATAAGAACCAAAAAAATAAAAACGTATAATAAACTAAAAAACTGCTGAGATAAGATAAGGAACACAGCTGCAACCACAAAAAGTCTACACAAGTCTAGGGACTGTACTAAGTTTAAAAACCACAGACTGCTCTTTGGGTCATAAAGTTCTTATGGGTGAAGAGATATGTCTAGCACCAATTAATAATTATGTGCTTGCTCTTTTTTAAAGATGATGTAATTGAATTATTGCCAAGCTCTTGTTGTTCCTTGTATGACTTGATAGTTTTCTTTTCTGTGTATAAACTACTGATTTACAGAAGTAAAATTGCAACAGATTCAAGCCACTACTGAGTGTGTTGTCTGTCTGTCATTTGCCAAATCCTTGCCTTCCTGACTACCCAAGCTCTGTTTCTCCTACGGTCATGGTACCCCTAGTGGGCCAGTCCGTGATACCCCATGACCCTGTCTACACAGTTCTGTCCTGTGTCCCCATCTACACAGTCTGGACTCTGTTGCTGGAGTTTTCTCCGGTCCTGCCTGGCCCATGGTCAGGACAAATCTCTCTTATCCACCAGTCCCACAGCCGCTTAGACCAACCAAGTAAACACAGAGACTTACATTGCTTACAAACTGTATGGCCGCAGCACGCTTCTTGTTATCTAGTTCTTATGTCTTTTTTTTTTTTTTTTTTTTTTTTTGGTTTTTCGAGACAGGGTTTCTCTGTGTAGCTTTGTGCCTTTTTCCTGGAACTCACTTGGTAGCCCAGGCTGGCCTCGAACTCACAGAGATCCGCCTGGCTCTGCCTCCCGAGTGCTGGGATTAAAGGCGTGCGCCACCACTGCCCGGCTTAGTTCTTATGTCTTAAATTAACCCATTTCAATAAATCTAGACCTTGCCACATGTCTCGTGGCTTACCAGTATCTTACATGTTGGTACTCATGGCGGCGCTGACAGTGTCTCTCTGACCTAGCCTTCCTGTTCCCAGAATTCTCTTCTCTGCTTGTCCCGCCTATACTTCCTGCCTGGCTACTGGCCAATCAGCATTTTATTTATACAGACCAATATCCACAGCAAGACTCCATGGCCATTACCCTGTGACTCTGCCCCAGTGACCCCACCCCATAACCCTGACCACACAATCCCACCCCATAACTCTATCCACACAGTCCTGTCCCAGTGACCCTGCCCCATGACCCCTGCCACACAGTCCTGTCATACTACTCCATCTACACAGTCTGGTCTCCATGGCCATGACCCCATGGCCCTGCCCCATGATGCCCCATGAACCCCCCCCATGACCCTGTCCACACAGTCCTATCCTATTACCCCATCTACACAGTCCGGTCTCCATGGCCATGACCTTGTGAGCCGCCCCAGTGACCCTGCCCCATGGCCTTGTCCACACAGTCCTGCAACTATGATCCCAATACCCTGTCCACACAGTCCTGCCCCCACGACTTCTGCATTACCCTATCCACACAATCCCATCCCCATAACCCCCCTTGTCCCCACCCACACAGTCCTGCCCCCATGACCCTGTCCACACAGTCCTGTCCTGTATCCCCATCTACACAGTGTGGTCTCCATGGCCATGGCTCCAGTGACCCCAACCCATGACCCTGTCCACAAAGTCCTGTATTATGGCCCCATATACACAGTCAGGTCTGCATGGCCATGACCCCATGACCCTGCCCCATAACCCCTCCATGACCCCATCCACACAGTCCTGTCCTATGACACCGTCTACACAGTCCTGTCTCTATGGCCATGACCCTATTACCCTGCCCCATGACCCTGTCCACAAAGTCCTGTTCTGTGACCCCATCTACACAGTCCGGTCTGCATGGCCATGACCCTGTGACCCCACCAGATGACCCTTCCCCATGACCCTGTCCACACAGTCCTGCCCCCATGACCCCACCCCATGTCCCTGTCCATGCAATCATGTCCCAATGACCCCACCCCATGACCCCCCATGACCCTGTCCACACAGTCCTGTCCTATGACCCAATGTACACATTACCATCTCCATATCCATGACCTCTTGACCCTGCCCCAGTGACCCCACCCCATGACCCTGTCCACACAGTCCTGCACAAATGACCCTGCCCCATGACCCCACCACATGACCCTGCCCCATGTCCCTGTCTATATAGTCCTGTCCCCATGACCCTCCCATGACCCCATCCACACAGACCTGCCCCCATGACCCCACCCCTTGACCCCCCAATGACCCTGTCCACACAGTCATGACCACAAGACCCCACCCCATGAATCCCCCATGACCCCATTCACACTGTCCTGCCCTGATGACTCCACCCAAAGACCCTGTCACATGACCCCATCCAAACTATCTTGCCCCAATGACCCCCCATGGCTCTACCCTATTGGTTGTTGTATTAAGGCAACTCCACATAGTTAAAAGGGAAGTTTATTTTGTGGGATTACTTACAAGGAAAGGGACAGGTTACAGGGTCTGGGAGAGGTGAGGTGCTGTCCAGCGGTGTCTCTGGAGAGCTCTGCTCAGTCGACCCCCAGCATCCAGGATCCAGGAACCCAGAGAGCAGCACATCTCGGGTCTTAAGGGCTCCTGTCTCAGCCCTGCCTTATAGGCATGACAGTTACTGGAGGCTCAATGGGGGTAGTACTTCCAGGTCAAAGCTGGAACAGCTACCCACTACACCACCCCATGACCCCCATCCACACAGTCCTGACCTATGACCCCGCCGCATGACCCTGCCCCATGACCCTGTCCACACAGTCCTGCCCCCATGATACCACCCCATGACCCCAGCATGACCCCCCATGACCCCATCCACACAGTCCTATGATCCTGTCTAAGCAGTCTGGTCTCCATGGCCATGACCCTGTGGCCCTGACCCATGACCCAGCTCCACGACCCTGCCCCATGAGCCAGTCCACACAATCCTGCCCCCATGACCCCCCAATGACCCTGTCCACACAGTCCTGCCCCATGAGCCTACCCCATGACCCCACTCACACAGTCCTGCCCTATGACGCCTCCCTGTGACCCTGTCCACACAGTCCTGTTTTATTACTCTATCTACACAGTCCTGTCTCCATGGCCATGACCCTGTGACCCTGCCCCAGTGACCCTGCCCCATGACCTTGTCAAAACAATCCCGCCCCATGACCCTGTCTACACAGTCCTATCCTATGACCCCATCTACACAGTTCAGTCTCCATGGCCATTACACTGTGACTCTCCCCAGTGACCCCACCTCATGACCCCATCCACACAGTCCTGTCCTATGACCCTGTCTACACGATCTGGTCTCCATGTCCATGACCCATGACCCTGCCTCATGGCTTGGTCCACACAATCCCACTTCTATGACCCCAGTCCAGTGACCCTACCTCTTGACCCCATCCACACAATTCTACCCTGTGAACCCCATCCACACAATCCCAACCCTGTGACACTGTCTACACAGTCCTTCCCTCATTCTCCACCCCATGACCCCATCCACATGATCCCACCCCTGTTACCTCATCCACAAAATCCTGACCTGTGAACCCCATCTATACTCTCCTGCCCCAATGACCCTGACTCTATGAACCAATCCACAAAGTCCTGCCCCAGTGACTAAGCCTTGTGGCCCTTTACACACAATCCTGCCCTCATTACCCCGCCCTGTGACTCTGTCCTCATACTAGCACCCAATGGCCATGCCCATGACCCTGTCCACACAGCCCACACCATGACCCATCCACCCAATCCCACCTCTATGACACCATCTACACAATCCCACCCCCATTCTCTGCCCCATGACCTCATCTACAAAATCCTGACCCTTGAACCCTGTCCCCACTGTCCTGGCCCATGACCCTGTCCACACAATTCCACCACCATGACATGGACCTCTTTACCCCATCCACACAATTCAGCCCATGACCCTGTCCACACTATCTTGCCCCATGACCCCATCCACACAATCCTTCCCTGTGACCTCACCCCAGTGACCCTGGCCAAACAATCCTCCCCCCATGACCTTGCCCCAGTGTCCCCAACTCAGCCTTGTGACCCCATCCACACAGTCCCGCCCCCATGACCACCACCCAGTGACCCATCCATACAATCCCACACCTGTGACCCCATCCACACAATCCAGCCCATGACCCCATCCAGCCAATCCCACCCCAGTGACCCAGACCCCAAGATCCCATCCACACAATACTGCCCATGACTGTGTCCACACAATCATGCACCCATGACCCTGCCCTGTGACCCTGTCCACACAATCCTGCCCCATACCCTGCCCCATGACCCCACACACACACTACTGCCCCCATGACCATGCCTTGTGACTCCTTCCAAACAATCCCACCCCCATAACCCTGCCCCTGATCCCACTCTGTGACTCCATCCACACAATCCTGCCCTGTGACCCTCTCCATGCAATCAGATACCTGTAACCCCATCCAAACAATCCCTTCCCATGACCCCATCCACACAATCCCACCACTGTTACCCTGTCCACACTATCCTACCCCAATGATCCCTTCCTCACAATCCCACCCCCATGACCCTGTCTACATAAATCTGCCAGTATTGGTTCCCTGAGACAGAACCCACCAGCACCCGATTGGACTAAGAGATTGCAGCTACTCCCTGAGACAGAGCCAACGAGTGCCAGTTGGACTAAGAGCTACTCCCTGAGACAAAGAGTCTATCAGCACCAATTAGACCAAGAGCTCCCACTGGACCAATAATACTGATCAGACCAAGAAAGGCTCCTTCAGACAAAGACACTACTTGCACCAAGTGGAGAAAGAGATGGGTAGATTCCAGTGCAAAAATACAGTCAACAGCATAAAAACCAATATGGCTCCATCAGAACCTACATCAGCAAGACCTGAACATCCCAACACAGAAGACACAGAAGAAATTGACCTTAAAATGACCTTAAGATGATAGAGGTCTTTAAAGAACAAATGAAAAATTCCCTTAAAGAATTCGAGGAAAAGTCAAACAAAAAATGGGAAGAAATCAGTAAATCCCTTAAAGAAAGCCAAGACAAATCAATTAAACAAGTGAGGGAAACAGTTCAAGATTTGAAAACTGAAATTGAGACAATAAAGAAGACACAAATTGAGGTAATGCTCAAAGTGGAAAAATTGAGTAAACAAACAGGAACTACAGATGCAAGAATAACCAACAGAATGCAAGAGATGGAAGAGCAGATCTCTGGTGTTGAAGATACCATAGAGGAATAGATTCATCAGTCAAAGAAAACACTAAAGCCAATAAAGTCATGACCCAAAATGTCCAGGAAATTTGGGACACCTTGAAAAGATCAAACCTAAGAATAATAGGGATAGAAGAAAAAAAGAATACCAACTCAAAGGCACAGAAAATATATTCAACAAAATCATATAAGAAAACTTTCACAACCTAAAGAAGGAAATGCCTATAAAGATACAAAAAGGTTACAGAACACCAAATAGACTGGATCAAAAAAAAGCCCCCTTACCACATAATAATCAAACCACTAAACATACAGAATAAAGAAAAAATATTAAGAGCTACAAAGGAAAAAGGCCAAGTAATATATAAAGGCAGACCCATAAGAATAACACCTGACTTCTCAATGGAGACTCTAAAAGCCATAAGGTCCTGGACAGACATTATGCAGACACTAAGAGACCATGGATGCCAACCCAGACTATTATACCCAGCAAAACTGTCAATCAACATAGATGGAGTAAACAAAATATTCCATGATAAAACCAGATTTAAACAATATTTTCCATGAATCCAGCCCTACAGAAAGCACTAGAAGAAAAAATCCAACCTAAGGAAGTTAGATACACCCATGAAAACACAGGCAAAAGACAGTCCCACACCAACAAATACAAAAGAAGGGCAACATACAACACTACCACCAAAAAATAACAGGAATTAACAATCACTGGTTATTAATATCAATGGTATCAATTCACCTATAAAAAGACACAGGCTAACAGAATGAAAATGAAAACAAGATCCATCCTTCTGCTGTATACAAGAAACATATCTCAACTTCAAAGACAGACTAAAAGACTGTGAAAAGACTTTCCAATCAAATGGATTTAAGAAGCAAGCTGGTGTAGCTATCCTAATATCTAATAAAAAATAGACTTCAAACTAAAAACAATGGAAAGAGATCAGAGAGGACATTACATATTTATCACAGGGAAAATCGGCAAGATGAAGTCTCAGTTCTAAATATTTATGCCTCAAATACAAGGGCACCTACCTTTGTAAAAGAAACATTACTAAAGCTTAAATCACACATCAAACCCCATACACTGATAGTAGGAGACTTCAACACCCCACTCTCACCAATGGACAGGTCTGCTGGACAGAAACTTAATAGAGAAATAAGGGAACTAACAGACATTATGACTCAAGTGGACTTAATAGGTATCTACAAAATATTACACCCTAGCACAAAAGAATATACCTTCTCCTCAGCACCCCATGGAACCTTCTCCAAAATCTACCACATGCTTGGTCACAAAGCAAATCTCAGCAGACACAAAAAAAATTGAAAATAACCTCCTGTACCTTATTGGACCACTATGGCTTAAAGTTAGATTTCAGCAACAACAAAAATTACAGAAAGCCTACAATTTCATGGAAACTGAATAATGCCCAAATGAATCACCAAGGGGTCAAGGAAGCAATAAAGAAAGAAATTAATGATTTCCTAGAATTCAATGAAAACTAATGTACAACATACCTAAACATTTGGGACCCTAACCGTAACCCAAGGAATGCTCAATCTTACCACAAGGACACATGCTCAACTATGTTCATTCAGCATTATTCATAACAGCAAGAACCTGGAAACAACTCAGATGCCTCTCAACTGCAGAATGGATACATAAAATGTGGCACATATACACAATGGAATACTACTCAGCAGTTAAAAAAAACAATGATATCATGAAATTTTCAGGCAAATGGATAGGACTAGAAAATATCATCCTGAGTGAGGTAACCCAGACTCAGATGGACAAACATAGTATGTATCCACTTATGAGTATGTGAGGGAAGGGCTGGCCAGACTGCAACCTACAGCTCCAGAGAGGCTAGCTAACAGGGAAAGACCCTAGGAGGGACACATGGATGACCCTCTGAAGGAGAAGTGCATGAGATTTACATGAGTGGACTGAGAATGTGAGTGGTGGCAGAGGGTGAGGAGTGAAGGATGAGAACATAGGGAAATGGGAGGGTTGAGCTGGAACAGGGACAGAGTGGGAGGGCAGGGAGGGAGATACCATGATAGATGAGGACATCATGGGAATAGGAAGAGGCAGGGTGCCAGGGAGGCTCTCAGGAATCCACAAGGCTCTCAGGAATCCACAAGGATGACCCTACCTGGGAGTGCTGGCAGTGGTCCAGATGTTGCCCGGACTCATCTACTCTGGTGACCAGTCTAGTGAATACCCTAACCTCCATCATAGAGCCTTTGTCCAGTGACTGATGGAGGCAGATGCAGAAATCCACAGCCAGGTGCCAGGCTGAGCTCCAGGAATCCAATTGATGAGAGAGAGGAGGGATTCTGCAGGAGGGGGGGTTAGGGGGGTTGGGGGATGTTGTGATTATGATGGGAAGTCATACAGAGATGACAGGCCACACTAGAGGAAGCCATTGAACTGTAGACTAGTGGCTGTGGAGCCCCCGTGGGACTGGACTAGGACCTCTAGATGTGGAAGATGGATGTTTGGCCCGAACTGTTTTGGGGACACCCAGAAATGGGGATCAGGATCCATTCCCTGGTGCATGGGCAGATTTTTGGGAGCCCAGTGCCAATGGTGTGATGCCTTGCCTAGCCTTGGTGCAATGAGGAGGGGCTTGGACATGCCTATGCTCAGTGTGCTGGGCTACTATGACACCCTATGGGAGACCTTGAATTAGGGGACGTGGGGATGTGGGTTGGCTTGGAGGGAGGGCTGTGAGGTGGGAGGAGGGAGGAGATGGGATCAGTATGTAGAGCGAGTAGAAAATTTCTTTATAAAAAAAAATAAAATAAAATTATGCCCTTCAAACAAAACAAAACAAAAACAAAAACAAATCTGCCACCATTATCCTCTCTAAAAAATCCCACCCCTGGGTATGCATCTACACAATCCCACTCCTATCACATGTTCACACATGACCTAACCAAACAGCCTTAGGGGGTTAGGGTTAGAGTCAGGGTCAGGGTGAGGGGTCAGGGTCAGGGTTATGATCAGAGTTAGAGGATGAGGGTCAGGGTGATGATCAGGGTCAGGGTGGTCAGGGTTAGTGTTGGGTTTAGGAGTTTAGGGTTAGGGTTGGGTTTAGGAGTTTAGGAGTTTAGGAGTTTAGGGTTAGGTTTAGGGTTTAGGGTTAGGTTTAGGGTTAGGGTTTAGGGTTAGGGGTTAGGGGTTAGGGGTTAGGGGTTAGGGGTTAGGGGTTAGGGTTGGGGGTTGGGGTTTGGGGGTTAGGGTTGGGGTTGTTTATTCCCAATAATGAATCTCTAACTAAGCCCAACTAACTCATGCCTGCAAAAACACTGGATTCCAAACAGAATTCAAGTGCAACTCGATCCCAAATGCACTGACGGTCCAGGTCATGTTGCGGATTCATGCTCGCACCTATAGAAACAGTGGATTCAAAACAGAATTCACGTGCAACTCGATCCCAAATGCACTCACGGTCAAGGTCACATTGCGGACTCATGCTCGTACTCGCACCTACAGAAACATATTGGATTCCAAGGAGTATCCACGAACAACTCGATCCCAAACGCACTGACGGTCCAGGTCACATTGCGGACTTGTGCTCGCGCCTACAGAAACATAGTGAATTCCAAGCAGGATACACAAACAACTCGATCCCAAACGCACTCACGGTCCAGGTCACGTTGCGGACTCGTGCTCGCACCAACAGAAACATACTGGATTCCAAGCAGGATACACGAACAACTCGATCGCAAACGCACTCACGGTCCAGGTCACGTTGCCCATCCTTAGAATTAACAAAAACTGCACAGGGTGTGTGTGTGTGTGTGTGTGTGTGTGTGTGTGTGTGTGTGTGTGTGTGTGTTTAAAGGGGACTAATGTTTTATTTCAACCTTGGCTTGCCTTTTGGTCTTCTAATTATTTTTTTTTAATTTTTAATCAACAATAAATGCCTATATTCATTTTGCCATTGATATCCTTTAAAGAAAAATGTCTTTGACTTCGATGAAGCACCCTTTCTTTCCTTTTCTCTTCTCCTGGCTCCTTTTCCCCACTACCCCATCTCTCAGACAGGATCTCATTCTATAGTCAAGGCTGGTTTAAAACTCACTATAATTTTCCTTGCCTCAGTCTCCTGAATGCTGGGTGAAGACTAATTTAACATTTTAAAAAAAAGACTTCAAGGTTTTATCTGTCTTATTTGCCTTATCTAAGAACCTTTTCCGACCTCAAAGTCAAAGCCTTCCTGCCTTATTTTCTTATATATCTTACAATTTTACCTTTTATATTTATCTGATGCACATTTGTAGATAATGTAAAGGATCATGTTCTTTGCCCCCCACCCCATATCCAGCTGTTTCAGAACCATTTGTTGGAAAGAAATTATCTTCTTTATCAAATTACCTTTGCATTTTGTTGAAAATTCATTGATGAAATGTATGTACATCTATTTCTAGACTCTACTGTTCAATTGATCTTTCTCTCTATTTATACCTGTACCACAAGTATATACTTATACCAGTACCACAATATCTTACTGAAATTTTATAGCAAGCCTTAAAATGGATAGTGTTGGGTCTTCCAGCTTTCCTCTTTTTAAAAAGTTGCTTGGTTATTCTAGATCCTTTGCATTTATTTCCATTATTTTGGGAATGATTTCTTTCTCAGGTGCTGGCTAGAATTCAGAGAAGCTATACATGCATGGAGTTTTCTTAATGGAAGTTTTAAAATTGGCATTAAATGATTTTAAACAGTGCTATTTAGATTTTTAAATAAGGCTATTCAGAGTTTTATTCTCTTTTGGTATTTTTTTATTATTTTTTAACATTTAAAAAATATGTGTATTATGTGTTTATGTGCCCATGATTGCATGGGGGTGGGGTGGGGTGGGTAGATTGGGATGCATGTGTGCCACAGTGCTGTGGGATGGTCTGTATGTCAAGTGTATTGCTGATTGGTCAATAAATAAATCACTGATTGGCCAGTGGCCATGCAGGAAGTATAGGCGGGACAAGGAGGAGAATAAAGCTGGGAAGTGGAAGGCTGAGTCAGAGAGACACTGCCAGCCACCACGATGACAAACAGCATGTGAAGATGCCGGTAAGCCACGAGCCATGTGTCAAGGTATAGATTTATAGAAATGGACTAATTTAAGCTGTAAGAACAGTTAGCAAGAAGCCTGCCATGGCCATACAGTTTGTAACCAATATAAGTCTCTGTGTTTACTTGGTCGGGTCTGAGCGGCTATGGGACTGGCAGGTGAGAGAGATTTGCCCTGACCGTGGGCCAGGCAGGAAAACTCTAGCTACACCACAGTGCATATGCAGAAGTCTCAGGACAACATACAAGAGTCAATTCTCTCGTTCTACCATGAGGGTCTCAGGGATAGAACTGTTTGCCAGTCTTGGTGGCAGGTGCTTTTATCCGGTGAGTCACCATTTTTTTTTGAGATAGTTTCTCCCTATATATTCCAAACTGGCCTTAAACTTCAGTCCTCCTAATTAGAGACATATCACCATATGGTATCAGTTTATTTAATATGTCCTCTACAGAACTTATTAATCTCATACATTACCAAATTTACTTAGGTAAAGTTATACATACCATTTTCCTATTATTTACAAAATGACATAAAACTCATATACCATAAAATTTACTCCATGTACCATAAAATTAAAGCATATAATTCAATTTTGTTGAATATTCACAATGTTACATAAATATCTCTATTATTTAATTCCAGAACATTTTATCATGCCCCCCCAAAAAAAACCCGTGAATGACCAATCACTCCCAAACCCCCTTCTCCTAGTCACTAGAAACTACTCATCCATTGCCCTTTTAGTGTCCACATAATATGCAGTGATGAGCTGACCCATTCTGCAACAACTCCCAGTGCAAAATCCAAAGAGCTCGAGTCTATCACACATACTCCGAGGCTCTGGAGAGAAGAAAGGAGAAAACTTTTCCATAAAGTTTGTTAACCTTGTTGCTGCACAGAACTGTTCACTGACAATGTGCCAAGCTATTAAATGCTTTTTATTCCTTTAGTGCTGTAGGGTCAGTCCCCTCTAGCTACCTGGTACCTGCAGCTGACAATAAAATATTATTTTCCTGATGCAATATGATGCAAAGTCTGGGAGGCACTAACCTACAGCACCAAGCCTCAGCTGCTCAGAACAGCACTCCAGGGCCTCCTTTCATTTGGCTGCAAAATGCTTCCTGGGGTGGTTTCCTGTCTTTTCTCACTGTTTTTAAACAGCTAAGATCTTGTTTTTAAAAAGTGAACAAAGTCACTCACAAAAGAGACAGTGAATATCAAAAACATGAAGTAGAGAAAAGGAATCAGGAGTGAAAAAATGTGGTTTATTTTAAACATAGTTCAAAATCAAAATGAACAGTATTGCTCAAAAATTTACACTTATGGTAAAACTATAAACAAACAAACAAACAAACAAACAAATAAATAAATAAATAAATAAATAAAACCAAGCAAGTGACCATAAAAATTATGATAAATGAACGGAAGAAGAATGGGGGTAGTAAGAATTAACTGAGAAGGGACATACAGAGTTTCCTGGCTGCTGGTGACAGTTATGGGTCTTTCCTTTATGGCATAGTATATTTTATACAATCATTGTATGCATATTATATTTCACAATAAAAAGTTGAGGACATAATTGAAAATATCATGGGGGCTGGAAGAAACTGGGAATAGTGAGAAATTAAGAGAGGTCATAACAGTGTTGGGCAAGGGAACGGCACTTCAGTAAAGTTAGTGGCAGGGCAGAGAGGGGAAAGGGAGGATTTGAGAATTACTTAGGAATTAGGTCTTAGTGATATATTAGAAATGGAATCTGAGAGAAAGAGGAACTGCAAGTGACTGAGAACTCTTTTAAGTTCTAAGCCTGGAAAACTGAAATAAGTGGAAAAATATTGAAAGTAGCAGACTTTTAAAATTTAGAAGAGATTAGTATCTGATCCACATGCCATAAAATGTATAAACGTGGAGCAGTGAAATGGCTCAGAAGGTAAGAACACTTGCCGCCAAGACTGAATTCAATCTCCAGAAACCACACAGTAGAAGGAACAAACCAACTCCAAGTTGTCTTCTGACCATGTGCACGACCCCTACACATACCTACACACACATGATAAGTTAATGATAAATCACATAAAACAGTGTATGTATCTGTGGCTTTTAGCAGCATACTTTCAAGGATGTGTAACCATTACCACCATCAATTCCACACTATCTTCCACTATTCCCAAAGAAACCCTAGTCTCATTTACAGTCACCCCCTCTCACACCCTGCCTCCACTCTTAGCCCTCGTGCAATTTGAAGAGAATAAAACCTTGTGATTAAAACCTGTCTTGACAGAGTGATAGAGATTTTCAGTTGGTGTCACTAGCCCAATTCTCAAGGAGATATGATGTCAGTGCCTTAATTGCTTTTTGGCTTTACAAAGGTAGGAGCTGTACTGTACCTGAAAAGCATCTTTTCTCAAGACTTATCTAGTTCCAACATGAAGAGTCAAGCTATCAGGATACAGTGGCTTTCAACCATCAGGAGTATTATCCAGGGTGGGTGGAAACATGTACTGTGTGTGATGGTACCCTCTGGAGCACTACAAGCATCAGTGGTCATGGGACAGGTATACGAACAAAACCTGTATGGAATAAATAGTCTTTCATAACAAAGAATTGTCACTTGGCTCCCTCAAACATCAGGTGGAGCCCATTTCTCCTTAGAGAAATGAAAAAGGCTGAGATCCTATTATTCCTGCAAGTGCAAAAACCAAAATGGAAGTTATGATCTCTTAACTAGAACCAGGCCCATGCCCAAGAATGTGTGGTTAAAAATAGCCTAGAGAACAGCAGATTTAAATGAGCTCACATTGAAAAGGGAGTATTAATAGAAACTTGAGATATTTATAGCAATGAATCTCAGTCAGCTAGGGAGGTTGGTGGCCTGAAGCCTGCAGTGTTCTGCTTCTTTGCCTTGGAGTCTATGCTGTATGCAGGAGTTGCAGCTTCAAAGATGTAGGAAGGGCAAAGGCTGTACTCAATGGTACAAACCTGGGCCTCACATAAGCCAGCAGAAAGAGGACCCACAGGGCTATGTCCTACAGTCCAGCTTAAGAACAAGTGTTAGGGAGCTCTCTACATTAGACTTGTGTACAATCTAAATCTTTTTCTCGCTCTCCAATTACTTTGTATGGAATTCTACCATTGATCATTTCTTCAGTTCTAGCATGGAATAATAAAATTGATAATTTACTTTCAGTATTTATTGTAAGTGATACTCTATGACACATGTACAATAGTAGGAGACTGTTCTCAGATAAAAAGGGCTTCATTCTTGTTGGGGAAATAAAAACCTGAACATAACTAAATCTGTATAATACATTAACCCAGGAAAAAATTTAACAGCCAAAAGTAATTAGGAGCTAATTTGGTGCTTAAGAATTGTCTAAACTTGGGCTTTTTTATGTACCTAAGCCTGTTTCTCCAATTTTAACATGAAGATGACAATCTTAATAGGACAATTGTGAGAGTTGGGTAATGGAAATGAAAGGTTGTTTTTATTTCTTTGTCTATATGAAGACTATAACATAAACTTTCCTATTCTGTCCTGCTATCGAAGAAAAAAATTGTATTTGATATAAGAACAGTTTAACAAAGTAGGCAGCTTCAAATTCATGCTTACAATAGTAAATCTATTATATCTAAAATGATAATTTATTCAACAAAATCTCATTGAGCTACTGCATTGTGCCAGGCCCTGGGCCAGGCATGGGTATTATTAGTATTGCTCAATGGACTGCTTTCACATCACCTTCATATGTTTGTTGATTCTTTCCATAAATACCCAAGGTACAATACATTTACCAGAGGAGCTAGACACTTAAGCCTGTGCCCACGGGCCTCATGGAGGGCAGTCACTTAGGAGGCAGTAGCCCCCTTAATAGAAGTCAACTAGCAGCTCAATAAGGTTGGGTCAAACAGAGGCTAGAGCTCTGCAATGGATGGTACATAGCAGAAAGGAGGCATGGGAGAGTTCTCTTGACAATTCTACCAAAAGAATAATGCTGTCCAATATTGGATTTATTGATAGAAAATCCAAGTTCATGCTTTGCTACAAGGACTGAGAATACTGATTTCGCTATCAGCTTTAGACCTAGAAACAATTTGGGGAGGGGAGGAATTATATCAAAGCACAACATCACACAAGATGCCCTGAGTTGAGGCAAAAGCAAGATGGATGCCTGCTGGTGTTTACAGAAAACTCTATCTAAGTCAGCCTGACCTGAGAGAAAACAACATCATCACCATCAACAGCAAAACCCAAAAGGTTATACTGCTTCCCTATAGTTCTTCAATAGGAAAGCACTGACCGGGAAGCAGGAGGGAGATTTTTGAGATTCCTAAGCTGTGCGGTCTTTACCTTGTCAGTATCAATGGATACACAGGAACTATAGTAATCACTCCATAATATTTGCTCATTTCATCTTTACAGTTATACTGAGTAGTCACTATTATCCCATTTGAACAGTAGATATACAAAGTTATAAGATGTCAGAGTAGTGACTTCTTTCTCCTTACAAGTTCTTTGCTAACTAAGATACATCTCTGACCAACAGAAACCTGCCTCAGACAAATCACACATCTCTCAAAGATTATTGCAACTTTCTAGGTCTTAAATCCCTAGCCCCAAAAAGAACAGAAGAAGGAGCGAGAAATAATAAACGGTTACATTGATAAATAGTTTTATGTTAAATTTTGTGATTCAAGCACCGCTTTTGGGTTTAATCTATAACCCATGGTTTATTGGATGATCCCCCACCCCTTGTAAATTCTTTGACATAATGTTCTGTTTATTTTAAAGGTTGTCCTAACAATCAGATACACACACACACACACACACACACACACACACACATATATATATATACACCTTGGTATACAGGCTTTAGAATTTCTGTGAAATTTTATTTCACTCTTCCCCCTTTTAAATTCTTCAAATGGTTTGGATAAATGCAGATGTGAGATAGACAGTGTTACCTACACAAATAAAGCACATGATTCACTGAATCAGAATCCTGGGCTGTTGTAAATATTAATGGCCAGGTCTGCTTTACATTTTTGTCTCATGTCAAGTGCCTCATATGATGCTGGCCAGATTCAGATGCTGGTGAATGGTCCCTTTACTTCTCCTGCTGGCTTGGTGCTTTTGTGAATGACTGAAATAGACAGAATTTGATACTCCTGTCAGGAGACAAAAGAATAATCGCTAGAGACAGAATAGAGAATTCTCTGGTATTCCCTTATCTGAGGATCACTGGGGATCATGTGACCTACAACCTTCTAGTGATTCAGTTTCCCCAAACCCCAAATAGGCTGATTCATTTTATTCAGTGTATACCATGGAGCCCTGCCAAATGCAAATGAGAAACATGTGCCAAGCTTTTCTGGGAGCCAGATCATTCCTGCCATAGTCATTAAAACAAATAACAACAAAAGCCTCTAGGTGCAAATTATCACACATAATACACTTAATTTAAGAAACACTGAAGCCGGGCGGTGGTGGCGCACGCCTTTAATCCCAGCACTCGGGAGGCAGAGCCAGGCGGATCTCTGTGAGTTCGAGGCCAGCCTGGGCTACCAAGTGAGTTCCAGGAGAGGCGCAAAGCTACACAGAGAAACCCTGTCTCGAAAAACCAAAAAAAAAAAAAAAAAGAAACACTGAAGAGATCTTTAGTTGCATTTTAATTTACACAGTACCATTTATCACGAAAGTACCCTGGGGCCACTACAAAGTGAAAACAAGACATCAGTATAGAAGAGTTTTTGCATGTTTCACTGATCCCACCAATCTAAATCTACCTACCCGCTGCCCCCACCCTCAAGTGACTAAGAACACAGGGAAGATTGTAAAGAACCATGGTCCAACATACTGTGAAGTTCTAAATTCTGTTTCTAGCTGGATCAGTGGTTATGGCTTAGATCTGAAATATCCCTCAAACGTTCACGTGTTGAAGGCTGGTCCAATGTAGCAGTGTTTAAAAAAAAATAGTACCCTTTGGGAGGTGACTAAATCATTAGGTTTCCCAGCTTAATGAGCTGTTGAAAGGTAGTAGGCACTTCAGAAGGTGGGACCTAATTGGAGGAGGTAGGTCACTCAGGATGTGTACCTGAAGGGTGTTATTTTGTCTCCACCCTTTCTACTCTCTGCTTAACTTTCTGGCCACCAGGATGTGAACAGCCCTGCTCTACCAGACACTTCATGCTGTAATGTTGTCTCACCACAAGGCCCAGAGTCAACAGTGATCATGGTCTAAAATCTCTGAAACTGTGAGCCAGAATAAGTCTTTTACCCTTTGATTTTTATCTCAGGCATTTTCTGACTCGTTCAGCTTCAAGATTTAAGTTCACCTACAAAAGGACCGAGCTTGGAGGGGGGCTGTTAAAAAGGACCGTTCGGAATCAGGCTGGTATCACATGAGGCACTTGACACAGGGCTTGCAAGTAAAGCACGCTTAGTCACTAATATCACAACAACCCAGGGCAGAAACACAGCGACGGTACTTGCTAGACTTTCTCCCCTAATACCTAGAAAGTGTGTGACAGCAGTGACAAAACCATGACACATGAGGATAACGACCAGCATCTGAGAACCTCATTGACATGTCAGTACCATACTACATTCTCCAGTACTGGTTTTTAACGCTCATGGCCCTTTATTTTACGGATGAACTAATTTGGTTGATAAAGTAGTTAAACATCTTGCCTAAAGTGAGTCAGATAGGTATAAATGCCACTTTGATCTCAGGTTAGCTACATGGCCTCTGGCAAATCCCTCAATTTTTCTGGGCTATAGACTCCTAATCCTAAAACGAAGATAAACAAAGTTTCTCTCTTCACTCATCAAATGTTGTCAGGGATTACATGATATACAGAAAATTAAAATATAAAGTGCTTATAAAAATATTATGTCTTGTTTCAACTTCACTGCAGTTGCTAGTAAGCAGAGACCATACAAATTTTTTTTAATTCCTAAAATTAAGACTATCTTGTGTATGCTGATAAAAAAATTATTTAGCCATTTTTTTTACCCATTTCCGTACCAAATGGCATGTGTGAACTTGTATGCCAACCATGAAGTCTTAGAGGGAAGTAATTCATGAGAGGGATGGTGGTTAAATGAATTAAGAGGCTTGTGGTCACAAGAGTGGGAACTAACCCAGCAGCAGGAGGGGAGTGAGAGCAGATAAGCCCAAGACAACAGACTTGGGACAGACAGCAGAATGGTAAGATGAATAGTAGGAAGGCCATGTTGGCAGGAGTGCAGACAAGGATAAATTAAAGGATGCAGGCATCTGTTGCCATAGCTCAGAAACAACAGAAAGAAGACCAAATGAAGGTAGTGGCAGCAGGGAAATTGGAGAGAAAGAAAGCTCTTTGTCTTCAGTGGCTCACACAGACAAAGGCAGGAATAGAGTGCAAACTCCAGAAGGTTGGCTCCTACACGCTGTGGACCTCAAGCCACGTTCTTATTTCTGAAGAGTTTTTGACTAACTCTGAATGCCTCACATCCAGGGCTTTTACTCAAAGGGAGGAAACTGGCATAGCAGTTAATCTGTCTCAGCTGCTGTGCTATCCCCCACCCCTTCTCCAGAAATAATGGGAGGCAGCACTGGAAAAAGGAGCATCTGGCTGCAGTGAAGATCCATTCCTCTCTGGGCTGGAGCTGTTGGCTCATTCTTGGAAATTATAACAATCAAGAATGGAGAATCGTTCTTTTCATCCCTTCTCACAGCATTATCCCAGCGACCCCATCCCCTATACGCCTTCCCTCCATCCCTCCCCTCTCTACTCTACACAAGGGAGATGCTATGCCCCAGGGGCCACAGAAGTTGTGATCCCTTATAGCTTCTGACAGTCTACAAGAGTCAGGACGCTCCTTCAGAAGGAGCTGTAGGCACATAAGATGGGAAAAGATCTAGTATTAACTAATAGGGATGGAAAGGACTATTTTTTTTTCAACCAGCAAAAGATTTTAATGACTTCCAGGGTAGAAAGTGAGATTTAAAAAGATATCCTTGTATGTTGCTCAAGGCTATTTGTTGGCACAACATGCTTGAAAAACAGTCTGGAGTTATTTCAAGAGCCTTAAAGATGTTCATTTCTCCTTTTAGTCAATAATTCTTATTTCCAACAACTGATTTTAAGGAGGTAATTCAAACGAAAGAAAAAGACATATACATAAAAATCCTCATTATAACACACTTAGGGAGAGAATGTGGCAGTTTCTGTTCTTTGTGTTTTCTCCCTCCTGGGTACCCCCCTCTAACTTACCCTCATCAGGCTTTAGAATGTTTAGGTGCTGAGGAGTTGGCTCAGACAGTAAAGTGCTTGTCCTATAAGCATGAAAATCTGAGTTCAGATTTCTGGCACCCATATAAAAGCTGGGTGTGGTGGCACAGGTCTGTAACCCACAGCAAGAAGATCCCCTGAGGTCACTGGCCAACCAGACTAGCTGAACTGATGATCCCCAGGTTCAGTAAGAGACTTTGTCTCAAAAAACAAAAACAAAAACAAAAAAAACCAAACAAAAAACAAAACTGCTGGAGCGTGATCAGAGAAGATATCTAATATTGACTTCTGGCTTCCACATACACCCAAACAAACACATACAAACACTACACTACACACACACACACACACACACACACACACACACACACACACACACACAGACAGAGAGACAGAGACAGAGATACAGAGAGAGATACAGAGAGAGACAGACAGACAGACAGACAGACAGAGAACATAATATTGATCGCTATGGCTCTTGACAGAACCTGATATGACAAAAATTACAAACTTTTCCCCAATCTAAAGAAGATGTACTATAAATATAATTTACTTATATGTTTAACTGCGCTTAGGAAAGACCTATGTTAGAGATTTTATACTAATTTGTCTAGAAGTATTATTAAGATGCATTTTAAATGAACTCACATATTCAGTATTCTACTGAATTCTAGGCACTGTGCTGAGGATAAAACAGCAACCAATACAGACAAGGTCTGAGTTCTCTCTAGCAGAGATATCAAGTAGAAACAAATAATCATGATAAAGCTTGGCCTTTATTGTAATAAAGAGGAAAATGGTATGCTATGTAGGAGTTAGAAAAGGATAACGTAAGAGAAGAATGCTGAGGCTGGATTTGTGTTCTGGTTAGATCATTCTGTTGTAAGAAAAGCTCAAGAGCAAGACCAGGATTCATTAAATCAACTGGGAGACAACTATGATCTTAGGGAAAACCCATGTGGCTTAGATTGCAGTGGATGTCAAGAGGAGAGAGAAGATAATGAAGAGATAACGGCCACAGCCAATTTCTCAGAGGTTACTGGGCTATGGAGGATGACACAAGCAAAGAATAATCCGGGGGCTTTTTAGCTGAACTAAGCTGTGGTTCGCACAGAGGAGGGAAGATACAATCAGCATGTAGGGAGGTAGCACTGAAAACGAGAGTGAATCTTCCACCTCTGTACGAGGATTTACTAATCTTGGCAGAGTACTAAGTGTAACGAGAGAGGGAGGAAGGGAAACAGAGTTTTCCCTTATCACTGTGCACAGGATGCTTTCCCATAAACTTCCTATTCCTAGCTGATGGAAACAACTCTCATCTATGATCCATTAAGCCTTCTGCCTTCCTGTTTCTGTTTGCTGTTATCACCCTATATTATACTGCTGATTAACTTAAACCTCTTGCCTCTCAGACTGTAAATTTCTTACAGGTAGGAACCATGTCCTCCATCTTACTACTGCTAACCCACAGCAGTGTATAGAGCTCGGCTGTGTGTTTACTAAGTATCTGGAGAGTAGATGCCTGTATTAAGGAGGTGCAACACAGATTATATAACCTTTAAAAGTAGTTCTCGTTTTGCAAATATTATTCTGGAAGAGGGAGATTATATGTATGTTTTAACCAAAATCCAGACTTCGGACAACTTTTGAGAATTACTTCACTTGCATAAGAAAAAAAAAAGGTTTAATTTGAAAAATATTTTATTTATTATTTGTATGTGTGCATGTGTGTATGTGCAAGTATGTGTGTATGTTACATACAAGCATGCTATGGAATGTATGGAAGTTAAAGGACAACTTTTGGGGGACAGTTCTCTCATCACGGATTCTGGGCACTAAACTCAGGTTACCAGGCTTGTGTGGCAAGCGCCCTTATAGCTAAGCCATCTTGCCAGTCTAAAAGCTGTATTCTTAAAAATGTAACATTATTTCTGTGTGTTGCCAGGTCTTTTGTCATGAGCATGTACTAGCAGATGTGATATTCTCAGCAGCCTGCTCTGCTCACATAGGAGATTCTCCCTTTGGTGAGAGCCTTCACGTAAGTTTTATTCCAAGAGTGAGGACTAACTAGTGTTTCCTCATGGGGATAGTTCAACAGATAGGTCTGATAACTTCAGACAGCACTAAGCTAGGACTGGATCAATAATAAATTTAAATATCAGAAAATCATAAGATTAAATATTTATATTTCGCTCAGAGAGAAGATTAAGTACATCAGAGGAGAGAAGCAAATGAAAAGGGAATGTCAGAGAAGTGTAACAGGAAAACAAAGGGATTGGAGAGGAAGCAATGGCTAGTCTTTCATGAGTATGGGAAAGGCAAAAGACACAGCCTAACCAGACAGTCTTCCACTCTGTGAACAGAAAAGGAATAGTGTAAAGGCAAAATGACATACTGGGTCCTGGGATAAATGCTAACATAGTTTTTGTCTTAGTTAGGTTTCTATTGCTGTGAAGAGACGCCATGACCACAGCAAACCTTATAAAGGAAAACATTTAATTGGGGTGGTGTGCTTGCAGTTCAGACTATTATCATCATTGTGGGAAGTAAGGCAGCATGCAGGCAGACATGAGAAGGAGCTGAGTGTAGTGGGTAGCCATTCCAGCTTTGATCTGGAAGTTCCAACCCCCATTGAGGCTTCGGTAACTGTCATGCCTACAAGGTGGGGCCAAGGGAGGACCCTGAAGACCCGAGATCCAGATGCGCTGCTCTCTCTGTTCCTGGACCCTGGACGGTGGAGGTTGACCGAGCAGAGCTCCAGAGAACACCGCTGGACTGTGATACACCTTCCCCAGACCCTGCAACCTACCTATCCCTTCATTTGTAAGTTACGCCACTAATAAACTTTCCTTTTAACTACGTGGAGTGGCCTTAATAATTTCACCAATAGCTGAGAGTTCTTACATCTTGACCCACAGGTAACACAGGAAGTAGTCTGAGACACTGGGCATGGCTTGAGCATATATGAGACTTCAAAGCCCACCCCCACAGTGACTCCAACAAGGCCTTACCTACTCCAACAAAGCCACACTTCCTAATATGCCACTCCCTATGAGCTTATGGGGGCCAATTATATTCAAACTACCACAGTCATTCATTATTTACTACAATTTTAGGCGAATTTTCTTATTCCCATTTCCCAGGCAGTATAACCAAGGTCCATGGAAGTAGCATCATTTCACCAAGGTCTCATAACAAACATGTATTTCCATAGTTGAAAGATTATACAGGATCAAAATTACACTCCTGGATATAATTACTAAAAAAAAAATGGTCTTTTTCATTTTAACCTCTAGATGTGACTAGTTTAATTCAAACTTATCAATTTGATGATGATGAGCCAGATTGTCTTCTCTTGCCTTAATGAAAACTGCTTGACAAATTTTCAAGATTTTTGCAACCCAGAGGACTTCATAATGATAGTGTGCAATCAGTCACAGTGGGAATATTGACACCATGAAAGTTAGTAAATGCTGCAAATTAGACCTGCTGCTGCTATTTCCCCTGATAACCTATTGCTAAATAAATACCAGCGCACTACTGTTTGAGAGCCTTAGAGATGCAAAAGAATGACTCCCGTTTTACTGGTCAAGTTCTACCTGTTGGTTCTAGCTGTGATGAAGACTGTTGAGAAGGTTTCTGAGACATCATTTGTAGTTATCTTTCATAAGGAACACACCAAAAGGTTATTTATGACATACACACATAATTAAATACTTAGAAGCTAAGATGGAGGAGTCAAGAGTTCAAGGCCAGCATAGGTAACTAAGTGAGACTCTGTTTCAAAACAACAAAACGAAAAACAAAATCGTCCAAAACCAAGAATCGATGAAAGGAAAGTGTCTTCACTTATGCCATGTACTTATATTCCCTAACATTGCCTAATTTGAGAGATGAAGAAAAAGCCCCACAGAGGGAAAGTAACTTCGCTGAAGCCACAGAGTTAATTAGTTGTAGGACTGAGGTTGAAGTAGTTTGACTCCTAGTCCAGTGGTCTTGAGAGCTGGGGGAGCACAGAGACCATGGGGTTGAACTCTCCTTGATGTGGCTCACATCCCTATTAACCACATTTAACAGCATCAAGAAGTCCTAACGTGCTAATGACCACTACGTAGGAGTGCTGCTGCAAAGGGAATGTAAATACAGTGCAGAGCAAATGGGATGTGCTTTTGGCTCTCAGCCCACAGTGTTCCTGTCTACTCTCTGACATGTCTTCCTCCTGACTACAGAAACAACTAGCAACCTAAAGTGTGGAGTTTCTAAGAATCTTACACAACTTAGCAACTATTGCATTGTACATGATTAAATCACAAGATACAGAGATTATACTGGAAGGGTGATTTCATCAGAAAACATGATGTTAACAAAACCATGAACAACAACTCAAACACAATGAAAATTTGAGAACATTTATTAGAAATGTACCACCTCCAAATCATATTTTGTTCACTTAAAAACATTTCTTTCTTTAAAATTTTTTATTAAATTAAAAAAAGTCAGGGTGTGTGAGATGTGCACACATGTCACTGCATGGAGGTCAAAAGACCATTTATAGGAGTTAATTTTCTCCTACTCCATGTGACTCCATGAATCAAACCCAGGTTGTCAAGTTTGGTGGCAAGTGCATTCACCCCTTTACCCAGCTTGCCATCCTGATTTGTTTTTCTTTTTAAAATTTGTTATTTTTATTTAAACACATGTGGGGGGGGCACACGTTAGTATGTGCAGGTATGCCTGCAGAAAGCCAGAAGAGGGTGCTGGACTTAGAGCTACAGATGGCTGTCAGCTACCCACTGTGTGTGCTGGGAATTGAACCAGGTTCTCCTAGAAGAAGAAAAGCTATTTTTATATAAAGGTCTCACTATGTGGTCCAAGTTGGCCTCAAACTGCTGGAAAGTAGCACTTTCTGCCTCAGCCTCCTGAATAACAGAGACTACTAGAGTGGGCTACCATATCTAGCTTAAATACAGGTTTTTAGAAAGCCACAGTCTCATACAGCAGAGGATAACTCTGAATTTCTGATCTTCCTGCCTTTACCTCTGGAGTGCTGAGATTATGGGTATATGCCACGATATCTAATTTATGTGGCACTGGGGATCTAAACTTGTAGATGAGGCAAAGTACCATTAACTGAGCCACATCCCCACTCCTAAACATTGTTTTATGAGGAAAAATGTTTAAAAATCAACAGTGGAGCGTGGTAGCGGAGAGATGGCCTAGCAGTTAAAAGTGCATACTGTCCTTGCAAAGAACCTGAGTTCAGGTTCTAGCACGCATGTCAGGCAGCTCACAGCTGCCTGTAATTTCCACTCTAGAGGAGCCAATACTTAGTGTGAGCATACATACACACACACACACACACAGACACACACACACACATGCACACACACACACACTTAAAAAAATAAAAAAGAAATCTTTTTTAAAATGAATCAATAGAAATAAGGAACAGGATGTGGGAGATCTGTAATCCCAGAACTAAGGAAGATGGGACAAGAGAATTTTGGATTCAAGGCCATCGTAGGTTATATAGTGAGACCTTGTCTCAAAAAAAAAACCCACCAAAAAGAAAAAAAGAGATGTATATAGAATGGCAAACATTAACAAGTTTCCCTCACCTTAACCCTAGCATTCTGTTCTGTTTTGTAGAGATAATCATTGCCATCAGTTTCCTGTGTTTCATTTTGAGATATCTAATGGGTATAACAGTAAATATAGATCATGTTTCCCATTGTATATCACATGCATCTTGATTTTTTTCCATTTAAATAATGTCTTGGGGGTTATTCAATATCAGTATCCAAAGAACGTCTTTGTTACTTTTCATGGAAGATAGAGCGTTAAAGCCTCATTGTCACATAAATGTCTCATTTAAAGTTGTATCACACCTTGATACCAGAAGTAATCATCATTCAAACAAGAAGCTAAAGTAAGTTCACACTGACAAACTTGGCATGTAGTTCAGGATGATCTTGAACTTCTTATCTTCCTGCCTCTTGTGTTCAAGAACGGGGATTATAGAAGTGAGCCAACACCGCTAGTTTAAGAGGACTTATTTTAATATTTTGGATTTCCTTAAAGAAGGAAACAATATTTTAGAGATCACGTCAGTAAGAGAAATAAGCAAGTATATCAAAGATGTGCTAATAGAAGAGCAAATAATTCACACACTTGTCATGAAAGCATTTTGAAGGGCTTTCTTGTAGGAATAACCAACTTCAAATTATTTCTAGCCTATGATGTGGTTTTGTGTATGTCTGTGTGTGTGCATGTGTGTGAGCATAAAGGCCAGAGGTCAATGTTAGGTGTCTTCTTCAACAGCTCCCCAGTCCCCACTCCCTGTTTTTAAAGACAGGTTTACCACTGAACCTGGAGCTTGTTGATTTTGCTAGAGTGGTTGCCCAGCAAGCCCCAGGAATCCTCCTTCTCTGCCTCCCAAAAGCTGGAATTACAAGCATGTACTGCTGTGCCCAGTTTTACTTGGGTGCTAGGGATTAAACTCAGATCCTTGTACAAACTTTACTGACAGAGCCAGCTCCCCAGCTCACCCCTCCCCTCTCCTTGCCACTCCCACTCACTTTGGATTTTGAGTCAGTCTCCTGGTATAACTCAGCCCGGCTTTGGATTTGTGATCCATGTCCTCAATGTCATGGGGCACCATCACTGGTAGCTTCTAGTCCCAAGAACACAGCTATGAAATTGGCAGGATGTTGACCTGATCATTCCAGTGGTATTCTGAGAAGTCCTTCATGGGATTTTAGACTAGAGAACACAGGTTTAGCTCTTTGACCATTCAGTAAGCATTGAATTTCTAGTGTTAAACCCTTGCCTATTTAAAGTATCTGCAGTGAATTCCATTTCCTGCACTTATCCTGGAATATAAAAAAAAAAAAAAATGAAGAAGTAAGTTTGGGTGATGGAAAAAGAAGGGTACACAAAGGGTTACATTTTGGGACTTTTTAACTCCCAACCCCTAGTATGTACCAAGTAAGTGCTGAATCCTCCTACTTTGTACTAAGTGCTGGGATAAGGTCTGACTTTGCTTTGAGATAGGATAGGTAGCCATGTTCGCAAAGGGAGGAGAGGTCAGAATGAGAAAGCAGCTGAAAGGGCAGCTTTGAAGAGAAGAACAGGGCCTGTCTTTAGGTCTTAAACCGAACAGTCACTGGCAAGTGTGCTTTCCATTTTCTGCACAACATATTCATTTATGCCATCTCATTTCACACTCCTTTTCCTTCCCTCCCTTTCTGGGTAACATGTGGGCGCTTTCCATATGGCAGGCACTTTGCATGTATTTTCTTTTTAAATTTTGGAACATCTTATAAAGTAAGAACTATAGTTAGGCCCATACCTTGCCTGATATCTGAGGTCTCACGGTTGTTAAATAGTAGTACTCAAACACTTATTTCTCATCTAAACCGTTCATTCTTAAGGGATGATAAAGTCAGAATTTCAGTTCAAGAGACAGTGCATACTTTTATAAATGAGCTTTTGTACATGTGTATACTGTGTGTTAATCGTATTTACCCTCAGACCTCTGTCTTCCCTTCTTTCACTCCCTCTTCCCACTAGTCCTCTTTGTTCACCTTAATATTTTACTTTCATGTCTATTAATATACATAATTTTATGTATCTACAGAAAAATCTAGAAGCTACATTAGAGAAAACATATATATTTGTCTAAGATGGATTTAATTCACTTAATATGATTATCTTCAGCTGCATCCATTTTCCTGAAAATGACATGAATTCATGAATTCATTCTTCTCTATGGCTGAAAAAGTTTATATATATACTTCCTGCCTGGCTACTGGACAATCAGCATTTTATTTATCAATCAGTCAGAGCAACACATTCACAGCATCCCCAGCATCCATCCATTTTCTTGCAAATGTCATTTGCATTCCATTGGCCTTGAGCTTACTATGCAGCCAAGGATGGTCTTGAACTCTTCTTGATCCTCATGCCTCTACCTTCCAAGTGCTGGGATTACAGGTATGAACAATCACACCCCCAAGAAAAAAAAGAAATCTTCCCTAATTCTCTTTTTTTTTTTTTTTTTTTTTTTTGGTTTTTCGAGACAGGGTTTCTCTGTGTAGCTTTGCGCCTTTCCTGGGACTCACTTGGTAGCCCAGGCTGGCCTCGAACTCACAGAGATCCACCTGGCTCTGCCTCCCGAGTGCTGGGATTAAAGGCGTGCGCCACCACCGCCCGGCTCCCTAATTCTCTTAATTATTATTATTATTATTGTGTGAGGGGGAGTATGGGAGTATATGTACACATCACAGTATCAACATGGAAGTCAGAACTCTATCTTTATATGCTTTCCAAAGGATCAAATTTAAGTCACCATGTCACTTGAAGGACAAGCACTTTTACCCACTGAGCCATCTTGGTGGTGTTCACTTGTGTGTGTGTTGTGTGTGTGTGTTGTTTGTTGGGTTGGGGGGGCAGCGTTATGTGTATTCGAAAGAGAGACAGGAATTCACATAGCTTAAGCTGACCTAGAATGCTGGAACTATGCTGGTTTTGAACCTGTGATCCTCGTGCCTGTCTCCCAAATGCAAGTGCTGAAATTACAGGCCTGGGTTACAGCAACAAGCAAAAACATAACAAAACTCCCTCTTAGTAATTAAAATATTTTATCCACATCAAAATCCCCAATATGAGCTTTAAAGCTTAAACACCTCTGTTATATTACTATATGTCAAATCTTTGTTCGTGCTCAAAAGCTATGCACTAAATCCTGAGATTTCCCTCCACCCCCGCACAAATGACCTAAGTCAGAGCCTGATTTCATTGACACACTTGCACTCCCCAACAACAACACTTCCTTTAAAAAACAGAATGTCACTTCCTCAGTCCAGAGGCCAGAAGTTCCTTGATTCTGATCTGGGGAGCAGAGACAGGAAACTCTGGTAAGCTTCTGTTCCCCATGGCCAGCCACTAGTGCAGCTGACAGAGGGCCAGGTCTGTTGGGAGCTCCCTTGATGCTGCATCACCAGCAGCGTCAGCGGCATGTGCAGCGCTTGTATTAAGTGACTCATTTGTTTGTCCCCCCCCCTCCCGTTCTTTCCCATTATTCCGTATGTCTCTCACAGTCCCCCCCATCCCCCCCCTCCAACTCCCCGCGCGGTCGTCCGCTCCACGGGGTGACACTGCAATTCGGTCCGCTATAACTGGCCTTGCAGCTGGAAGCAACCGCTCACTTCCAGGCTGTGGGAGTGATTTCTCAGAGGCCAGCACTCCCAGGCAGCGGAACAAGGACATTTCTTGGCAAGTGAAGAGGGAGCCCATGGGAGAACCTGCACTCCTTTAACGGACTTTCCGTTTCTAAACTCCTCTGACTACCCCAACCTCAGATCCTGGCACCACTTTGTTCTTTGACCTCGCTAGGCAAAGAGGAGGGGGGTGCTCCCCCCCCCAATTGTCAGTTTCTCACCTAGAGGGGACAGCTTGTCCCGGCAATTTCAGTAAACACCATCGTCTAGCACCACCTAGCAAGTCAGAACCATGATCTCTCCAGACCCCAGACACCAAGGGCCGCTCAACACAAAACTCCCGGCCAGTTATAGCGGACCGAATTGCAGTGTCACCCCGTGGAGCGGACGACCGCGCGGGGAGTTGGAGGGGGGGGGCGATGGGGGGGGCTGTGAGAGACATACGGAATAATGGGAAAGAACGGGGGGGGGGGGGGAACAAATGAGTCACTTAATACAAGCGCTGCACATGCCGCTGACGCTGCTGGTGATGCAGCGGCCGCGGACTGGAAGGAAGCCGCCAGCCACCGGGGAGGGGCGGCCGGAGAAAGGGACCCGGAGAGGGGCGCGGCGCCTCGCCCTTTGTGGGCCCCGGGGCCGCGCGGCTCCTCAGCCTACCCTTCGGCTCGGGGTGACTCGTCCCCCGCCTCAGCCCCGGGTGGTCAACTGTCCGGGTCGCCCGGAACAACCGCTACAAACTTCGGCACAGCGCGGAGTTCCGGGCAAACAGCCGCGGAGCCGCAGCCCCGACCTGCGGGGGCCCCGCCCCTCGGCGGCGCACCTGTGACCGGTGTGCGGCGCCCCGCTCGCACCCCGCCGCTCGCCCCCTCCGAGGCCGCGGGGGGCCCCGACCCGCCGCGCCCGGCCTCTCTCAGCGCCCCCACCTCGGAGGCCGCGCGGGACGCCCCTCGTCCTCCCGCCCGCCCGCCCGCTGGGCCGCGCCCGCTCGCCTCACTCACAGAGCGACTCAACTTCTTCTCGGGGGGCGACTTCCTCAGCCAGCCGGTGCACACCACGTCGTCGCCGCCGCCGCTCATGTCGCCGGCTGACTGGAGCCCGCCGCCGGCTCGCGCGGACAAGGGCGCGGGCGCGGGCTGCTGGGTCAGCCGGCTGCCGGTGCGCTGATCGCGTGGGAGGGGAGGGGCCGGGCAGCCCCGGGCGAGGACGAGGCGGCGCGGCGCGCGGGCCCGGCTGCCTGCGCGCGCTCGATACCGCCCGCCCACCACCGCGCGCGCGCACGCACACGCACACACACGCACACGCGCACACACACACGCACACACACGCACACACGCACGCACACGCACACACACGCACGCGCACACACACACGCACACACGCACACACGCGCACACACACGCACACACACACACACGCACACACACGCACACACGCACGCACACGCACACACACACACACACACACACACACACACACACACACGGCCAACCCTAGCAGGGCGCCTCAGCAGGCGGGCGCTCGCCACGCCCACAGCCCCGCGTGGTCCCCGAGGCCAACCCTCGCAGAGGCCAAGGATCCAGGCTTCAGACCCTACAGGCATGAAGGCCGGGAGGACGTGAGAGCTGTCTGTCGCCAGCCGGTGCGCCCTCAGGATCTTGGCTGTTTGTTTTTTTGTTTTTTGTTTTTGGTTCCCTCCCACCCCCCAAGCCTTGAGCTGCAGGCGGGGTCGTGAAGACCTGCTGCTGGCTGGTGCTGGTGTTGGTGCTAGGGCGAGTGAAGGATAGAGACTGTCCACCCTAGATGGAACACTGATCCTATCCCCCCCCCCAACCCCCGACACACACACACTCCCACCTCCTAGGGTCGTGTGGGAAGAGATCCAAGGGCTGCTCCAGTTTCCTGTCCATTCCCACAGTTTCAGGTTTCAGTAAGTCCGATTCTGGCTGAAAGGAGCTTCCTGCTTCCCTGCATGTTAACTCTCACAGCTCTAGGCCAGAGAAGGAAACAGACCTACTGTGTGCTGGGAGCTTTTGCATTCATTGTTCACAGTGATCGTGTTCACTCACCTACAAATCGATTAGGCATTAATTTTGCCCATTTTACAGATAGCCTGAAGTCTAACAGCTGACTCAATGCAGCCGTTTCTAATCCAGGTGTGTTGGAAGGCCAGGAGGGCGATCGTCTCACCTGTTTTTTCAGGGTGATAGGTTTGCTATAATGCCTGCAGATCAAACATGGGGAGGGTGTGTGTGTGTGTGTGTGTGTGTGTGTGTGTGTGTGTGTGTGTGTGCTTATTGCTAGGAAACAAAGTCCAGGTGGCTCTCTCCCATATTGCCTCTGGAAAAACCGAATCCAGTAAAAGGAAATTCTAAGAGTTGCAGAATGGAGGAAGCAAAAATTAGTCAATGTATTTCATAGTGAGTTGAAAAGCAAGGCGGTGTAGAAGAATAAGAAACTGTGATTAAAAAAAACAAACTTTCAGAGTTCCTACTCATTTGCTTAGGCAGTGAGATCTCTCATCTATAAATATGAACATAACGATCTCTTTTTCACCGCCTTGTGTTGAGATAAAGTACAAGGAAGCACACACGGTAACACCAGTGCTCCAGGGGGAGGCGTAGGAAAAAGAACTCTTTGAGTTCTTTTTTGAACTCACAAAGCACCCTTACAAACAGCGTTAAGAGGAAGCTCTACTCTAGTTTCTCTGGGAAGTTGCTTAGTAACCCACTTTATCAGTGGGGAGTTGTGCAGCTGAGGGAGGAGCTGGAGAAGCAGAATCTTGGGATGCCTTCACAGAACCTTAGTTTCTGGATATTTTATTCATTTCTCTGTTTTGGTGCAGCCAAGCTAGTTGTTTTAGATAGCTGAACATCCTTTAGTCCAGGAGATTTTGATTGGATTGGAGAATTCTTCAACCATTTCAATCAGTTTTTGAAAACTAGTCCCTACCACGTGCTTAGCTTTGCTAGGCACCCTGGGAGGTGAAGAGACCACTCCCCTTGCCCTCATCTTTTTCACTGACCTTCAAATAGCCAGTGTGCTGCTGGATGGAATATGAAGCCGGAATGCTTAGGCTATATCTGGGACCATATCGTCCTTGACTTTTTAATTTAGGGATTAAGCCACCAGTAGAATTATGGCCATTTTAAACTTCTGGCTCCCAGGACCTTAAACTCTTTGTGAGACATAAATATCAAAATACTTAGTCTGCCAAATCAATCAGGAGGCAGTGTCTCCCAGTCAAAATAGAGCAACCCTGACTCCATTCATGTCTGAGTCATGGTGCCAAGTCTCCAGGATTGCAGCCTGAGAAATCTGCAAGGATTGGCTGCCTCGAGGGTTTGTGATAAAAGTCAAGCAGACCTATGCCCGATCCTTTCCTAGGAGTGTAGGAATACTTATCTGAGAATTATAGGATTCAAGACACAGGCTGGGAGACTCTTCGGTTGTTAGTTTGGGTTGCTTTTGTTTAACAAAGACCTGTGTTGTTATTTGTGAGTCCTCATGGAAACAAACAGAAGTCTGGTGTTTTGTGATCAAAGGCAGGAAGGGTCTTGAAACACAACACTTACAGAGCATGGGTTTTGGGAAGTCTTCTGAACACCCTGATCCTTCCGCAAAGCTTAGAGAAAGGGGCCGTGCGTAGTCCTCCAGCTCTCCTGCCCTGACTTTCACCCTCCCTTTCTTATCACTGGCTGCACAGAATGAGCTGCACACAGCAAGCAGGACTGCTGTGGGGGGGTCTCTGGCTCTGTCTTCAGAGTCTCAGAAGTGTGCTAGGTGTGGAAACAGCCCTTGGACAGAACGCTCCTGTCTGGACCTTTACTAAGTCCTTTCCACTCTCTCTGGTGTCCCCTGCCCCCCATCTCCGTGGGGGGAAAAAAGGAAGACAAATTATATGAATGATTTATTTACATGAAAGTGGGCGCCATCTATCGGAAATAGCTGGTATAACAGCTGCCCCCTAAGCCCTGTAAGGACATGCTTCACTAGCTTGTAATTTAGGCACTTTTGATTAAAGACCACTGGTATTTCCTAAGAGGAATTAATAGCCAGCCCCAAGAGTTCTTTGGGACATTAGTCCTATATTCTCATTAAGTTCCCAGGAAATGACCATTTTAGGGGAGATTACCCTGCAGAGATTAAAGACATACACATCTTGGGGGTGGGGGTGGGGTGGGATCATAGGGGTGACACTATTTATGCCTTGTTTCCTTTCTCCTCCACAAAGCCTGGACTCTACTAAAGGGTGCAGTGTGGCTTTAAATGCTATCAATGGCAGCCTGCATGCGTGCCTGTCCCAAAGTTGAGGGTTTGTGGCCAGCAGCAGGTGCATGGCTGGTGGAAAGATCCCAGGAATGGGTTGGGAGAGCTGGACAGAGCTGTCCTCAACTGCACACCAGGCTGCAATGATTAATACCATTCTCTTTGGGCTTGACGTCAGTGACTGGCCCGCTAGTCGGGTTGGATGACTGTGTCCTAGACCTTCTGCCTTTTCTCCCCTTCAATTTAGATGACAGGTTAATTTCAGAGCTGAGTGCTGCTGTGAAAAAGTCAGTGTGAGCAGATGAGCCATCTCAGCTGCTGAATTTCAGGACACGCACCTTTGGGGGACAGTATGTGCTCCTGGTTGCTTTGAGCCAACTTTCTTACCCACATTAAATTACTCTCTTAGTTACCTGAGGCTAAGGATGGAGGGCTTAGGCTGTGACTAAGACCTAATTGTACTTCCTCTCTGTCGATGTTTGATAAACTTCTTTGAAAAGTTTAAGCTAGTCCAGTTTTCCAATTTCACCTTTATTAATAACCGGAACCAACCAGACATGGTGGTACATGCCTTTAATATCAGCACTCTGGGAGGCAGAGGCAGGCGGATCTCTGTGAGTTCAAAGCCAGCCTGGTCTATAGAGTGCGTTCCAGGATAGCCAGAGCTACATAGTGAGCCCCCGTCTCAAAAACCAACCAAACAAACAAACCACAAACAACAGACCAGTGCTATATGTTCTGTGACAGTTAGCCTCGTAGGACATGGCATCAATAGTGGTGGGCGTGACAATGTTACTAGAGTCATAAGCTGAAGATCTAGTCCCTGGCAACCTCAGCAAGCTACGGTCACCTGTCCTTATATACCAATAAGGAGACACTTAATAGTGAAAAGCTGAGAAAGAAAATTTATCCAATGTGGCCATATTGAGAAATAAAAAGTGTCAGTGACCCATGCCCCTGACCCCAGTTCATCCTTGTGTGTGGGGAGCGCTGACTTAAGGCTTAGGTTTAAATAGAGGGCAAGAGACATACATAACTAAGCAGTTCTGGTCAAGGTGTGGTCCTGTCTATCACTGACCCATCATTGTCCTAGCTCCAGTCTGTCCTGGAAGTTGGTCCCCTGAATTGTCAGAACTGTATGGAATCTGTTCCTAGGAAGCAAGTCCTTTCTCTGACTAGCACAGGGCTTCAGCCTTTTCTTTCCTCCAGCATGAAAGAAAACTCTGGAGAAAGTGTGTGTGCACGTGTGCGTGCGTGCGTGCGTGCGTACGTGCGTGCGTCCATGATTGCGTGGTTCTTCATTTTTTAGTAGTCTGATAGCTGGAGGAAGGGATACACATCTGTGTTTCTTTAGATATCCTTTCTCTTGCCATGGTGGTCAAAGCAACATCTCTCTGTTCCACAGATCCTGCTGAAAATCCAGTTGTCGCCATCTCCTAGAAAATACTGAGTACTATGAACAAAGAGCAGCTCCTTACCTGCTCCACAGAGAAGTAGCTCAAATTAGACCTTGAATACATGTCAAGACCCATTTCCCTAGAGCTTACCACACTTTCTTTACTGCAAATACTTAGCCAGAGTTGCGAGTTCCTTGAGGGCAGGAGTCTATCTTAATTTTTGAGGTCAGATACACAATATATGGGCATTCTATATTTGTTGTGAGATCAAAAGAATCCATCCTTAAAAGGATGACAAGTAGAACTGTGGACTACTGGAACACCCAGAATACCAGAGAAGGGTCATCCCACCACAGCCACCGGCCAGGCCAAAAAGGCTGAGCAGATTCAGGGAATCCTGAAGTTGTCCCCCTGAAGATGGCTATAGAGCTGGGAGTGTAGCTTACTTAGGGCTGGAGAGCTTGCCTAGTTAACAGCTGTAACTCTTGGGGAATTTCAAATTCTTCAGTTCCTTTGACCTTTTGATTTCTACCCTGAGGCTCCAGGGAGCTGACTCTGTTCACCTTTGGTTTCCACATCCAGCCAGTCTGGTCGACGCCTGATTTCTTCCTCTCTGGGACTAAGCACTGAATCTTTCTGGTTATCTTGACTCTGGCTTGACTGACAACCCTGCAGTTCTAGCACTAAACTTCTCCCCCCATACAACACTAGAAAAGTAGGAGAAATCACATCCTGATTTTAAGTGGTTCCATCGACTATGAGCAGAAATCCTTCCGCTAGGCATGAAGGTTGACAATTCTTGTAATCCCAGCACTCAAGAAGCAAAGGGAAGAAGACTGCTGTGGTTGGAGGCCTAACTTAGGCAGAAATTCCAGGCTGGCCTGGACTATGGAGTCCTCTGCCCACCTCTACAAAGGAAACAACCACTTGCCCCGCAACACAAGCTGCATTGCGTACGATGTGGGTCTGCGCGTTATAGATCTGCTCTTTGGTTTTGTAGGAGAGTCAAAGGCCTCAGGTATTTCTTCCCAGGTCCCCAGGATGACTGGTCCAAACCTTGTGAGGAGCTGTGGAATGTTTTAGAAACTGGCTCTCCAGTAGGGAGGAAATGGCTTTGTAGTATCTGTCAGTAAACATTCATCCACCACCCACCCATGGACCATTTCAGCTATCAATTTAATGTCAAGAGATGCACACTAATACACCATTATTTAGTATTTCCAGCCTAAAGATATGTAACATAAGTAGCACTAACATAATAGTGTAACGAAAAGTCAAGAGCAAATGATGGCTTGGGGAGTATGTATGCACCCGCTGCCTCTTTATTAAAATACCTGGTGTCATGTATCCAAGGCCTTGAACTCTAGTTGAGGATAACCTTGGTCTCCAGTACCTCCTTCCTTCACTGCTAGAATTACAGATGTGTGTACCACCCTGTCCAGAATATTCCATTTGTTATTAAGATTATTTAACTGCAGACTCAGTGTTTTGAGACTCCATTTCTTAAAGAAACAAGTTTTCTTTTTGAGATAGGGTCTCACTATGTAGCCCTGGCCCTGTAGCTCTATTGTCTTAAACACAAGGATATTTGTCTGCTTCTGCTACCCAAGTGCTGGAATTAAAACCATTTGTCACCATGCCTGACCACTTTGTATGTGTCCAAGGCACATTTACTGTTGTAACACTTTTCAGAAATTCATTCTTTTTTTAACAGATGAACTATATTCCACTAAGTGGATATACCAAATTTTACTTACTTGTTCATCAGCTCATAAATATTTTAGTTATTTGTATTTTAGGCTATTATGAAAGCTGTGATGAACACATATTTTCAAGCTTTAAAAAATGTTTTTAAAGATTTTTTTTCTGTTTTGCCTGCATGTATATGTGTGAACCACATGTGTCTGGTGCCCATAGAGGAGACGGCATTGGATCTCCTGGAGCTGGAGTAATGAATGGTTTTGAGCCACCATGAGGGGTCTAGGTAGGGACTAAGTTCTGCTCCTCTGAAAAAGTAGTAAATACTCTTAGCTTCTGAGCAATCTTTCCAGCCTCCCCCACTCCACCACCACTTTCTTTTAAAGACAGGGTCTCCTTTTCATGATGGTGGCAGCCATCAGGTGAGCCAAGATGGGTGCATACAAATACATCTAGGAGCTATGGAAGTAAAGCAGTTCGACATGATGCGCTTCCTCCTGAGGGTCTGCCCAGGCAACACCTCTCACTCTCTGTTCCTCACAGGGCTAGCAGCCCCACCTGTCCAGATAAAGTGCATAGGCTGGGATATAAGGCCAAACAAGGTCATGTCATATACAGGATTTGTGTCCAAGTGGTGGCTGCAAATGCCCAGTTCTAAGGGCGCGACTTATGGCAAGCCTCTCCATCACAGTGTTACCCAGCTTAGGTTTGCTGGAAGCTATCAGTCTGTTGCAAAAGAGAGAGCTGAAGCTGGACACTTTGAGAGTCCTGAAGTTGGGTTTATGAAAATTCCATCTATAAATTCTTGTAGGTAATCCTCATTGATTCATTCCATAAAAGTAATAGAAGGAACCCTGCCACCCTGTCCACAAGCACGGAGAGATGCGTGGGCTGACCTCCGTGGACTGCAAGAGCCGTGGCCTTAGAAAAGTGCTGCAAGTCCCACTACACTATTGGTGGCTGCCTTGCATCCTGGAGAAGGCGAAATACTCCCCAGCTCCACCATTACGGCTAATGCACATAATGTTTGTAAAATTCATATCCAATAAACAATTTAGGACAGAAAAAAAGGGAAAGAAAGGCAGTGTCTCACTATGTAGCCCTGACAGACTTGGTGCTATGCATTCTAGTCTCAAATTCCTGAGAGATCTGCCTGCCAACTGCAGAGGTTGAAGGTATGCACCACCATACCTGGCATGCATTGCAAGCTGATGGCAGTGAGAGTATGTGGCAGAAACTCTTCACAGCACAGAACCAGGAAGGGAGAGTGGAACTGGAATGGGGTGGGGGTGGGGGCAGGTATAGTCTTCAAAATCCTGGCCCTAGGGACCTACTTTTGTCAGCTAGGCCCCACCCCTTAAAGGTTCCACAGCCTTCCAAATACCATCACCAGCTGGGAAATAAGCATTCAGAACCCGAGCCTGTAAGGGACATTTCAAATCCAAACCATAATAGTAGCCCCAGCGGATCTGGTCTTTTCAACTTTTAAAAAGTATTTATTTTCATATTTTATATGTCTGACTGTTTTCTTGAATGAGTATATGTGCACAGGAGCCTAGAGAGCCCAGAGATGGTGTCAGACGCCTGGAACCGAAGTTACAACTTTGTGAGCCACCATGTGGGTGCTGGGAAACAGACCCCAATGCTCTGCAAGAGAAGCATGCGCTCTGATCTGCTGAGCTTTCTCTCCAGTGCCCTGTCCAACTATTTAAGCACTGCCGGATTATTTTCCATAGTAGCTATATCTACCTGCAATGTATGAGCAGGGTTCCAACCTGTCCACATCTTCTCCGATACTTACTTTTCATTTTTTACGACAATTTAAATATTATTTAACAACCAGCTTTAAGATAGTTTACGACTGAACAATCCATTCTCATCACCTGGCACGAGCCAGCTCTAGCACACCACCGCTTGCAACCTAAGGAAAACCCCACCTTTTCTCTAGTCAGGTTTTTGTTCACAATAGCGTGTTCAATGGGTTTGACTTTCCTTCTTACGCTGTTTTTCCCCTTACAGAAAATTAGACAAAAGGTCTTGGATCGGGGCTGGAGAGATGGCTCAGTGGTTGAGAGCACTGGCTGCTCTTCCAGAGGTCCTGAGTTCAATTCCCACATGGTGGCTCCCAACCATCCATAGTGGGATCTGATGCCCTCTTCCACCATAAAGGTGCACATGCAGATAGAGCACTCATATACAGAAAATAAATAAATAAAATCTTTAAAAAAAAGGTCTTGGGTCCCTTCTCTTTGGGAATGGAGATGATTTTTAACTGCTGGACAAGCCACAAAGTTTTCAGCTCCCGCCAAGCATTGGAGAGAGAACAGAGTGTTTTCTCTCGCACATTTGTATTGTGGAGCAAAAATAAACCCCAAACATATCTTCCTGACACCCAGATGCATCTTCTGGATGAGCCCTCAAGCAGTTGCTGCAACAGGGCAAACATCTGTGGTCTGTTTCGACATAATTTGATGTAATCAGGGTTAATTTTGATGATATAGTAACCCTGAAGACTTTTTTTTTTAAACTGGATTACTGTTGGGTCAACAATCATGTGGCATTACATTTAGTGGCTGAAACAAAAGCCAGAATTAAAACAGCTTCCGGCTCAGCCCCCTTCTAACCGACAGCTCCACGGGGATTAGACATATAAAGCATATTAAACACAATTGACTAAAAAAGGAAAGCAGTTGAAGTCCAATGACATGCAAGCATATCTAGGGTCTAGTATATCTCAGAAGAACTGGAAATTCGTTTGTTGTTTTCTTTTCCTAGAGTGGTTAGAAATATGTTGGCAGCAATTGTAATGTAATATTTTCATAATGTTCTAGGGGAAAAAAAACCTCAAGATTTTCCTCTGAAATTTCTCTGATCCAATCAATGAACTTAGCAGTTAACAATTCCTGTTTTCAATAAATGTTTTTTAAATTGTTTGAGATGGCACGCTCTGGCATACACCAGGGTTGAAAGAGTGTGGTGGCCAGGTGTGATGGCACATGTCTTTAACCCTAGCACTCAGTAGGCAGAGGCAGGTAGATTTCTGTGAGTTCCAGGCCAAGACAAAATGTCTGATGATGATAAATGTGTGTACAAAGCCCAAAACATATAGTTCCTGAAGGTAGAATATTTAAAGATAGATGCTGTGGAAAACTATACAACATGCTGGTTCTTAAAAACCTCTTTCATCCAATGGATAGTTCCAGAATACCTGATCCCTGTCCAACCTCCTCTGTAAGTAAGCCTCATGTACTTGTTCTGTTTTTGTTATTGTTCTATTTCTTGTGACTTAGGATATTAAGAATCCTAAAAAGCGAAGAAGACACTTACCTCTTACAGCATCTTATTTATCAGGAATTCCTCATCTAGACAATCTCCTGATTAACATAAATTCTGGTGTAACATGTGAGTATCAACAACAACAACAACAACAAACACCTAAATAGAAAAGGGAATCCTCGCCGGGTGGTGGTGGCGCACACCTTTAATCCCAGCACTCGGGAGGCAGAGGCAGGTGGATCTCTGTGAGTTCGAGGCCAGCCTGGTCTCCAAAGCGAGTTCCAGGAAAGGCCCAAAGCTTCACAGAGAAACCCTGTCTCGAAAAACCAAAAGAAAAAAAAGAAAGAAAGAAAAGAGAATCCTCTAAGTCACGCAGTCTAGTGACCCAGAGCCTCATGCATGCTGGGCAAACACTCCCCAACATTACATTCCCAGCTAACCTGTCTTCCTTTAACAGTAAAAGCAGATACCCATCTTAAGTTTACTTAAGCTCAAATGGGCGAATTTATTGATAAGAAATTGAATTATAATAAAAATACTTTTTAAAAAAAAAAAATAAGAAGGGTTGGAGAGATGGCTCAACAGTTGAGTACTTTCTGCACTTTCATTGGACCTAATATCCACATTGAGCAGCTCACAACTCCAGCTCCAGAGAATCTGATGTCCTCTCTTGGCCTCCACATATACCCACACACGTGTGGCCTACACTCAGATACACACATAAATAAAAACAAAAATAAATCTTTAAAAAACAAGAGCCTCCCCTCTAAGTACTAACCAGGGAGAAAGCTGGAGAACTGGCCCCGCCCCTTGCTCATCTGTGCAGAGGGTGAACTAGCCAGGGCGATCCTGGAGAGCCCACCCTGGTGGTGAAGATGAGGAGAGCTGCTAGGCTGAACAACCCTGAGAGTACCCAGGCCCAACCCAGGGTTATGTGTTGGCCCCCCCAATATCTACCCCATCTGTGACCTGCTAGAGCACGGTGTGTGTGTGTGTGTGTGTGTGTGTGTGTGTGTGTGTGTGTGTGTGTGTTGTGAGCACTGTCATTTCTTTCTCTGACCCTTGAGACACTTAAATGAGACAGGTCCATTCTGGGTAGGTGTGTCTATCTGTTCAGCAAAGGCTTCAACAATGTTTGCTAGGAACCCATTGGCTAACTGGAGAGGGTGAGATGGGGCAAAGGAAGTGTGTTTTGTTTGGCTTTGTGTTTAGAGACATAGTCTTGATGTTCCTCTCTTGCTGGGTTGTTACTATGTTGCCCAGGCTAGCCTTGAAATCATGGCAATCCTGTGCTTTACCATCCTTAGTGCTGAGATTACAAGGTGTCCAATACCACGGCCAATTTACAATGTTTTCTTTTTATTTCTTTTGCAATGCTGGAGATTCAACCCAGAACCTTGAACATGCTAGGAGCTCTATTACAGAGCTACAATCCAGGCTGGAAGGACAGATTGTTACTCAGTAGATATTCTAAAGGAAAAAACAAACAAACAAACAAAAACAAAACTCCACTTTTTTTTAGGGTTTCTTTAAAGACAGAGTCTCTTGTAACCAAGGATGATGGTAAACTTCTGGTCTTCCTGTCTCTACCTCCTGAGGGCTTCTGGATTATAGACATGTGCCACCATGTCTGGTTTTATGAGGTCCTGGGAACTGAAACAAGAACAAATGCTCTACAACTGAGCCACACCCCCAGTCCTGCTCTTTCTTCCCCTGCACCCTTCAGAGTCTTGCTATATAGGTTCTCCTCAAATTTGTGGCTAATATTCCTGGCTCAGGGTTCTGAATATTGGGATTATAAGAATGTACCACCTCAGGCCTGAAAAATGTAATAGGTGTAAAAAAGCAACTCAGTTTTTTTTTCAGTGTCTAGTTATCTATCATTTAAACCTCAAAAAAAAACCCACTTAGAAAAGCATGCACTTCTTTCAAATACAAAATATTATGCTTATATCCAAATATACATTACATAGGAATGGTTATTTATGTGAATGGCATCCAATTCTCAGTAAGGATTTGCCGAGAAACTACCACCTCAAGTGCAGCAGAAGAACACCAAGATGAACAAAGACTAGTTTCTTGGAACTTCCAGATCCTTCTGAGGAAAGAGGTGGGCAGATCTCTGCAGCAGTATCGGAGCACTGCTCAACAAGAGGTGTGTTCAGATGAAATCAGAAGTTATTCACCACCTCCATGGGGACGGAAGACATATCAACTCATATTTCAACTCGCTTTTGAGTCATCAACATGGACAGGCAGAGCAGCCAATGGACATGTGTTGAATTAGATGATTTAAGTAGTAACCGCTTTAAACAGGAGGCAAGAAACTTGTCTAGAATTAGAGTAAGCTTGGAGAAAATCATAAGCTGAAAAGTGTAGCTGGAGAGCTTTTCTCTCTGGGTCCCACCAAGTCCCGCCAGTCCCGGAGCCCACTTATAAAATAAACACACAGACGCTTACATTATTCAAACTGCTTGGCCATTAGCTCAGGCCTATCATTGTCTAGCTCTTACTCTTATATTTAGCCCATTTCTATTAATATATACTTTGCCACATGGCTCGTGGCTTATTGGTACATCTTGCTTGTCCTGGCGGTGGCTCCAGGCAGTCTCCCTCTCTGCCTTCCTGTTCCCTCAACTCTCCTCCTGTTAGTCCCACCTATATTTCCTGTTTGGCTACTGGCCAATCAGTGTTTATTTATACAGAGCGATATCCACAGCATAAAAGCCTCAGCAATTTCATCCCAATCCCTCTGAGTTTGCCTCTGAATTTCTTTCTGCTGGATGATATTAACCAAATACCATATGCATGGCACATTGTTAGGCCCTGGAGATATAATGGTGAAGCAGTACAGATCCATTCTTGAGAAGTCACCTGCCAAGTCATTGTATTCAAGAAGCAATGCTAGGAGAGATATCACAGAAATCACCTTTAGAAACACAGATCATAAAGACAGACTATTAGTTGAACCTCCAGATTTTTGTCTGTTTTGAGAGCATCTCACTATGAAACCTCAAACTAGCTATTCTCTTGCCTCAGCCTCCCGAGTGCTGGGATTTCAGGCATATACCACCAGGTTTGGCCCATTACTTTTTAAAAACGTATTTTTTTTTTTCGAGACAGGGTTTCTCTGTGTAGCTTTGCGCCTTTCCTGGGACTCACTTGGTAGTCCAGGCTGGCCTCGAACTCACAGTGATCCACCTGGCTCTGCCTCCCGAGTGCTGGGATTAAAGGCGTGCGCCACCACCGCCCGGCGTATTTTTTTTTAAATAAGAGAGCCTCATGTAGTTCAGGCTGGACTTGAACTCATTATGTAGCTGAGGATGACCTGGAACTTCTCATTCCTCTGCATCCACCTCTTAAATGATGTGATTATAGGAATGTACTACTATACCTGGTTTATGCAGTGTTGGAGATTGAACCCAGAGTTTCAAGTATGCTAGGCAGGTACTCTACCAACTGAGCCACACTCCCAGACTCCAATATTACTTTCAATTTCTGTTTTGATCCTATGTTTTTTTTTTGTTTTGTTTTGGTGTGTGTGTGGTCATTAATCAACCAACAGCCCATTATGGCTTTTTAAAATACTAACTGGTACTCGCTAGTACCTAGAAAAATGATAGAAGTTGTTTTGAATAAAGTTGACATGTCTAGGGGTGCTGGCATGGAAAAAGGAAGGGGAAGCACCTGGACACTGATGCACTGCTAGTCTAAGAGGAACCAGAGTGTGAGAAAAACACATACACAGAGAGGAGGAAATATGGGACAAGTGTTGGAGGAAGAGCAATGTGGGGTGAGAGCTATTGCAAGCTGTGATGCCAGGGTCCCCGGGGGTATTATTCTGCAGGCTCGCTTTCCCATATTTCACATAGGTACATAAAAATCAGCTTAAAAGTCCAAGGAACAAATAGGCAAGGTTGCATATACCTCTAATTCCAGAAAGTGGGAGGCTGAGGCAGGTTGCCCCGAGTTTTGAAGCAGGCCTGGTCTATATGTCCTGGCTGGCATGGGAAGAACAAGTCTCAAACAACAGCAACAACAGAGAATACAGAGGATAAATCCACTATTATGTTCTTTGAGTAGGACATTTGTATAGTTCAGTATCTTTATTATACACACACAGACTCAAAACCCCTCTGAACTTTTCTCAGTGCAGAGTTAAACTCTTGCTCACTAGTTACTTGAGATGACTGTTTCAGAAAATTACAATTATGGGCTGTTCTACCCCAGACATACTCAATCAGTTTAAACAATAACCTCTGAGAAAGACTGTATGAACTGGGAGTCCCCAAGATGAGCAGGTGTGGTGATATTTTGCTTGTGCTCTAACAAAGCTTGCCTGGAGATCAGAGTGTGGAGCTAGCCACTAGTTAACCATAGAGGCCAGGAAGTGGTGACACATACCTTCAATCCTAGCACTTGGGAGGAAGAAGTAGGAAGACCAGGAGTTCAAGGCCACCCTGGGCTACATGAGATTGATCCAGTCTAAAAGAGAAACAGAGCCAGGCGGTGGAGGCTCATGCCTTTAATCCCAGCACTAGGGAGGCAGAGACAGGAAGTGATATGGCTGGGCAGAGAGAGGAATACAAGGCTGGAGGAGACAGGAGCTTACCCCCTTTCAGGCTGAGGAGTTGGTGGAGCTGTGGCTTGCTCCTTTGTCTCTCTGATATTTCAGCATTTACCCCTATATCTGACTCTGGGTTTTTATTATTAAGACCAATTAGAATTCATGCTACAAGTGCGCATTCATAGTTATCTCTATCCAGAGAGTGCATTACTGGGTGTGGCCCAATGAGTGGTCAATAAAAGTTTATTGACCTGAACTGAGTACTCAGAAAGACTTTAAAGGAAAAGCCACAGAGAGCCACTGCCCTGAAATAACTGATTCACCCTTTCATGTATACAGCATTTACCCATGAATCAAAACCTAACGTTCAAAATTTTCAATGTATTTCCTCATAACCTTACTAGGTATAAAACTTCATTTGACATGAATATATAATATGTAATACACACACACACACACACACACACACACACACACACACACATTAGTTAATATAGGTATGCTTTTATTTTTAATTTTGAAAGAGTCTCCATTAAGGGACCTTACATTTGGGTGGTGCTTTCAACTTATGAAAGCCTGCCATATAATCTCACTGTTCTCCCAACACTATAGGAGTTGTACTCTTACTTTGTAGGTAGCTTGTAGACTTCAGATTAAATAACAAGCTGAGGGTAACACAGCCAGAAAAAAAATGGACTTAAACTAGGGTCTTCTACAACTAGGACCATTTCCTTGGCACCAAATACTCAGAAAATGTTCTGGCGGGAAATTTAACCCATCCGTTTCCCAGTACAAGATCCTGTAATTCAGAATACAGCAGGTAGTAATTACATTTACAGAGATCACTGACCAGACATATGCTAACTGTATGGAAACCAGGTCTTGCCTTTTATTTTTTGAGACAGGTTTTTTTCTGTGTAACAGTCCTGGCTGTCCTGGAACACATGTTTTAGACCAGGCTGGCCTTGAACTCACAGAGATCCACCTGCCTCTGCCTCCTGAGTGCTGGAATTAAAGGCATGTGCCACCACCACCTGACTCAGGTCTTATCTTTTAAGGTACTACAAAGAAAATGCTATGTATTAGTGGTAATCTTCAGTGGAATAATGTGGTGTGTTTCAACTCTGTCTCATGCTGTGGGTAAATGACCTATGGCTGGCTATATTTGTCATCCAAAAGTGAAGGAGACTAGAATTGCTTCGGCTTCCTCTCAAAGTGTAGTCAAGAGTCTTTAGTAGTATTTACAGGAGACATAGCACCCACCACAGGCTATAGGTAGATAGTGATGCACAGGTGACCTCAAAGTTCTCATACCAAGAATGTCATCATTAAGCCAGGCTTAATCCCAGCACTCGGGAGGCAGAGCCAGGTGGATCTCTGTGAGTTCGAGGCCAGCCTGGTCTACAGAGCAAGATCCAGGACAGGCACCAAAACTACACAGAGAAACCCTGTCTCGAAAATCCAAAAAAAAAAAATGTCATCACAGGACACACACTTACACACTTTGGGAGCCCCTGAGTGAACAGTGGAGGGAAGCTTTTAGTTTCCAAAGAGCCACATTTGAAGGACACTTATGAGGAGTGACCTGAAGGGGGACACCACCTTGTCCATCTGAGCTCTGTATTGGAGAAGAGAAGGCTTGAGAGAAGCAAGAGTGTCACTGCATTTCCCATAGTAATGAACTACACACAAGTTTAGTTTCTAATAATTCTGAGGATAGAAAAAGTTCTCTTAAGGTGGTGAGTTCAGGCTAGTGTAGCAAGTGGGTGAATGTCTGGTGAGCATGTGTGAGGTCCTGGGTTCAATTGCCAATACTGCAATCAACGAATCAAACAAACAAAACAGGAAGCAACCCATCCAATCTCCTTTCTAGGAGAGTAGAATCAAGGTAGTGGGTTGCTATTAACTGAACTACTTACAAGGGTAGTTGGCAAATTACCAAGAATTTAGGGAATACAGAGAAGATAGTTTATATATGTTGGCTGGGAAATAGGATATGATATATTTTTGTTTTGTTTTGTTTTGAAATTAGTATCCTAACAATAACAGAAAACCAGCATTTCTTGTTGGGCCAGCATATGGACAGGTTGAGTCAGCCATAGTTGTAATAGCCCAAGTACTGCCAAATACAAATGCACTAAGTGCTGTGTACTTATAGTTAAAAAAAAAGCCAAGCCAAACCAACAAACTGCTGTTTCTATTATCAGAGGAGTATTTTTCAAATAACAAATGTCCAACACTTTGGGAGAGTATCAGTAATTCTCAACCAAGTTCTATGTACATTTTAAGGTAATCCAAAGAAGGAAACAGGGAAAATATGATTATAAACTCATTTAAGAATTGAGGCTGGCTAGAGATGGACCTCAGTTGGTTGAGTGCTTGTCTAACATGAAAGGAAACCTGGATTTGACTCCCAGGACTACAAAAGCCTGGCATGGTAGTGCAAACCTGTAATCCTAGCACTTGGGCGGGAGGTAGGAGGACTAGGAGCTCAAGGCCATCTTTAGGTACATATGAGTACCAGGCCAGCCTGGGCTACATAAGGCCCTATCAGGAAGGAAGGAAATAAAGGTGAAGCAAAGCCTAGTGGTACATGCCTGTAATCCCAGCACTTGGGAGGCTGAAGGAAGAGGACCATAGCTTTGAAGCTAGCCTAGGCTACACATTGTGACCTGTATCCATCATCCATCCACCCTGAGGTTAATTGAAGTATAGTAAGCTAAAGAAAACTGCTTGGCCTAGTGTCCTTTGCCCCATTTCCAGTTTCTTTTTATTAGAATGTATTTAAACTCAATTGTGTTTCTTTTCAATTTTAATTCCCTTCTCCCTCTGTAGAACAGGGAAATTAAGAGGTCAAAGTTGTGTTTTACAACATGCTGGGGTTTAAGATGCAACATTCTTTGGTTACTAGGAAGTTCTGGTTTTAGTTTCTTTGAAGGCTGAGAGCTTTATTTGTAGTTTCACTCTCTTAACTAAGCTATCTTTTATTTAACCAAATAAATTTCAAGACCACTCTGATACGAGAGCACAGTTTATAATATACTGTTTTATGAATTAAGAAAATAAGACACATGAAAACATTTTAGAAACTGTAAACCAGTGTCCAAATGATAGTCATAAAACTAACAACAACTACACAGACTTAAGGCTTTAGGAAAAAGTTACTGAAGAGTTTGCCTGAACGTCAGTTTAGGAAGCACCTGGCAGCCTTTCTATAAAGGCTTCCAGAATCTACTCCACATGCTAATAAAAGCTGTAAATTCACTACACTCCAAATAGAACTCTAAATAAGAGTTCTTTGGAACCATAACTGATAAGGGATTCCAGGGTTCCTGGCTACCAGAGAATGTCCAGCTTCCAGGAGGCAGTGTGGACCATGACCTGAGAAAATGTTACTCATGGAAGTTTTACTAACTCATGTTAACACAGGATAATCGAGGATGCTTTTTGCTCATTTCTTAGTGCTTTTCCTAATTCTTAATTTGCCATGTAAAAGGGGAAGAAGTTACAACTGGATATTAATCTCACCTGTTTTCTTTGTAATTATACATAGCTTAGATTGCAGACTGAATACAAATATTGATCAGAAGCCAAAATACCCCCACACATTTACCAATTAAATCAGTCTTTCAACTGTGTTTTTATGTTACTTCATCCACTTATTAAAACAAATATATGAATAAATAGCAATGTAATCCAAATGAACATCTTTCATCTACAATTATCTGAAGCAAGAAGTTTAAAGATGGGTAGAATTACTCCATGAATCTTCGACGCCTGTTCAGTCATGCTTGAATGTCTAGATTCAGTTTATACAGAAGATGAATGGAAAACACTGGAATCGTAAAGGGAAGCTTCTGTCAGAGACTGGACACAGTCAACTAGCTCCTTGCTGACTTGTGACAGTTATGCAGTCTCTGGGATAGGTCAGACAGTGAGAGTAGAGATCTAAAATGGATTCCTCACACAATTACGTTCTCCTCAGATCAAAACCCTGACAACTGCTGCCAGCCCAGAAGATAGTAACAGGGAAATTCCAAACTTTGAAACGACAATGGGAACTACTGATAAAGAAAATATAAGCTAGGCGGTGGTGCTCACACCTTTAATCCTATCCCAGCACTCAGGAGGCAGAGGCAGGTGAATCTCTGTGAGTTTGAGGCCAGCCAGGTCTACAGAGTGTGTTTCAGGACAGCCAGGGCTACACAAGGAAACTCTGTCATGAAAAACAAACAAGAACAACAAACAAACAAACAAACAAACAACAAACCCCAAAACCCCAAAGAATATACTCTTGAATTGCTGGGGTTATCATTTAGAGGCAATACTTAAAAATGCTGGAGAAATAGAATCTCATTTCTTTCTCATTGGAAATTAGTCTTTCAAGAAAAATCTAACAACTTAAATCAACCTTTTAATACATAAAACATTGTAAGAATACTTCTATGGGGCTAGAGAGATGTCTCAGCAGTTAGGAGTATTTGCCCAATCATGAGTACCAGAGGTTCCCCACCACCCTCCTCCCCACACACACAACACACAACACACACACACACACACACACACACACACACACACACACACAAATCTCTGTAAGTGCAGCTCTGAGAATCCAAAACTACCCTCCTTCATCAGAAAGATGGGGAGATATTATGTAGTGTAATTCTATGCTATTAAACTATACTTTTTTCATTAAAAATTACTGGTATAGTGCTAGGTGTTGCTTTATGTGCATGCCTGTAAATCCCAGCACTCAAAAGTGCCAAGGGCCATGGGAGTATACAGCAGGTGACAACTAGTATTTAACAGGTCAACCCACCAGATGAATAACTCTGATGGGGAGCCCCATTAGGCAAAGTCTGTGGGGTCACTGGCTGTGGAAACTGGTTGTTCTCTGTCTGTAACTTTCTCATGTGCCACCTCTTACCTCCCTAAAAAGAAGAGCTGTGGAGTTCCTTCCACAGCCCATTGGTAGTGTGTTTTACATCTTTGAGCACACTTATGGCTGTGGATGGTCAGGAAGATGATTCCTGCTTAAGCTGTATAATTCTGATACTAGAATATTTTTTCATAACTGACACTGGAAAGCAACAGTATTCTCAGAGACAGCTAATTTTAGACTTCAGAACTAATTCAAAACAGACTAGCTGCCCCTGAAGAGAATACACAAACACTAAGTTCCAGGTGTTTATTGATGAATCAAGGTCAGACTTGAAGGAACTTTGGTAGACATAACCCCCAGCAGTAATTCTCTTTCTGCATGCACCACAACCACTCAAAGTTCAGCCAACTGTTATTGTTAAGTCCTGAATTTCAATGTCATTCTCTCTCTGGGAATGCTAACCACTCAGGCTACATGCATGGCCAATTGTTACTCACAGGCCAGTCAATGTGAGCTTCCTAGCCTGAGAGAAACCGTGTGATTCCTTACATGTATGAGTTTGGCTCTGTCTCTGATTGTTTACTCAAGAAATTCTTTGTGACCCTAAAAATGTAACTCATGTGTGTGCAGAGTTTGACTGTGGGAGGAGCCAGTGAGTGATGTGAAGGAACTGTGGAAAGAGCTGTGCAATGAATGAGTGTGTGTGTGTGTGTGTGTGTGTGTGTGTGTGTGTGTGCGCGCGCGCGCGCGCGCGCTAAAAGAGAAATGTAGCTGAATGGGTGGGAAGACATAGAAAATGTAGTTGTATAGAGAAGAAATATGTATGTAGGAGATGTATGTGAGGGAAGAGATGTGACGATATGGTGAAAGAGCTATGTAAATGATAGCTATAGCTGTGGCTGTGTGGAGATTTGTAACTGTGTGGAGACATGGAAAATGAAGCTGTATAGAAAAGCAATGTGCTGGGCGGTGGTGGTGCATGCCTTTAATCTCAAGTACGTGGGAGGCAGAGCCAGGTGGATCTCTGTGAGTTTGAGGCCAGCCTGGTCTACAGGGCAAGATCCAAGTCAGGCACCAAAACTACTCAGAGAAGCCCTGTCTCAAAACCACCACCACCACCACAACAACAAAACCAAGAAGGAAAAAAAAATCGATGTAACTGCAAAAGAGATATGTGGCTGTGTGGAGAATGTAACAATGTGGAATGTAACTATGTGGAGACAGAGATTTTCAGAGAGAAGATCCTTTATTATTTACGTATATATACATTTATTTATCTTTATTCATTTTACATACCAACCACAGATCCACCTCTCATCCCTCCTCCTGCTACTCCCTTACCCCTTCTCCCCTTTCCCCCTTCTTCAACAGGGTAAGTTCTCCCATGGGGGGACATGTTTTAAGACGAAATAAAAGAGGTTACCATCAGAAAGTATTTCCTTATTTACCTGTCAGATAGATAGAAAGTTATTTCTAAATACCCTCCCTCAGATAAAAGGTCTCCTAAAGTCCCACTACTCTGAGGTCCTTTGTTCATTACCCTGGAGCAGTTCTGGGAGCTGGCCTCCTGGGCTGTGTTACAGGAGGCTAAAGGAGAGGATCTGTATTTTTAGGCCAGCCTTAGTAACATAGTGAGACTCTGTCTGAGTTAACTTTTCTTTTGCTGTGAAGAGACACCATGATCAAGTAAGGAAACATTTAACTGGGGGCTTGCTTACAGTTTCAGAGGGTGAGTCCATGACCTTCACGGTTGGGAGTATGGCAGCAGGCAGGCACTGGAGCAGCAGCTCAGAACTTACATCTTATCTGCAGGTTTGGAGGCAGAGACTGAGCCTGGAGTGGGATTTTGAAGCCTTAAAGCTCACTTTCCATGACACACCTCCTCCAACAAGGCCACACCTCTTGATCCCTTCCAAAACAGTTCTACCAACTGAAATAAGTGAGTCTATGGGAGCCATTCTCAGTCAAACCACCACAGACCCCTTTTACACACATACTCAGGTTAACTGAGGCATAGTGAGCTTTTAAATTGCTGCGCTTCATCATGACATTTTCATACATGTATACAATTTATTTAGATCACATTTATATCTCTCTTTACCCTCTTTTCTGTTCCTTCCCACTGGTTCCTTTCCTCTTAAATAGGTCCCCCTTCTATTGTTTTTTTTATATATAAATCTAGAAGGGCATAATCCCAGAGCTGGTCTACAAATTGAGTTCTAGGCCAGCCAGAGTCACACAGTGAGACCCTGTTTCAAAACAAACAGAAATCTATATTCTACAGGAAAGAAAATGTGGTATTTGCCTGAGTTAGGCTTATTTTGCTTAACAGGATCTCTAATCCTCCCCATTTTCCTGCAAATGACCTAATTCCGTCTGTTTAAGGTGGATGGAATACCCCACTGTGCACATAAATCACATTTTCCTTGTTCACAGACACCTAGGCTGGTCTGTATTTTGGCTACTGTGAATAGTGCAACAGTAAGGATGGGTGTGATGTATCTCTGTGGAGCGCTGCTTCTGATTCCTTTTGGTATATATCCAGTTGTACAGCGGGACCATATGGTGGTTTTATTTTTAGTTGCCTTTTAAAAAAAGGAATCCCCAAATTGATTTCCATGGTGGCTGAACTTACATTCCTACCAGCAGTGTATAAAGGATTCTTTTCTCTATATCCTCACCAGCATTTGTTATTTTCTTGATGACGGCCATTCTGATGGGTGAAATGGATTCTCAATGCACTTTTGATTTTCATCTCCTTTATAGCTAAGGATGTTGAGCAGTTTTTTGTATTTATTGGTCATTTGTCTTTCTTCTTTTTTAAAACTTATACTTCTTTTGAGAATTGTCTGTTCAATGAATTTGCCCACCGATTGACTGGATTATTTGTTCTATTAATGCTAAAATCATGCTTTTATTTTCTATATGCAGACATATACAGTTATTTATATGTTAGCTGACAAGTGGATATTTTAAGTTGTTCCCTGTTATATTACCTGAAAGCCAGTTTTGTTTTGTTATTTTCATCACTTTTCAAAAACAATATCATCACCTGACACCAGTATTTGTTTTTGTCCAACTATTGGAAAAACACAAGTACTGGGTCAAAGATGGAAATCACTAGGCATGTGACAAGTGTTTGGCTCCAACCAGACTCTCACTGTGTGAACAACAGTCAAGAAAAGAAGGGTCAAGTATGAAGTTTTGGAAAGACTCTGCTGAAGGTCTTGGCAAAAGGCACGAAACAATATACATTTGATGTCCTAAAATCTTTCGGCCCCACATCACACACTGAACATGCTGAAATCTATGTTCAACTGTCAATTCCCTGACTTCACCTTCAGAAACTCAGTGTGTACGAGGCACTGTGAATGATCTAAAGATTAAACAGTTCTTAGTGACTATGTCCAACACAGACTGAGGAACAGAAGGGTCCTCAGTTTATCTACTGCAAAGTGAATTTTGCTGATGAAATAACTGCAAACCACACAGATGACTTTGCTTGCCTGAGACTCCTCAGAGAAACTGATGCAAAGACTGGAACATGGAACTTCTAACCCAGTACTCTTTCCATCATGGCTGTTGTGGGGTCAAGATTAGAGTTTCTTGAAAAATCACGAGAGGCATGATTCCTAGTGGCTTTGGAACTGCTAGGGCTGAGAACAGACTCTGGAAAGTTGTTTTCTGCCCCCGACACTTGCACTATGACATGCACACCCTGTCCCCACAAATAAATAACTGCAATAATTTAAAAATAAATCTTCTCTGCCTTTAGTCATCCAAGTGTAAAGTTAAGTATCACTGTTTTCCAAAGGTGACTTTTCTAGGAAGCTTATTATCCTTTACACAGCTTCCTATCTCACATCACTTTTGAAATAATACATTTACTTCTTATTATGTGCCTTTTCCAATAGATTATAAATTCCATGAAGTGTCACTTCTGCTTCATTCACAGCTGTTCAGCACCTAGCACAGTACTGGCATACAAAAGAAGCTCAAACAGTATTCTTTTAATACACAAATGGACTTCCCTTTCTAATCACAGCTACAGCAAGTCTTATCAAAGTCCTAATTATCCCTCTTAAACGTTCCTAAACTTAGTATGCAAACCCAGGGCTTAAAGTCCCAGGGAAGTAGACTGGAGCTGGGATTTTAGCTTAGCAAGCATTCTGATTAGAGAGATTCAGCCATGGAATGAGCATCTTTACAAGAAAAAAGCAGATGGCCCAGGTACAGAGGTGTTGTCTGAATTAGGTAGGTCAACCCTGTCAACCTCTTAGGTGTCTTTTAACAATGAGGGTCTGAAGTTCATTCTTTTCAGCTGTTGTTTTGAATTAGGTTAAAATAAGGAACATAAACAAACTGGTTAAGAACTAGCCTAAGAGAGGGCCAGGTTTCATGGTGCACCTCTGGGGTCAAGGCCAGTTTGCTCTGCTTAGTAAGTTCCAGGACAGCCAGGGCTACACAGACAGACTGTGTTACTCCCTAACCCCCAAAGGATAATAAACTCAACAGGGGCTGGAGAGATGGCTCAGCAGTTAAGAGCACTGGCTGCTCTTCCAGAGGACTAGGGTTCTAGTCTCAGCACCCACACAGCAGCTCACAATCTCTAACTCCAAATTCCAGGGGATCTGATGTCCCCCTTTGGCCTCTGTCAGCACCAGGCATGAAACTGGTGCACATACATACACGCAGACAAAACAACCATATACCTACAATTAAATTTAAAAAATAATTAACCTGAGAGCTATCTAATGAAACTTTAAAAATTAATTACTTTAGGAATGCATTTCCTCTTTTAGTTATTTGACACACATAAATTCTACTGAGTATACGACCAATAATAGGTCCATGTAAGTGAAACCCAGTGCAGGCTAAAGCACTGACACAATCATCTGTAGAAGTGTGAGACACCCATACCCCACTCTCAGCTCAGATCAAACCCAGAGCCCAAAGCATGCGAGCAAATGCTCTAACCCGGAACTACATTTCCAGTCCAAGCATACTTTTAAACACACACACAAATTAAAGTATGCTCAATTACTGTAACAGCTCTGAAGAAAATGATGCTCCAGTTTACACTAATAAGTGGCTTTGTCCAAAGTAGGAACTGTCAGATCTTGAGCTCCCAAACCGGCACTTGTTTCATTTTACAGGTCACACCAGGTTCCAGAATTTCCCATTGCGTAAGTTTGACCACATTTGCATCCCCATCTTGGATTAAAGGATACCTTTCTTCCTAATTTCATTGGGAAAGGAACGAGAGGAATTTAAAAATAACTTCTTTCATAGGTACCAATGAAAAAAAACTTTTATTGACTATTACAGTATTTATAAATATATAATATAAATGAACTAGAAGAGTGACTGAAGAGTTTAAATTAATGATCTCTCCTTAACTTTTATCACTAAAGATCAATAGTTATTAAATGTGATTTTTTTCCACTGCTAATGAAGAATGTTACAATTCAGAACAGCAACTTCATTAATCCATTCAGACCCCGAAAAGGAATATTTTCTTGAATAAAGTTGAGTAAAGCACTGGGAACAAGATTGGCATTTACTGCAGCTTAAATGGCAAGGGAGGAGAGAGGCAGCAGCATCTTACTTTAGGCCACTGGTTGCTTTAAAGAAATACAAAGGGAAGTGAGCTTCCGATGAAAGACAGCAAGGTGAGACATCCCCACTGTCTTGGGGTCCGAGAGGAACTTGGAGGCCCTACACTTCAGTGTCTTCCTCTCTTCTTTTTTGAGATGCCACCCAGGCTCAAGATATTCCCCTGGACCAGCTTCTCCCGCAGCTGGACAAGAGGCCCAGTTACTTTATTTCCCTTAATTGAGGTAACAGACTTGAAAGTCCAGTTGCTCTGAGTATTTCTTCTTGGGGGAGTTTATTTGTCCACGAAAAGCCTTTGACTTTTTAAGAAAATCAAAACCATTTCTATTTTTCGTCTATTAAACCTCACGGCACAAGAACTGTGCACTGAAATACACATGTCTAAAATGCAAGCACCAGTCTTCTACATGTGCAGAGTCTTCGCCACACAGTTCTTTCCTTAAACAGTCTTTCAGCTACAAAAGACACGAATGAGTAAATCTTGGAAAAGGGATAACATCTTTGATATTGTCAACTCCTAGGATGCATTGTAAGTAGTGTTCGAATCCCATCCCAAAGCCTCCATGTGGCACAGATCCAAACTGACGAAGGTCCAGGTACCTGTTTTTAAAACCAAAGAATCATTACTTATAAACACTATATGAGGTCAAATGTTATAACAAGAACTTGGTATCTTACAAGTATTTCACAGTCATTTGTTGTTTATGTCACTGTGGTAGAGCACACCCATCTTCATTCCACAGAGACCATGAAAATAGAGAAGTTAGAGAGCTCTAGCTATCCAAGGATACCCAAACAAGCAGCAGTGGATTCTGTTGTGGGCTTTCGTCACTTGACCTTTTCTCTTTTCAAGTTACTTATGCATCATTCATGTACAGAAAACTTGCCTCGAGACACTTTTTATACTAGCTTTCTTTTTTCTTTTCACTTCCTAACTCAATGATATATTTTCTCTGTCTTCTCTCTCTCTCTCTCTCTCTCTCTCTCTCTCTCTCTCTCTCTCACGGGAATTGGTGTTTCACTTGCATATATGTCTGTGTGAGGGTGTCAGATCCCCTGGAACTACAGTTATAGACCACTGTGAGCTGCCATGTGGGTGCTGGGAATTGAACCCAGGTTCTCTGGAATAACAGCCAGTACTCCTAACCACTGAGCCATCTCTCCAGCCCTTACTATCTTATATTATACTAGTTTTTTTTCTTCACCCCCTTGACAAGGTTTCTCTGTGTAGTCTTGCTCTGTAGACCAGGCTGGCCTCAAACTCACAGAGCTTTGCCTGCCTCTGCCTCCCAAGTACTAGAAAACATACCTCTCTTCTATTTTTTGATATGTTAATGGCAGTATTTTCCTCCTCACTCAAATCATATTATTCAATACACAGAGAGGAGTGAAGAATTTGTTGTTGATGTTGTTTGTGTGTATATCTATGTACATGTGCTTGTGTGAGTACATGTGGAGGCCACTTACCATGCTTGTTCTACTCCTACTTAAGACTTCATGGTTAAAAAAGGTATAGCTATGATTGAAACTCAGATTCCAACCAACTAGCATAGAATAAAGTTATTTTAGGAGGAAAGGAAAAGGATGGCCCTGCCAATAGTCTTATTACATCATTTGATTGGGAATTTCTTTTAACTTATTTTTTTATTACATCTATTTGTGTGTGTGTGTGTGTGTGTGTGTGTGTGTGTGTGTGTGTGTGTGTGTGCATACATGTATGCATGCAGGCCATGACACTTGTGCAGAGGTCAGAGGACAACTTTTAGAAGTCATATCTTTCCTTCTACCATAGCGATCACACTAAAGTTGTCAGACTTGGTGGCAAGTACTTTTACCCACTGACCTACCTCACTGTTCCTAGCTTGAAAATTCTCGAGTCATAGATATAAATTAAAGCAAATTCATAATTGCTCAAATAATTTGTGCAATCAGCCCCACAGTAAGCCTTCAAAGCACCACAGCTAGTAGCTGTTTGGCTCTTCAAGCATAAAGACTACCTAGCAACTGTTTCCTCTGTTCTAGTGCTAACACCTTGACACTTTACAGTAAAGATTCTAATAAAAGATAAACAGCAACTGGATGAGCTGTGTCCAAGTGAGATCAACATGGTGATTAGTAAGAAATGATTAGCAAAAATTTAATGGATAAATGGAGTAAACACAGTCTTGGTAAGTGTAGTTTTGATGGTGGAATTCACTTTAGGTTCAATCTGAGATGAAGGCACCTCAAATCAGGTGTCATGAATACCTGCAGGACCAAAGTTGGCTGCAGAGGTTCAGAAATGGGTTTCATACAGATAAATTTCTTATGTACCAATGTCAAAACACTGGTATGAATGTTGTAAGCTGAATTAGCAGGATGATTCAGCTTACTAGGTTTTGCCTGACTTTGCAAAAAGGAAACAAAAATCTACTTTTAACAAAAAAAGAGGGTATATTTGTGTGGGGGGGGTAGGTGGGGGGAGATAGGGTGTTACTATGTAATCCCAGTTGGCCTGGAACTCACTCTGTAGACCAGGCTGGCCTCAAACTCACAGAAATCCTCCTGCCTCTGCCTCCCAAGTGCTGGGATCACAGTTTACTACCATGCTATGCTTCAAATCTGTATTTTGATTCTAGGGCAAGCAAGTGTAGTAAAGATGCCAGAAAATATCTGGAACTGGCTACTGATTTGATTTGCATGTGGCAGCAGAAATAAGAAGTGAGTTCACTCTCAGACACCTGGATTCTAAAAGTCCAGAGGAACTTTCTTTTTCTTTCTTTCTTTTTTTTTTGAGACAGGGTTTCTCTGTGTAGCTTTGTGCCTTTCCTAGAACTCACTTGGTAGTCCAGGCTGGCCTCAAACTCACAGAGATCCACCTGGCTCTGCCTCCCGAGTGCTGGGATTAAAGGTGTGTGCCACCACCGCCTGGCCAGAGGAACTTTCATAGAGATCCTGGGTGCAAAACTTTCTAAGCTCCTTTCACCTTTACATGCTATGCCTACTCCTGAAGAGGATTCAAGTCATAAATATTTCTATTTGAAGATCCTATGTGCATTAAAGGTTTAGTTAGAAAACTAGTCTAGGAGCTGGAGAGATGACTCAGCTGGTACAGTTGCGTGTAGTTAAGCCTGTTGTCCTGAGTTCTACCCTGGGACGCACATGGTAGAGGGAGAGAACCAACTCCCAAGGGCTGTCCTTTGACTCCCACATTCTTGCTGTGGCATGTGAGTCCTCTTCTTCCTCCCAAAAAGCAAAGTTAAAATATTAAAAAAAAAGAAAATATAGACATGTTTTAATAAATATCATACTTACTTAAGCAACATATAAAATTTACTGTTATTTAAGCAAATGAATATTATGAATACTAGCTGATAGAATCAGAGGGGAATATAGTATAATTGGCTCAATAGATTTACCTACTAAATAGCAATACTTAGAAGAAAAGAAGAAAAAGGGTGTAGAAACTAACATTTACTGAACTGCTTCCACTCAATGAAAATACAATGTACCTTTTTATTTCATACAATAACTGTGAAATAGATATTATCATTTCATTTTATAATCATGAAAACCAAGAAACGAAGAGAGATCAAGATACTTAGGGATATTGCTGGGAACTACCAGGCGGTCAAAAACCATCAGCTGAACTTTGAAACTCTGAAGCTATCTCCTTTGTTAGCAAAGCAACAAAGTGTAATTTGTCATGTCCTTCTCCTAAGAACAAAATAGTTAATGATATTGCTGATATTATGAAATCAAGATCCTAAAGCAGCACTATTGTAGACATGTAAATAATCTGTCTACATTGGCACATGTAAGTAATCTGTCTACATTGGCAAGTACTTGACGAGTCTGTGGAAAGAAAACCAGAACAATTTTGTGGAAGTGAATGTGAGTTTGGACAGGTGGTTGTTCTTAGGCAGCTGACGGCTTTAGAGCTCTTGGATACCTAAGACATCACTTATCAAAGCTCCCACTGTCAAACAGGGAGACTGAAGCATAATGGGCTAAGAGCAAGGCTTCTGCCGGGCCTATATAGCAATGCCTTATTTCAACAAGTGAACAAAAAGCACAAAGACAGATTTTGGTGTATGAAGGAGTTCTCAGCTTCATCCTAACTATAATCTTGGTTAAGTCAGTTCACATGTCTGGCCTCTTGTTTAGAGGGGAGACAAAGGGATACCAGCAGTATCTACCTCTCTAAGGGTTGGGATGATTACAGGAAACGACAAACGTTAAGAATGTGAACATTATTTTTTAAAATAGAGGAAGTGGTAACTAAATGGTAAACATCAGTTTTACTGTTTTTCACAGGCTGGGAGTAAACAATTTTCTGAGCCTCAAGTTCCGTTCTTAGCATTTGCTCACAGGGTCATGGGAATACAAGTAACAATCCTTCCCACATAACACCCAGAATGCACCCAGGACAGGGGCCATGTCCTTACCACTGGTAGGCTTTCGTAAGTCCAGATCTGTAAAAAGGAATAAGGAAAAAAATCGAGACATCAATAAAACATTTATTAATCAACCACTAAACATTTATTCTAAGTTGTGAACACAGGGGCCTTGGTAAGGAAGCACTCACATTGAAGCCTGTGTCTTCCCATAATGCAATGGAACTGAGGAGGTGACATTTTCTTAGATAGGAGACTGTCATCACCATTAACAGTAAGCAATGGGGTAAATAAAGTAAGAGGTGTCTAGAATGAAAACAGGACTTGAAGGGATTGCTCTGACGTGAGCTTACTATCTGTGAAGGAAGGGCAGAGACACTGCTTAGTCAAGGTGCCTGGGAGGCACACACAGGCAATGCACACTTGGACACAACTTTCACTGCACAACATCTAAAATTACAGTGCAATTCTTTCATACTACTACTGCAATTTGGTTCTTGGAGAGAGAAATGTGAGTAACATTTTAAGTGCTCAGTGGTTATTACCATTAACCTTAGCCCTTTAAAAAGGTATTTAGAACTGTATCTGGAATGACAAGAACCATCGAAGTTCTAATTTTCTAAAGTACAGGAAAAAACGCGCTACAGCCACAGACAGATCCATGAGTCAGTCAAAGAAACATGCAACTACTTCACTGACAAAGACAAATTTGGATCGTGTCTGGTATTAGCTAAGGTCTCCTAGGGGAAGGAAACAACTCAAGAAAATGGATCGCCTGATCTTTCAACAGATGCAGTTTCTTGCCACGTGTGATTTTTATTGTGCTTGAAAATTTTTTAGAGAAATTTCAAATTCTTTCATCTAAAGACTACAATCTTCACCCCAATTTGACAACTTTCCCAGGACTGTCTAACAGTGAGTGGTGGCAGGGAGGTGGTAGTCTAGTCAGTAAGGGACTCGTCCATACCTTTTACTTCCTCTCTTTTGGAGTCTAACCCAGTGGAGCCGCTAAGAAGAGTGGGATTGCAACACCAAGTCACTCAAGATTTACAGGCTGGGATTTTAGAAAATTATCAACTTTCAAAGCATGTCTCCATTAGGAAAAGGTGGCCGGGCAGTGGTGGTGCATGCCTTTAATCCCAGCACTTGGGAGGCAGAGCCAGGAGGATTTTTGTGAGTTCAAGGCCAGCCTGGTCTACAGAGTGAGATCCAGGAAAGGCGCAAAGCTACACAGAGAAAACCTGTCTCGAAAAACCAAAAAAAAAAAAAAAAAAAAAAAAAAGGAAAAAGTGGCCTTAAAAATAGCTAATTTAACAGGATATTTTAAAAATGTTTTTTCCAAAGTGGTTGTACAAGTTTGCATTCCCACCAGCAGTGGAGGAGAGTTCCCCTAGCTCCACATCCTCTCCAGCATAAGGTGTCTTCAGTGCTTTTGATCTTAGCCATTCTGACAGGCATAAGGTGGTATCTCAGAGTTGTTTTGATTTGCATTTCCCTGATGATTAGGGATGTTGAGCAATTCCTTAAATGTCTTTCAGCCATTTGAGTTTCCTCTGTTGAGAATTCTCTGTTTAGTTCTATAGCCCATTTCTTAATTGGACTGTTGGGCATTTTGATGTCTAATTTCTTGAGTTCCTTATATATTCTGGATATCAGTCCTCTGTCAGATGTAGGGTTGGTGAAGATCTTTTCCCATTCTGTAGGCTGTCGCTTTGCCTTGTTGACCGTATCCTTTGCTCTACAGAAGCTTCTCAGTTTCAAGAGGTCCCATTGATTGATTGTTTTTCTCAGTGTCTGTGCTACTGGTGTTCTATTTAGGAAGTGGTCTCCTATGCCAATGCGTTCAAGACTACTTCCTACTTTCTCTTCTAGCAGGTTCAGAGTAGCTGGATTTATGTTGAGGTCCTCGATCCACTTGGACTTAAGTTTTGTGCACGGTGATAGATATGGATCTATTTGCAGCCTTCTACATGTAGATATCCAGTTTTGCCAGCACCATTTGTTGAAGATGCTTTCTTTTTTCCATTGTGCACTTTTGGCTTCTTTGTCAAAAATTATTTGTTCATAGGTGTGCGGATTAATGTCAGGGTCTTCAATTCGATTCCATTGGTCCACATGTCGGTTTTTATGCCAGTACCAAGCTGTTTTTATTACTGTAGCTCTATAGTACAGTTTGAAGTCAGGGATTGTGATGCCTCCAGAGATTGTGTTATTGTACAGGATTCTTTTGGCTATCCTGGGTTTTTTGTTTTTCCATATGAAGTTGAGTATTATTCTTTCCAGGTCTGTGAAGAATTGTGTTGGTATTTTGATGGGGATTGCATTGAATCTGTAGATTGCTTTTGGTAAGATTGCCATTTTTACTATGTTAGTTCTGCCTATCCATGAGCATGGGAGATCTTTCCATTTTCTGACATCTTCTTCAATTTCTTTTTTTCAGGGACTTAAAGTTCTTGTCATATAGGTCCTTCACTTGCTTGGTTAGTGTTACCCCAAGGTAATTTATGTCATTTGTGGCTATAGTAAAGGGTGATGTATCTTTGATTTCCTTCTCCGCTTCTTTGTCCATTGTATATAGGAGGGCTACTGATTTTTTTGAGTTGATCTTGTATCCTGCTATGTTGCTGAAGGTGTTTATAAGCTGTATCAGCTCCTTGGTGGAATCTTTGGGGTCGCTCAAGTATACTATCATGTCATCTGCAAATAGGGAAAGCTTGACTTCTTCCTTTCCAATTTGTATCCCCTTAATCTCCTTATGTTGTCTTATTGCTCTGGCTAGAACTTCAAGTACTATATTGAATAAGTATGGGGAGAGCGGACAGCCTTGCCTCGTTCCTGACTTTAGTGGAATTGCTTTGAGTTTCTCTCCATTTAATTTGATGTTGGCTGTTGGCTTGCTGTAAATTGCCTTTATTATGTTTAGGTATGTTCCCTGTATTCCTGATCGCTCCAAGACCTTTATCATGAAGGGGTGTTGGATTTTGTCAAATGCCTTTTCAGCATCTAGTGAGATGATCATGTGGTTTTTTTCTTTGAGTTTGTTTATATGGCGTATTACATTGACAGATTTTCGTATGTTGAACCATCCTTGCATCCCTGGAATGAATCCTACTTGATCATGGTGGATAATTGTTTTGATGTGTTCTTGGAGTCTGTTTGCCAGTATTTTATTGAGTATTTTTGCATCAATGTTCATGAGGGAGATCGGTCTGTAGTTCTCTTTCTTTGTTGTATCCTTGTTTGGTTTAGGAATCAGGGTAATTGTAGCCTCATAGAAGGAGTTTGGTAATGTTCCTTCTGTTTCTATTGTGTGGAACAATTCAGAGAGTATTGGTATTAACTCTTTTTTGAGATCGCCCAATGACAGAGAAATGGAATGAGATCTACATGAACAGCCTGGACATGAGTGGGGGTAGTGAAGGGTGAGGGTTGAGGGAAAGAGCGCTTGGGGGAGCGGGAGATCCCAGCTGGATCAACAACAGAGAGGGAGAACAAGGAATAGGAGACCATGGTAAATGAAGACCACATGAGAATAGGAAGAAGCAAAGTGCTAGAGAGGCCCACAGAAATCCACAAAGATACCCCCACAACAGACTGCTGGCAATGGTTGAGAGACAGCCCGAACTGACCTACTCTGGTGATGGGATGGCCAAACACCCTAATTGTCATGCTAGAAACCTCATCCAACTACTGAGGGATCTGGATGCAGAGATCCATGACTAGGCCCCGGGTGGATCTCTGGGAGTCCAATTAGCGAGAATGAGGAGGGTTTATATGAGCGAGAATTGTTGAGACCAAGGTTGGATAAAGCACAGAGACAAATAGCCAAACGAACGGAAACACATGAAATATGAACCAATGGCTGAGGGGTCACCAACTGGATCAGGCCCTCTGAGTGGGTGAGACAGTTGATTGGCCTGATCTGTTTGGGAGGCATCCAGGCAGTAGGACCGGGTCCTGTGCTCATTGCATGAGTCGGCTGTTTGAAACCTGGGGCCTATGCAGGGTCGCTTAGCTCGGCCTGGGAGGAGGGGACTGGACCTACCTGGACTGAGTCTACCAGGTTGATCTCAGTCTGCGGGGAAGGCTTTGCCCTGGAGGAGATGGGAATGGGGGGCGGGCTGGGGGGAAGGTGAGGGGGGCGGGAGGGGGGATATGTAGAACTGAATTGTATTGCAAAATAAAAATTAAAAAAAAAATGTTTTTTTCCAAGTATGACAAAACCTAGTATTATTGGAGAGAAGGATTAATACAGAGGAGAAAAAATTAATGTTTGATATAGCAAAAATGGAAACCATAGAACACAGAGGCTTATAACCATGGTCAGTTTAGGAAGTCATTGTAGTTCTCTGGTGAATCATGCATACAGGAGTGATAGTTCAATTAGAAATAGGATTCCTTACTTTCTATCTCCAAAATATTTTTATGCAATCTATGGATTCATTTTACAGATCTCAAAAAGTAAATTAAAACAAAGTTATTCAAATAGCTAAATGAGGGCTCGTGAATATCTACTATTCTCTATGAATTCAAGGAAAGGAAATCTCCTTATAAATACTAGCTTAGCATCTTTCTATCTTCATTCTTTTCTTAGTTTAGTCTGTCTTTATGACCCAGTGGGATCATGACATTCATAAAACAGAGCACATAAAAAAGTACACAAGTAAGAGAAAAATGAAGAAGCTTTGAAAAGCTTGGAAACTTCTCTTGCTTTTTTTCTTCTTTTTTTAAATTTTAAGACAGGGTCTTAAATTTTATGTAAGTGTGTCTTACTTGGAACACATACAGAGACCGGGATGTTCTAGAAACTTAAGAACGATCCTCCTGCTTCAGCCTCTGAGTGCCCGGCCTATAGGCATGTGCCATCATGTTTTCTGTTTGTCTGTTTTTTGCTGTTTTTGAGAGGGTCTCCAGGCCAGCCTGCAACTCATGAACTTCTATCTCTTGCCTTAGCCTCTCTGAGATTATGAGCATGCACTCCTATACCTTCCAATAGGTCCAGTCTTCAAGAAAGAGATTCTTATAGATGTTAGAAACACTCCTCAGGATCCCACAGAGCCCGAGAGTGCCAGGCCTGTCAGGTGTGAGGAGTCCAGGTGCTGTGTTTTTGTTACTGTGCAGGGAGTGCCTTTGAGGACCCCCCCCTCACCTCCACCCCTGCCCCCCCCCAGTTACTTCAGGGTGTTTCTTTTAGGTCTGACCAATACCTGGCCAGTCGCTGCTCTAGGATATGGTATCATTCCTCCCTGAGGCTTCCTCCAAAGAGCTCTCCAACTCCAGGAACCAGAAGATCAACAGCAGCAACCTAAAGAAGAAACCAATCAACCAACCATGAATAGCACTGTACTTCCCTGTGATTCCAACACCACTCGGATTTTCAAGCAAATGGAACATTTTCTTGAAACAATTTTAAAATTGGCTGTTTGACTGCTTATTAGAATCTTATTTGGGAGATATTTCTTCAACCAGCTACAGCAGTAGTTCTCAACCTGTGGGTTGTGACCCCTGTACCATATCAGATATTTACATTATGACTCATAACAGTACTAAAATTACAGTTATGAAATAGCAACAAAATAATTTTATGATTGGGGAGACACCACAACATGAGGAACTATATTAGGAACTGTATTAGGAAGGTTGAGAACCACTGAGCTAGAGCATATCACCAGAAGCTCCAAGTTTTGAAAATTCCCTTTGGAAAATATCTGTATCTTTTAATTATGTGGCTAAAAGCATACGTACTCATTCCTGTTTATAAGCTTCACTGTGACTACTCTGAATAACAAATGAATGGCACAGGAATCCTCACTGCTTCTCCATGTTAGTCTTTTTCTTAGAAATTTATCAAATCACAGGCAAAAGTCAGCCCATGACCTTGACTTTTTGAACATTCTCTGTTTAACAATTGTTTCAACTTTAAAGAAAAAAAAAGGTTCAAAGAGAACAGAATACAGGACCAGCATCCATAGCACTGGTGTAGATCTGGTGGTTCTGGGAATAATCAGGTATCAGAAACTGGAGCTAAACATCTCATTCAAGACTTGCCAGTTGCAGAGAAAGAAGTCGTAATTTAAAGATGACCAAGTTTGAGCCCTTTTAGCACGAATCTCCACTGTGTTTCTATGCAGCCCTGAAAATTTAAGAGTGGAAGGACTTCGGTTCTACCTTTTCATTCCCCTGCTAAGGGAATATCAGAGGCTACACATACATTCTTTTGGACACTTCCCTAACTCTCCTAGTTTAAACAAAAATCGTTTGACTCTGTACATCTTCCAGGTCCGGAATGCATCCTGGCCCATTTTCCTCTACTGGGTATGAGTTTTGATTCTGCTTAAGTTCCACAGCTGCAGCAGCAAGCTGTCTAGAAATAGTTCATGTTGGTATTCAAGCCGAGCGAACCCTGGTTTCTATTTATGATGTTCCCTTCTGACTCTGACTCTTTGATTCCAATCAATGTACTCAAAAAAAACTTAGATTTTTCAATTAAAAAAAATAGGCTAAATGGGAAGGAAGCCTTTGATATATGACTTTTCTATGCTAAGATGTCCTTTCTTCTGCTACCTTTGTTACCCCTGACCTTCTGCCCCTGGAAAGAAGGCAGAGTGAGGAAATAGCCTCTGATGCCACAGTCGAGGGATGCAGATGGGCCAATGGACAAAAGCGGCCGAAAATTACCTGTAAATACTGAGTCAATCTCATTATTTGTGCTTGATAAACAGGCCAAGTTTTATAGCTTACGAAGACATTAATGGTTCCAAAGAATGGAATTCTCATCTTGTCTCAAAATATGTTTCCATTCCCTCAGGGCCAAGGTAATTACTGCCCTCCTCTTTTCTGCAGGGAATTCTAAATTCCAAGCTAGCCAGCAGAAATCAGCTGGGAGCTACATAAACATACAAGCTATCTGAGTTCTTCCTTAGAGAAAGAAAAACATTCCTGTAAATACCAACTTTAGAATTAAAAGTCAGACTTGTGGGAATCACCTGTGACTCATCCTCAGTCCTCTACTTTCCAGTCCAGTTCATAGACCATAGACCACCAACAGTTCTCTAGAATAGTACGTGTGCGTGCGCATGCGTATGTGTGAGTGTGTGCATGTCTGCGTGTGTGCGTGCGTGTGTGTAGGTCAGAGAATAACTAGCAGGAGTCTGTTCTTCCTTCCACTCAGGCTGTCCGGCTTGGTGGAAATACCTTTAACATTAAGCCATCTTGGTGGTAACTCTAATGTTTTTGCAGAGTTTAGTTTGCAGAGATAACTAAACAATTTTATAAATGTTGGTTCTGACTTTCACAAACCATTTGCAGCGATGAAAGAATAGCATTTCCCTCTGAAGTGAACTTATTAAAATATAACATATCTATAAAAGTATACAAATAAACAGCTATCCACTGTATATACAATGTATAGCTCTATTAACTTTCATAAAATTAGCACACTATATGTTATCAACCCAGATCAAGAAAGAGAACAAGATTAACACCCCCCAAAGTCCTTCTTGTGCCCTCTTTGGTTATCACCCCTACAAAGAATTACATTTTTCTTGGCTATGATCAGACAGGCTGAAGTTGCTATTTTTGAACTCCCTATAAACAGCACCACATAGCACAGAGTTCTGGGGGGTGGCTCCTTTCACTGATAGCTGTCTCTGTGGGACTCAACATGCTGACACTGCCTTCTTCACTCTATCTGCTGGTCTGATGCCCAAGTTATCATGATGGAGTTCATTAGTCTCAGCCAAAAAGATTCGTTAACTACCTCTAGATTGAATTTTATTCTCATTGTTATACCCCATCATAGAATGTCCAGTTGTGATTTGTGTTTCCCAAGGGTCTGGTTGAAGATTTGATCCACAGATGCTTCTGGAAGGAGATGAACACCCAGTAGAGGGTCACTGGTCATAGAAACAAAAAGCACTTCTCTGGTGACTGCTGTGATAGTTCTGAGAATGCTGAGAGGAATGTGGGACAGTAGCGGGCCATTCCTGAGGTTGTAGCAGGAATCTTAAAGAGTCTTACTAATAAAATCAAACCTGAGGCCAGGTATTGGGGTGAATGCTGGAAGATCAGAGAAGCAGAACAAGCCACAGCCACCTCACCTTGCCAATTCCTCAGCTGATTCTGTTTTCTCAGACTGGATGCCTCTCAGCTGAACTGTGCTGCTCAAAAGCCTAAAAGCTTAGCCAGCCTAGTTCCTGGTCCTCACGCCTTATATATCTTTCTGCTTTCTGCCATCACTTCCTGGGATTAAAGGCTCTTGTTACCATGCCTGGCTGTTTTCCAGTGTGGCCTTGAACTCACAGAGATCCAGATGGATCTCTGCCTCCCAAGTGATAGGATTAAAGGTGTGTGCCTAGTGGCTGTTCTGTTCTCTGACCCCAGATAAGTTTATTAGGGTTCACAATATTTTGGGAAACACAGTATCACCATACTCAGGGGAACAAGGACTAGGAACTGGGCTAAAGGGCATTTGTGCCTCAAATAAGGTCATACAGATATGAAATGTTAGATTTCAAACCTACAGCTCTCAATCTAATGTACTTTTCACTATGGCAGGCTATATATCTTCATCTTCTTGGAGTGGGTGACAGAAGAGAAAAGAAAATCATTACTATAGAAACATCATTTTTTAATTTATTGCTTCAGGCTAAAAGTTTTAAATACAGATTAAATATTTTTCTACCCTTATCTTTTCATTTGCTTAGAGAAAATACCAGTGAAACACTCCTATTTACTGGGGTTTTAGGAGATGGGGTGGGGTAGGGGTGGGGATAGTGGGATAAATTTTCACTCTGTGGACTAGGCTGGTTTGTAACTCATTATGTGGTCCAGGCTAGCTTCCAACTCAGGGCAATCCTCCTGCTTTAGCCTTCCAACTACATGAGCGAGCCACCTCACATGTCTTTACATCTGTTTTACTTTTTAAAGTTTCACCAAATCTGTTCTAGTTTGCTTTCTGTGGTTGTGATAAATACCATGCTGAAAAACACCCTGGAGAGGGAAGGGTTTATTTTGTTTCCAGGTCATAGTTCATAATTGAGGGAAGTCAGGACAGGAACTCAAGCAGGAGCAGAGGCAGGGACCATGGCGGAAACAGCTTACTGGCTTACTGGCTTGCTCTTTAGCCTCTGTTCATCTGGCTATTTTTTTTTTCATTGTTGTTGTTGTTGTTGTTGTTGTTTTCATCTGGCTATTTTTTTTTCCGTCGTCGTCGTCGTCGTCGTCGTCGTCGTCGTCGTTGTTCTTCTTCTTCTTCTTCTTCTTTTCTTTTCTTTTCTTTTCTTTTCTTTTCTCTTCTTTTCTTTTCCCTTTGAGACAGGGCTTCACTATGTAGCCTCATCTAGCTTGGAATTTGCTATGCAGACCAGACTGGCCTTGAACTCACAGAGATTTGCTTCCCTCTGCCTCCTGTTTAAGCTTTTTAAAGTTCTTACGAGTATGAGTGTTTTGCCTACATGTGTGTGTCTGTGTACCATGTGTATACCTGGTACCTGTGGAGGCCAGAAAAGGGCACCAGATCCTCTAGGACTGGAGTTAGAAACAGTTGTAAGTTACCATATGGGTGATGGGAATTGAACCTGGGTCCTCTAAAAGGACAGCTAGTGCTCTTAACTGCTGAGCCATCCCTCCAGCCCAGCTAGGTGTCTTAAACAGCCTAGGAGCTCTTGCTCAGAGATGGTACTGTATAGTGGACTGGGCTTGCCTGTTTCAATCAGCAGTCAAGAAAGTTCCCACAGACATGCCTAAAGGCCAATTTGATGGATGCAATCCTCTGATGGAGACTTCTCCAGATAACCATGGGCTGTCAAGCTGACATTTAATGCTAACTAGGAGAAATCTCTTGCATAAACTTATGCAAACCTATCCAAACCCATAGAGTCCCACAGAAAGAAATAAAGTATTTATTCATGTAATTCATGCCCCAAGGTTTGTGCATTCACTAAGTTTTTTTGTTTTTTTTTTTAGGAGTAGAAACAAGTGCTTTTTATAGGTTGGAAACACAAAACAAAACAAAACCCACCTAGATTGCTAATATAAATTCTACTATCTATGGCTAATGTAAATACCTTTTTTTTTTTCTGTTTTTTTGAGACAGGATTTCTCTGTGTAGCTCTGGCTGTCCTGTAACTCACTATGTGGACCAGGCTGGCCTTGAACTCATAGAGATCCGCCTGCCTCTGCATCCCAAGTGCTGGGATTAAAGTTGTGCTCCACCATCGCCCGGCTAATGTAAATATCTTTGAGAAGACTGCTCAAGATAAAGTATGTACAGGGGCTCAAACTGGAGGATATCCAAGCTGGCCGCAGGGCGATGGGTGTGGCTGTAACCGAGAATAGGCAGACTTGGTCTGGTATGAGTAAAAGGAGGCCAATGACTGGTTTTAAGAAAGGAGCTAACATGATCAGAATTACATTTTAATTTTTTTGAGACAGGGTCTCATTTAGTCCAGGTTAGCCCCAAACTACATAGACGAAGATAATCTTGAATTTCTGATCTTCCTAAGCGGTGGAATTACAGAATTAGGCTATCACACCCAGCTTTAGATTTCCATTTTCTAAAAGCTCATGCTGAAATGAGAACAGAGACTTGGAGGAAAAAGCAGAAACTGAAAGAGCAGTTAGGAGGCCACAGAAAAGGTGCAGGCAAGACTCAGAGGAGATCTTACTTTAAAAGGTAATGGAAATATCTTTTAAATACCACAGACATGGAAATAAAGAAGTGGATCTAAGATATATTTAGTAGTATAAAATGTCAGAGTTTAGTAATGGCTTGGACACCACAGTGAGAGAAAGATTGCAGATACTGAAGTGTGGAGTTTCCACAATCACAAGGAGAGAAAACATGAAAAGAAGATCGTGGCCAGACAGGGTGGCACACTCCTTTAATCCCAGCACTTGGGAGAGGCAGGTGGATCTCTCTGAGTTCTCTTTGAGCTTCAGGCTGACCTAGTCTACACAGTGAGTTCCAGGCTAGCCAGGCTTACATACTGAGATCCTATTGAAAGGAAGGAAGGAAGATAGAAGAATAGATCAAATATGATCGAGGAAGGGAAAAGAGAAGTCATGGACTCAGTTTTGGATCCCTGAGCTCCACATAGCAGAAGAGAACCTACTCCTGCAAGCTGTCCCCTAAACCCTCACATTAGCATGGCATGCACATGTGCCTTCCAATAAATAAAATATAATAATAATAATAATAATAATAATAATAATAATAGAAATGAGTCCAGAGCTTTAAAGATAAACCTTGAGTAGACTTCTTTAAACTGAATTTCTGAGTTATTTGAGAATAACTGATAAGCTATTTGGGGCGAGAGCAAAGAAGATGCAGGATTAGACTTAAGGAATTCCAACATCTGATAAACTGGGAGAAAAACAATCTGTACAGAAGACTAATTAGAGGAACCAGTGAAAAGAGAGAGGAAGTGAGAAGCCATGATGCCACAGAGCCCAGGGGTAAGGGGATTTTCAGAGAAGAAGCCGACAGTGCTGAATCATGCAGACAGGTCAAATCAAAAAGACTTCTTGAAGTCTGTGGGCTTAACGACATGGAGATGACTGCTGAACCCGACAGGAGCTGCTGCAGCAGATGACGGAAGGAACCATGGCAGAGGTAATGATCATGAAGCAGAAAATGTGGTTGATCTCAAAAATGAAAACAAGTAAGCAAAGTGCAATCCTGAGGAAGAGTTTAGACTGAGAAAGTTACATGGAGACTACAAAAAAAAGAGACACATTGCTGCAAAGCTTTACCAACTCTTCACATGCCATGCAGATCCTGAGTAAGATGGTTCAATACAGCAGGGTAACCCAAGTTACATGGAAGGGAAGGCTCAGGCAGAGGAGGGTTTACGGCAGTACAGGCTGGAGTACAGGGAAAAACACACTGAGGGACATGACATGGAAGAACACACAGTGCAACTGTGGGGTGGGGAGAGCAGAGCTAAATTATCTTTGTATGATGATCTTCACTTGTAAATAGAGAAAACAAGTTTCTTGGCAAAATTGCTCTAGGATTTCAGACAGGATGGCAGAATTTGATGAATATTGTCCTATAAGAGAAAACAGGAAACTTTCAAACAGATACCTGTGTATTCCTAAAATGGGGGTGTTTTGTTTATTGCTGGGCTATAACCCTCATTTTCTTTCTTTCTTTTTTTTCCTTTCTTTTAACCCTCATTTTCTACCTGTGGTAAGATACTGGATAGCAACATTTAGGTTTTTTGACCTATTTTGAGATAAATATACTAGTCTTACAGACTTATAACTAATGATATTGCATATACAGCGATTCAATAAGTATCATATAAGTCAAAAGTATATTCTTACATTATAGCTCATCTTGAAAGGTGAAAGAAAATAAAGAGAAAGTAAATTGGGATAGTAAAACCAATTTGAAATAGAGTGAACAAAAGAATGGAGGGTGAAAGGGGCTGGAGAGATCAGAGAACCGATACAGGCAGAGAGAGAAGACAGATGAGGCCTGTGACAGGCAATCTGCTGAGAACTCCTCAGCTCTCCATTGCCTTCCCTCCTGTTTCTATATATAGCCCAGACAAAAGAACTCTAAGCCGACTCTTCTTCTGCCTTATCATGTCAGTGGCATTATCTGTGGTCCAGCAAGTTTTCTCTCCCAGGAGTCTCCTAATCAATACTGAACCTGACATCAACCTGGTGTTGTTATTCAGTGTTCTAGGCCACTTCCTGAACTCAGTTATTCAAAAAAAAAGCAAAAGCAAAATGAAACTCACATTTGGTTCTGCTAAACTAAGAACCCCCTGTGAGAAGAACGAGAAGTATGTTTACAGAACACCGAGCTCACTGGGAAGACCGATGGGTATAAAATAAGAGAATATTCTTAAAGTTAATATAATAGAACAAGGTAGAGGCCCAGGTTTAGATGATGATTTAACACTCTTCTTACTGTGTGCTGAGGACCATCTTCATTATCCCGCATGTAGAAAGGCTTGAGAGCTAACGGATAGTTAATGACAAAGACTGGTATGTTGCCACAGTGTTTCACCAGGTACTTCTCATGTTCAGTTTGCAGATCAACACCCCACTGTAATGAGAAACAAGAAGACAAGGATAAAATAGACACACAAAAACAACCTGTACCAGCTCCAAGGGCTCGCTCTCCTTGGGGCTCAGTGATGTGTGCGGCTGTCTGCCAAGGCTCCACAGCTGACTAAACTCAAGGGAAATACTTGCTAATAAGAACGGCCAGAGGCCTGGAAAGATGAAAGCTGAAACCAGCAGATAAACACTATTGTTTCTGTGCCCTATCTCAGGGAAGAGCACTCAGCAAGTACAGCACGAGCAGGAAAACAAAATACTTTCCAAAGGGATAAAACGGATGCAGAATTACAGTTTTTATTAATATTGCCTAGAGTTTCTCCCCTAGTTACTGTCCCTAAGTCTCAGGAAATTAAATGACGGGTGATGGTACTTCTAATACGAAGCCTATCTTTAGTGAGATGGCTTTTCTCAGTGAATTTCTATTTTAATAAAAGAGCCAATTCATATATGAGATGTTCTTTGATGACTATGTAATAATACTATTCTATTTATTTAGTAAATACTACTGTGACTATTAATTCCAGGTGGCATATTAAGTGTTGGATATAGTAGTAAGAAAAAACGAAACGAAAGGATGTCATTCCTGACTTCATGAAGCTTGGTAGAAAATATCAAAAAAGAAATTATACCGGGCGGTGGTGGCGCACGCCTTTAATCCCAGCACTTGGGGGGGGCGGAGGCAGGCAGATCTCTGTGAGTTCAAGGCCAGCCTGGTGTACAAAGCAAGTTCCAGGAAAGGCGCAAAGCTACACAGAAAAACCCTGTCTCGAAAACAACACAACAACAACAACAACAAAGAAACTACACAATTAATTATTATAGAACCAACAAGTGCTGGCTGCTGGTGCACACCTATAGTGCCGACCGTTGGGAGGTAGAGGCAAGAGCAGCAGTTCAAGGTCACCCTCACTACACAGGAAACTGGAGGGTAGCTGGACTGCACGAGATCCTTCCTCGAGAACTAAAGCAACAGCAACAAAGAAGCTCAAGGTACTGTTAAAATTTGTAAGCACATCTGACAACTGGACATGGGACCAGTGGGAAGGACTGTTCAAAAACAAAGGGACCAGTGTGAAGGACTGTTCAAAGACAAAGGGACCAGTGGGAAGGGTTGTTCAAAAACAAAGGGACCAGTGTGAAGGACTGTTCAAAGACAAAGGGACCAGTGGGAAGGGTTGTTCAAAGACAAAGGGACCAGTGGGAAGGACTGTTCAAAGACAAAGGGACCAGTGTGAAGGATTGTTCAAAGACAAAGGGACCAGTGGGAAGGGTTGTTCAAAGACAAAGGGACCAGTGGGAAGGGTTGTTCAAGGACAAAGGGACCAGTGGGAAGGATTGTTCAAGGACAAAGGGACCAGTGGGAAGGACTGTTCAAAGACAAAGGGACCAGTGTGAAGGGTTGTTCAAGGACAAAGGGACCAGTGGGAAGGGTTGTTCAAAGACAAAGGGACTAGTGTGAAGGATTGTTCAAAGACAAAGGGACCAGTGTGAAGGACTGTTCAAAGATAAGGGTAGCACATCATACTACTTTACTATTCCCACGTTTGGCAGTACCCTCTACCCCACAAACACTTTAAACAAGAAGCTTAATTAGGGAAAACTATTTTAGATTTATTTTCTAAAGAGGAATTTCCCCTACTTAAATATAGATTGGCCTACATGTAACAGTTATGCATAAACAAAAATTACAAAATTGCCCCTGGTTTTATAATGATAGGTGAAAAACATGACAATTCTCCAATCAAGGATATTTATTTGTATTATTGGGTTTTTCTGTTGAAGTTAGTATGAGTTTGTTCTCAGTCTCTTAGATGTTTGGTCAGCCACAGAAAGCACAGGGGTCTCCTCAGCTACAGAATGACAAGCATAGGTCTGCACCAAATGAGCATACAAATGAGTTAAAAGGAAGATAAAACTGAATAAACAAGTCGCTAACGGAGAAAGGAAATATCATCATACAACCAGTATTTTTCCCTACCCCGTCTCTATTTGGTGTCAATCAAAAATATCTACTGGAAATTCAATTTAAAAAAAGCAACATACACCAGTTACATTATGTATAATAAAGGAATGTGGATGGTGAAAAATGAAAGAATAAGAAAACATTACTCAGTTGGGTGGTGGGAGACAAAGGCAGGCAAATCTCTGAGTTCAAGTCCAGTCTGGTCTATGAAGTGAGTACCAGGATGACCAGGGCTACACAGAGAAACCCTGTCTCAGAAAACAAAACAAAAACAAACAAACCCCAAACAAACAAACAAAAACCAAACAAACATAAAAGGAAAACATTACTGGACTTCAGCCAGAGAAGCAGTTATGCTAGCTAAAGATCTTCACCTCTCCCCCAGCTCCTCCAAAACCAGTCTTATTCCCAGCTCTGTAGCAAATTACCCGCTGCAGGTACCCCACCCCCATCTCCAGTGGATCACACAGATCTCCCATTCCCAACTCACTGATCTATAAAGCCTCAGCCCCACCCCCAGCCTACCTCCATTCCTAAGTGTCAGCTCCCAACACCTAGGAACACATTTTACCTGAAACCCCCGGTGGCCACACCTGTCAGGATTCCAGAAAAATTTCCTACCAGACAACACATAGCCACCACACTCTTCTAAGAGCCATAGAAGGCAACAAAAACCAAGCCACAAAACACCCACAGAACAAAGACAAGACCAGATATCAGCACCTAGAATTACAATTTTCCCAAACTCAGATGCCTGCCTACCAGCATAAGAACACAATCAATAACAGCCAGGACAATATGCCCCACTAGAGCTCAGCAACCCCATACCACAGCAGCCCTCGAGTATTTTAATATAGCTGAATCAGAAGACAAGGACCTTAAAACAGTCTTTATGAATACAATAGATGTCCTTAAAGAAGAAATGGATAAATCCCTTAAAGAAACCTATGAAAATACAAACAGCTGAAGGAAATAAAATAGTTCAAGACATGAAAGTAGAAATAGAATCAATAAGGAAAACCCAAACTGAGGGAAATCTGGAAATGAAAAATTTAGAAATGCAAACAGGAACCTCAGAGGCAAGCCTCACCAACAGAACACAAGAGATGGAAGAGAGAATCTCAGACACTGAAGATACAATGGAGGAAATGGGTGTCTCGATCAAAGAAAGTGTTAAATCTAAAAAAGGCCTGGAACAGAACATCCAGGAAATCTGCGACACAATGAAAACACCAAATATCAGAATAATAGGAATAAAGGAAGGAGAAGAAACCCAGGTCAAAGGCACAGATAATATTTTCATCAAATTCACAGAAGGAAATTTTCATATCCTAAAGAAAGAGATGCCTATAAAGGTACAAGAAGCCGGGCGGTGGTGGCGCACGCCTTTAATCCCAGCACTCAGGAGGCAGAGCCAGGAGGATCTCTGTGAGTTCGAGGCCAGCCTGGGCTACAAAGTGAGTCCCAGGAAAGGCGCAAAGCTACACAGAGAAACCCTGTCTCAAAAAACCAAATATATATATATATATATATATATATATATATATATATATATATATATATATATAAAGGTACAAGAAGCATACAGAACATCAAATAGATTGGACCAGGAAAAAAAAGTCCCCATAGCACATAATAATAACACAACATACAGAACAAGGAAAGAGTATTAAAATTAAAATATTAAAAGCTACGAGAAAAAAAGACCAAGTACCATGTAAAAGCAGATCTATCAGAGTAACACCAAACTTCTGAATGAGACTCTAAAAGTCAGAAGGGCCTGGACATATGTCCTGTAGACTCTAAGAAACCACAGATGCCAGCCCACACTACTATTCTCAGCAAAACTTTTAATCACAATAGATGGAGAAAATAAGACCATTCCATAAAACCAAATTTAAGTAATATCTATCTACAAATCCAGCTGTAGAGAAGGTGCCAGAAGGAAAACTCCCTCAAGAGGGTAACTACACCGCAGAAAACACATGAAAGAAATAATCCCAGACCAGCAATCAAAATTGGTCGGTCTCTCTCTCTCTCTCGGTCTCTCTCGGTCTCTCTCTCTCTCTCTCTCTCTCTCTCTCTCTCTCTCTCTCTCTCTCCAAACCCAAATGAAACAGAATCAACAAATACCACTCATTGATATCAGTCAGGGTAAAAGGATGGAAAAAGACATTCCAAGCAAATTGACCTAAAAAGCAAGCTAGTGGAGGCATTTTAACATCTGACAAAATAGACTTCACACCAAAAGTAATCAGAAGAGACAGGGAAGGACACTACATACTCGTCAAAGGAAAAATTTACCAAGAGGACATTAAAATCTTTAACATTTATGCTCTAAAGACAAGGGTACCCAAGTCCATGAAAGAAACACTATTACAGCTTAAATTACATATTGACCCTCACACACTGATACTGGAAGATTTCAGTACCCCACTCTTGCCGATAGACAAGTCTTGCAGACAAAAACTATACAGAGAAATGCCAGAGCTAACTGACATTATACACCAAATAGACAATAGATGTTTACAGAACATTTCACCCAAACATAAAAGAATATACCTTCTTCTCTGCACCTCATGGAACTTTCCAAGACTGATCACATACTCAGACACAAAGCAAGTCTCAACAGATAAAAGAAAACTGAAATATCACTCTGTCAGACCACTGTGGATTAAAGATGGGTATCAACAACAACAGAAACAATAGAAAAGCAACTTAAAAATACTTATAACTCCTAGTGAAATAGAAGCAGTCATGAAAATTCTCCCAACCAAAAAAAGCCCAGGGCCAGATGGTTTTAGTGTAGAATTCTATCAGACTTTCAAAGAAGAGTTAATGCTAATACTCCTCAAACTATTCCAAAAAAATAGAAACAGAATTTTGTGAGTTCTAAGCCAGCTTGGTCTACATAAGGAGTTCCTGGTCAGCCAGGGCAACATAGTGAGACTCAATTCAAAATGACTAACAACCATGTCTAACAAAAACTCACAAATACTATGCACAGATCCACAAATACTTATATTACTAATTTAAAAAAAAACAAAGTTATTTAATGAAGCTAAAGATAACAGAGACACATATACACACATACAGTACCTTGGGGGTAAAGGTGAAATTCTGGGATGCTTGCTTTAAGATCTCAACCGCCTCCGTATAAGACATGCTGGGAGAAAACAAAGCAAAAGTAGAAAGGTTAACACAGTGGGACTGCCGTTTTAAACTAGAAATAAAGACGCCAATGGAATCTGTGAGGTCATAAATGAGTACTAAGTAATCGGAAATTTAGGCTGATCTAATCCTAGGAAAATGTGATCTGCGTGAAGACAAGTGGCTGTTAATAACTCCACTCTTGCCCGGCATGCAGCATGCACAAAAGTCACCTCAGAGAGCAGTCTCTCAATAGCCATGCTACGCCAACACTCTACTAAAAAGGTATGAAATACTGAGGCTCACAGAACAAGAGACTTTTCTAAAAGTCGTCACTTATTTATTCATCGAGCAAACACTTATGTCACAGCTACTAGATGCTAAGCATTATTCTAGGTACTAGAGACACTATAAAACAAAAATAAATCCCCTTCCTTCCTCGAGCGAGGTGTGTGTGTGTGAGAGAGAGAGAGACCACAAGTAAACAAGTAATAACAGTGCCAGGTAGCCATTATGAAGAAAAATACAGCAGGGAGGTGTCTGGGATACCATTTTAGGTAACACGTTCAGGAAAGGCCCACTTAGTTGGTGACATGTGAATGGAAACCTGCATCAGAAAATGAAGAAAATGAATCATAAAAATAACTGGGAGGAATAGACTAGACAAAAAGAATACCAAGTACAGGGCCTTCGGTGAGGAACGGTTTGTCCCTCTGGAGGAACAAAAAGGTCAGTGTGACTGGAGCACATTGAGCAATGGGGAAAATCCCAGGAAATGCAGCAAGACTGGTAGTCAGATCATGAGCACTTCTTCAGACCTTGGGAGAAGTCGTGGTAACTACTCTAAGCGTTCTAAGACTGCTGAGGAAAACACGCATTGGTTTTCTCAGTAAGGAACTCTCAAGCCCACCCTGAGAAAATACCATTGCACGTGTGTGCACACCTGGAGGCTGAGACGGAGGACCGCTCAGGCCCAGGAGTTCAAGGTCAGCCTGAGCTGCAAAGGGAGAGGAAGATGGTAAGAGAGGAGGAGGACAGGAAGGAAGAAAAGAAGGAAGAAAGGGAGAGAGGAGAAGGGAGGAAAATAAAAGCTCATACCTCTCCCACCTTGTTCCTCAATCGCTGACTTCCTTCTCTCTCACTTTTTTTTATTGTATGTTGTACTTGTGAGCACCTGTGTGCATGTATGCATGTATATCACATGTGTGCCTGGTGCCCATTGAGGATACAAGGTGTTGGATCCCCTGGAACTGGAGTTACAGAAGGTTGTGAGTCACCATGTGGGTGCTGAGAATTGAATCTGAGTCCTTTGCAAGAATAGCAAGTGCTCTGAACTATTGTGAAATCTTCCCAACACCTTCTCTCAAATATTATATTCACTGTTACCACTTCCTTGTGTATCCTTTTAGGAGATTATAAATAAATATGTGAATATTTATAACATCTATTTGAGTAAATATCAGAGCATATATCATATACACTTTTATTTTACTCAATATTATATGTTATAGATCTTTGTATTGTGATGAAAAACTTGTTTTACTAGACAAGGTCTCATGTAGCCCAGGCTAGATTCAAATATGCTATGTAGCTGAGGGTGACCCTGCATTCCTGATCCCCCTGCCTCTGCTTCCTGAGCACTGGGATTACAAGCATGTGCCACCACATACAGTTTTATGTGATGCTGAGAACTGAACATGATAGACAATCTCCATGCATGAGAGAGAAGCTCTCTATTAACTGAGCTAGTCACAGTCCAAGAACTTCATTGTCTGAATTAAAACAGACCATTCTAATTATATGTATGTGTGTGTGTGTGTGTGTGTATTTACTTTAATTAGCTACCCATTAATGGTATTTCAGATGTTTCTAATCTTTTGCTACTATAAATCATGACTACACATCTAATGCAACTGAAAATAATTCTTACACACTGAGAAGATAGGATTATTGGATCAAAATTTGGAATTTTTTTATGTATTCTGAAGTATACTGATAAATTTACTGGCCTCCCTTCCAAAAGGTCATAAAAATGCACACATATCAGTAGCATATGAATATACCAGTAGCATGTGAACACACCAGTTTCCTTGAAAATTATAAGAAAAAAATACTTCAACAGTATTCGGGATGATTAAAAAAATCTACAAAACTTTCTGAAGGACTCTGAGCTCAATCTACCAATACAAACTTATGCTCAGAATTTTGTACCTACACAAACTAACAAGAAAATGTCTTTATGGTGCAAATACAGACAGATGTGCTTTGAGTGAGTGACAGATTTTGTTTTAAAATGAACATTCCATTCAAATTCCTGTGTAATTTCAAATACTCTGTGTAATTTCTAAGGAAATAGTGGTGGCATTAGATTTTAGGAGTAATAATACTGTAAAAGTTGAGTATTCTGCAGACAGGACTCAAGCTTAGGGAGAATGCGAGTGACTTGCCAGAGATCTCTCCTGTGAAGTAAGAGGCCAATCTGCTGCCTCAGCCCATGCTTCCAATTGCTAAGCTAGCATTCAACACTTGAATTTTCATGTGCTCCATCAGAACAAAAGATAATGGGGGCGAGTTCTGACTCTACTAGTTAGTAATGCTAATTCCTTCAACTTAATGAGAACACATGATTTATTTTTGTAATGTTATACATTCAAAAATTAAGTATTTGTACACGTAAAATATTTTGTCTGAAGCTCTTTCCTTGGATGTTCTATGTTCTAGTCCATCAATTACTTCAAATGATCTACCAATTACACTGAGAAATATTAAGAAGCGGCAGTTTTTATACAGTTATTATGCTACTGTTTCATTATGAGGAAATAATTCTAATATTTCTTCTGGGGATAACGATCTCCTCCACTTTCCCCCCACCCCCACTCCCTCTTAATTTAAAGCATCGCTTTCAAGTTCAGATTACAGCTCTGACACTGGATATCCTTAATGGGCTTTTCAAAGTCTCTCTACTAAGTATGTTTCTTGATATGCATAAAGAATATTTCTTTGCCTTTCCAGAAACTGTTTCCCAAGTGCTTTAAGGAAAAAAAGGAAAGTCACTGTAATTTACTTGAACTGTTTGGGGATCTAATCATACTATTTGCTATACTTAATATAGTATTATGTATTAAATATTATAGGTACTCTATGGTATGAAGGTGTGTATGGGTTATATGCAAAAAGTATGGCATTTTATAGAGAGGGCCTTAACCATTCAGATTTTAGTATACACGGGGTTCAGAGAACTAATCTTCAGGGATACCAAGGGATTACTGTACAAGGTATGAATTTTAGTAATACAAATCATAATTACTATGTTCATTTATCTTGCTATGATTCATGTATTATTTGCCGTGGGATGGTCTGTATGTCAAATGTTTTGCTGATTGGTCAATAAATAAATCACTGATTGGTCAGTGGCCAGGCAGGAAGTATAGGCGGGACTAACAGAGAGGAGAATTGAGAGAACAGGAAGCTGGGTGAGGGAGACACTGCCAGCCGCCATCAGGACAAGGAAGATGTAAAGTACCGGTAAGCCACAAGCCACGTGGCAAGGTATAGATTAATAGAAATGGATTAATTTAAGCTGTAAAAACAGTTAGCAAGAAGCCTGCCACGGCCATACAGTTTGTAACCAATATAAGTCTCTATGTTTATTTGGTTGGGTCTGAATGGCTGTGGGACTGGCGGATGTCAGAGATTTGTCCTGACTGTGGGCCAGGCAGGAAAACTCTAGCTACAATTATTAATGATACATGAGTTACTAACTATGAATTAAGTATAAGAGCAATAAAAATAATTAGAATATGGGTCTTTCCTCAAATCTGGTTTCGTAAACACAGAGATTTATAAACACAAATTATAACTCCATGTGATATAATGGCCAAGTATAAGCAAAGTCCAGAAAAATTATAATTTCTACTTACATTAGGAAGTTATTTTTTAGCATATGTTCTAGTCTGTCCTTGATAAGACAAAAGAGAACAAAATTTAAATGTAATTATATCCATTATATATAATTAATATACTTAAAGTGCCATGAATTTGGCCTTATCCACAAATGTATTACCTTTTGGCCAGGAGCTATGAATTTGTGGCACAGTTCAACATCTTCAGGACAATTTGAGAGAACCATCTCAGTGGCAGCCTTGAAGAGTTCCTCCATAACCTAAGAGAAATGAGACAGAATTGTCTGAACAGCAGTTTTACACAAAACCCATCTGAGCTTCAGGGCTTGAGAGACCATCCTCCAGCTTCCAGCACCTAAAATCCATTAAGCTTGTTAATCCCTGAATGTACTAGAGCAATTCAGATCAATACTGATATTGAAAAGAGCTGTCAGATGAACAGCTATCATTGACTGATGTCTCTTTACTTATTAATGGACTCACTTACAGAATGAAGACAATCACAGCACTTCATTCACTGGATTGTTGTGAGAATTATATGAAATAATCTTGTGTATTAGGTTAGTTTCTGGTTCAGAGAAATATATTAAGTTACCAGATTTTGCCAAGAGAGAACTTTTTGCATAGTTGGGTCAGTCAATGGTAAATGAAAGGAAACTTGGAAACTTGAGAAGCAACAACATGCATCGAAATGATAATTGTATACACTTTTGTATGTTAAAATATAAAAACATAAATTAGTACATAAGAATTAATTCTACCATGAATATCCCTGGAAGACTCATGGGAGATATGTTTTCCTTAGAAAGAAGCAGTAACTACAATGGAAAATATTTCTGAAATTACTTATTTATTGGTTTACTTACTAAATTTATTTCTCTTGAGACTAGGTCTCACTGTATAGCCCTGGCTGGTCTGGAACTTACCATGTAGACCAGGCTGGCCTCAAACTCACAGAAAGTGCTGGGATTATTAGTCTGCCACTACACCTAGCCAAGAGTTTGCATTTCTAAGTCACCAATAGTGTAAACAGCAATAATGACTAATTTGGGGGTAGAAAAGCAAGTTAGAATCCCAAAATGAAATAGGAGTAAAGAAAAAGTTGGAGGGAATAAATAAAACCAAGCCAAACTTTCTGAGGGCTTTGTAGTCTAAGGAGAGGAGAGATATTTAACTATCGTAAAGATGTAAACTATTACTATAAATAGGGCTGGGTATATGGCTTAGTGGGGAGTGCAGCCTAGCTCTCCAGCACTGCATCAACTAGGAGGCGTGGCAGTGTGGCAGCAGCACAGCTATAACTGTGGTTGATATATTGTGCACCCCAATAAATGTGTCTGGGGGTCAGAGAACAGAACAGCCACTATATTAAACATCGAGGTTAGGCAGTGGTAGCACATGCCTTTAACACTATCACTTGTGAGGCAGGGATCTGACTGGATCTCTGTGAGTTCAAGGCCACACTGGGAACAGAGCCAGGCATGGTGATATATACCTTTAATCCCAGCACTAACCATAGAGGTCTGTAGGTCTGTAAAGACAGACAGGAAGTGACAGAGCTGGGCAGAAAGAGGAAGTGATGTAGCTGGGCTGAGAGAGCAAATGAGAGAACAGACCAGAAAGGCATACAGGTAGACAGGAAGTAGCTTGCTTTGGAAGCTGCGGAGTTGGTGAGGTGAGGTTAGCTGTGGCTTTTCCTATTCCTCTGACCTCTCTCAGGCTTTAACCCCAATTTTTGGCTGGAGTTTTTTTAGTAAAAAGACCGTTTAGCAATTCGTCTACATATAACCCTAGCACTTGGGAGGTGGAGGCAGGATCAAGGGTTCAAGATCACTCAATGATATATGAGACTCTGTTTCAAAAAACCAAATGCCTAAAACACCATACACAGAATGTTTAAATTCTAAAAGGAAAAGAAGGGCAGATCAATCCGAAGGAGAGAGGAGTAGAGTCAGGGGACTTGAAAAGGGAGGAGCAATCAGTGGCTAAAGGTCCTTCCTTCACTTCTAGCTGCTATTACCTTCCAACACAGCAGTGAGACAGACAGTCAGGTAACTAAATGGTTTATAAGGGTCCTATCCCTCAGTTATTAACAAAGCCCACACGTAGTAGGAGGGCAAAGAACAGCTGGACGGGGTGGTCCTTCTGTACCGTGGAAGAACACAAGACTTGGACCACCTGGGTTGTTAAGTTGCTGTCTTATGAGCAGTCAATAGAAAGATGGGAACCTCTGCTTCCTTCCAAAAGTCTGACTTTCAGACTAAGTTCTATAAATACTTCTGATAAAACCAGAAACTATGGTGAAGGGTTGAGTATAAGATGTTTTTAAAATTTACTAAAGTAGTCTTCAGTAATTACTTATAATTCATGAAGGAAAATTTCTTTTTTTGTGTGACATTCCAAGTCAAAACTTAAACGCACCAAATAGAACAGAAGAAATTGTGTGTGCCACCATATCCTATGAACCGTGGATACTTGTACATTTTTGAGATTTTTATTTTTATGGTAATTCTTGTTTTGTCTTTTTGAAGAAGCCTCATTTTGTAGTTTAGGATAACCTGGATCTTATAATCTTCCTGCCTCTGCCTTCTAAGTCAAGGATTGTAGATGTGTGCCAGTTCTAAATTGGAAATTGATGATCACCAAAGATAAAACCTTTTTCTCTGTGTATAATATTGTTAGGAGAGGGAAAAGACAAGCCACCCACATCAGGAGAAATACTTGCAAATTATGTATCTGGAAAAGGAATTTACATTTGAAAATGAAGAAATTTCAAAGCTCAACAACAAAGGGACAGGTATGGTGGTGCACACCTTCCCAGCACTCAGGAAGTAGAAAGGGCCAGAGCTCTGAGCTCAAGGTCAGCCAGGGCTACATAGTGATACCCTGTCTCAAAAAACCCAAACAATCAAAGCTCAAAAAGAAGAAAACAAACAACTTGACCAAAGACTAGAAATTGATGGCTAATAGGCAGATGAAATGATGCACAGCACCACAATATGATGCTGATGCACAGCTAACAGAGTCACACATTGATTCATTCTCTGTGTGAACACATGTACGTGTGTGTGTGTGTGTGTGTGTGTGTGTGTGTGTGTGTGTGCCTATCTGTCCGTGTCTTTCACCGACTCATGTACACAAACACACCCCTGACTAAGTACTGGTGATGAGCAGACAAACTGGCGTTTGCATATTCCTTGTAGAAATGCAAAAGAGTAAAGTCACTTTGTAAACCAGACAGGTTCTTGAAAAAAACCTCACTCCTAGGGCCTCACCCAAGAGAAATGAAAACTATGTTCACACAGAACCTGCACATGAAGGTTTATACCAACTTTTCTCATTGCTTTTCAACTGTATCAAATGTTCTCCAATGTGAATGGTAAACAACTGAGCTGCATCTGCATCAGGGCACTACCCAGAAAACAGGAGAATCTGATACACAGTATACTAAGTGGCAGGAGACAGTCAGGATATGTGTACTTCACTGAAGTTCACTTGACATTCTGCAAAGGACAAATTACTGAAGAGAGACAGGGCGGCCCCCGGTTGACAGTGGGAGGGGTTAGAATGGAAGGCAGCACAAGTCGGAGTTGTTTCGTAATACCAAAATTGTTCTGTATTTTGACTGCAGTCATAGTAACAGAGGTGGACACATGCCTTAAAACTTAAAGTTTAAATGAACATGATGCTAATAAGACAGACATAAATCAGCACTGTCATAGGGAGCCACTGTATGCTTCTCAGAGTGTAAGCAGGGTTGTCTCCACTCCCAGACCCACTTCACCTAAAGCAACTGGACACATAACTGCTCATCTCTGGTGTCATCTGATCTTATTTATTGCTCCCAGACTTATTTTGAAATATACATGAAATAACACCAGTAAGAGTATCTTAAGTGGTAATGCTATGGATAAAATGACTACTGTTCTGGTTCACATTATTCTTGGACATTAGTGCTTAAAAACCCCTCAGCAGTCTGGCTTGGTGGCTCACGCCTTTAATCTCCAAGCACTCTGGAGGCAGAGGTAGTGGATCTCTGTGAGTTCCAGGCCAACATGGTCTACAAATCTAGTTCCAGGACAGCCAAGGCTGTTACACAGAGAAACCCTGTCCCAAAAAACCAAAAAACCAAACCAAACCAAACCAAACCAAAAACAAAAACAAAAAACACCACACACACAAAAAAACAAAACAAAACAAAACAAAAAACTCCATTAGCTAAAATATCTATAAATAACCACAACAATAGTGAATGAATGAATGACAGAGAAAAGCAGAGAATGGAATAATGATACATTTTAAATTTTGTTATTACAATCCTCTCAAGTGCTGGGATTAAAAGCTCACACCACCACTGCCCGGCAATGTTATTACATTTTTAAAAATACTTATTTTTTATTTTAGATGTATAGCTGTTTTGTTTATATGTACAACTGCACACCATGTGCGTGTCTGGTGCCTGTGGGGGCCAGAAGAAGGTATCAGATCCCCTGGAACTGGAGTTAAAGATGGTTGTGCGCTGCCATGTGGATCTGGGAATCAAACCCAGGTCCTTCGGAAGAGTGGCCATTGTTCTTCACCACAGAACCATTTCCAGCCCCCATTATCACATTTTTGATTAATTTTGTGATGTTATGGTACCTGTGTGAAGGTCAGCGGGAATCAGTTCTTGCCTTCCACCATGTGGGTCCTGGGGATCAAACTTTAGTTATTGGGCTTGGCAGCAAGTGCCTTTAACTACTTTATGAAAATCTGGAACTGAATCCTGTTTACATTTCCTACATATCCATTTTTCAATGTTCTTATGAAAAAACTTTGAGGAAATAAAGGTATTTTGCAATCCTATCATGTGTCAAACAATTTACATGTCATCTTCATAACCTTTCCTTTGGTATGTTTGCTGAGGCAGTATAAGTGAAGTGGAGGCAGATACAGGGCAGTCTGAGAGTGAGTGGTTCCTTTCCTAACGATGCTCTCAGTATCTAAGTGAAGAAAAGACACTGGGTGGTGAGCTCAAATAAAACTGCTTAAGGAACACATACTGTCTTTTAAGGCTCAGAGCTTCACTCCCTGCGGTCAGCATCAGGGTTATTCCAGAGGCACTATTAACATTTGAACTAGATAATTCTTCTGGGGAGGAGAATTAATTCTGTGAGTGATAAGATGCTGAACAGCATCTCTGTCTTTGGCCATTACATACCAGCAGTAATTACTCTGCCCATCATCACCTGTAGGGATAAGTAGAAATGTCCCATGGGTGATGCCGATCTGAAAAAGTCAGTGGAAGGTATTACAAATGCCCATGCTACCCGGCAATGTTAACTGCTGATGGACTCTTGAGGAACTGTCAGCCTAAAGGCACTGCCTTACTCAAGGTTATGTTCTTTGAGGCTAGTTAACCATGCCAAATAACTGGTAGATAGGAAAAAGCACAAATGCCCATGCCCCTGTTCTCCTAAGGGAAAGTTGTTTCTAGCTCCTAACTTCCTCATAGAAAAGGTAGAGGTCTCTCTAAACGCACCACAGTTCAACTTCCCCTCTACTCAACGCTTCTCCAATCCTTTCCTTACAGACTCTGTTCTCAAAAGCTCCTTAAACTCTAACAGCAGGGGCTGGAGAGATGGCTCAGCAGTTGAGAGCACTTGCCATTTTTACCTGGGTGATTCTTGGTACCCACATGGTAGCTCACAACTGTTTACAACACTAGGTTCAATAGCTCTGACACCCTATTCTGGCTTCTGCAGGCACTAGGCACACATGTGGTGCATATACATACATACAGGTAAAACACTCACACATATAAAATAAAATAGATAAATCTTAAAAACAAAAACCTGGGGTAGAGAGATGACTCAGTTGTTACTCACTGAAGACCCAAGTTCAGTGCCCAGCACCCATGATGGATGGCTTACAACTGCCTATAACTTGAGCTTCAGGGGGATCCAACACCACTGGCCTATTTGAGCATTCATTCTCCCTCCCTCCCTCCCCCATACAGATGATTAAAAAAGAAAAGAACTCTACTGGTGATAAATCTGTCATAGAGTTTATTAGAAAAAGAAGAGACCATATAAGGTCATGACTCTATCCTACCTGTAGTGCCTATGCTTTAAAATGGTCATTTACAGCCGGGTGGTGGTGGTGGTGGTGGTGCACACCTTTAATCCCAGCACTTGGGAGGCAGAGGCAGGCAGATCTCTGTGCGTTCAAGGCTAGCCTGGTCTACAGAATGAGTTCCAGGATAGCCAGGGCTGTTACACAGAGAAATCCCTGTCCTGAAAAGCAAAAAAATCATTTACTGGGTGAACAGGAGTATAAGATATACACTGAATAGAAAGTAAAGCTAACAAGAATTATTAAACTAAACATAGTTACAAATCCAAACTATGAGAGTGAATAACCAAATATCATTGACAAAGAATTTAAAATAGTTAATTATTTCTGGTGATTACTAAGTATCACTCAGACACACACACACACACACACACACACACACACACACACACACACACACTCCCTCTCCACCATCTGCCCAATTCCCAACTGTTCTGGGAAGTAGGAATAAAAGTATATTAATTAAATAGATTTTTTTCTCCACCCCATGAATCTGTATAATGCAGAAGCACTGTAATGTCAGAGATTCCTGAAAATGACTGTATACCTACCTGCATGAGATCCTGAAGGCTTTCAACAAAAGAAATCTCTGCTTCAACCATATAAAATTCAGCCAAGTGTCTCCGGCTCTGAGAATTCTCAGCTCGGAATGTTGGGCCAAAGGTAAATACTTGGGTAAAAGCTCTGCAATTTAAGATTAAGAACATAAAAATAGAATACACATGATTAATTGTAATTATTTAAAATACCCTTAGCTCTTAAGAAAATATGTTTGCATCTATGCTGTGCCCACAAACCCACATATATTAGCTGCTCTATTTCTCTAATGGGGAATAATAATAGTTTCATTAAAAATATTACATTTATAGAAACCATTTTATCCCAAAGGAATATGCAACTGCTTCATAAACCCTATGGTTTTCTAAATATAGAAACAAACCTCTTCTGGGTGCACTCTACCAAAGCTTCCTTAAACAGCAGGCAACTATATTTCACTGCAGTAAGAACAGAGTAAAGGAAAAGTATCCCAGCTCAAGAAACAGAATTGAGTTAGTAACAACGACAACTAGAATTTCATGTGGATAAGGTGTGCTCATTTTTTTAAATGAGCTTATTTTAAACTTATTTTTTAGATACACAAAGAAAGGATGTCATAAACATGTAACACCCCTTGGTAGACATAGGTTATTAAATGAAAATCTCAGTACCAGGCATGGGATGCCTCCCTTTGAGCTGGTGATGTAGGAACCCAGAGGCCTCCAAAACAACACAGGTTATTGCCACTGCTCTTGGCTGTTCACCAAAATTAGTCTATAAGACCCTACTGTCAAAAACACAACACATCTTAGCTGCAAGGGCACAGAGAAATCAAGCTGGACTGAATTGAAAACTTTCTCCTTGCTAACTAGTTGTCAGAGTGCTAGATGGTGCAATGCAAGCCACTGGGGGGAAAAAACCATCAGTGGTCTTACCAGTACTGGACCCTGAATGATACAATACTGACCTACTAGGCAAGATCTGACCGACTGCTGGTACAACAGCGGTATGACCATTATGGGGGTAACCAACTGCTTTCTGGCTGGACCTCAGGCCTGCTCCACAGGAGTGAATTTATGCCTTGTACTATAAACCTGGCCCAAAGCCCACAGTTTGGAAGGTCACAGGCCCTAAGGGAGAACCTATTATTGTTTTGCTAAATAAACATGTTGTTATATTACTTCATAAATATGTTTAGACCCACTGATTAGTGTGCTGTTCTCAACTTTGTCCAGAGAAGCCTTTTTCTGCTGTGGGCCATAGTATAGAGACCCATAACTAGTCAAAGTGCTCAGAATAAGTAACTGTTGAGTGCTCATTCCTAAAAGGGACATCTGTATCAACTCCCTGCCACCAGGCTCAGGAAACATCAAAGAAGATGTGGCAGTAGGAAGGTTAAGAGCCAGGTGACAGAAAGGTGAGCTGGGAAATGTTTTCTGGACATGACATGATCACTGCACTCGTGAATTCACAGCAGCTGTGGTCAAGACCATGAGGCAACACTAGCTGGACTCACTGGGTGACTTACAGACAGACAGACAGACAGACACGCACACATGCACGCATGCAGGGGTGGGGTGGAGGTAGAAAGGAAGGGGTTATGTTGGGAGGTGTTCCTCAGAAGGTGAGGTGAGAGTTGCAGTGGGTATAATCAAGACATACTGTATACATGTATGAAACTGTCAGAGAAAACATAAAAGATCATCAAAAATCATAACAATTCACCTATTTAAAGCCTGCTTAAATCCTTTACAACCACCTGTATCTTTTATTTGACATCAAATTTGGGGTTAGGAAAAATTTTTGAGGAACTGTCTACTACCCTCTCAGTTTCAGAAGGAACACAGCTCCATTATTTGAGTGGGGAGTGCCCTGGGTTTTAACTTCCTCCTAGAGGTGATGCTGTAGCTTCATTCTTTAATATGTATAGTTTCCCTCACATTCAACCAAGGCAACAGCTGATAATATTAGATAAGCATATAAATTAAGAGTGAGTATTTCTTAAGGATTCAATTTTAAATTTTGTTTTTGCACCAACAAAACAAAAGGTTTAAGGATCCTTATCTGTGATCCTGAACTGACTTCATTTGTCACGGTCAGTACACACAGTATAGAAAACACATGAATTAAAAAATACATGCCATTTCCCCCCAAAGATATTTTAAGAAATTAAAGGCTGAAATAACTATAATAGAAACCTATAATTTTTTTCTTTCAAAGGCCTTTTCAGTTATCAGAAGCTTAGGGATTTATGTTTTGATTCTGCAATCACCTTCCTGAGACCAAAATCAGTAAATGTTTGAGAACCTTAGCATTTATTGGAAAAATAAACAGTGAAAAAAAGAATCAAAATATTAGTACAGTTACCTCTCTGTCTCAAGATTCAGATCCAGACCTGCCTACTGGAATGTTCCTAAGAAGGCAAAATCTACCATGTGGAAATACCGTGCGGAATGAAACAATCCTCATTGTATTTTTAACATTTCTCCAGCTCTGCTAATCCACTAGCCACTAAGCTAGACCTCACTCCCCCGCCCCTTATTGCCAACAGCTCCAGCACCATTTTGATGACAAAATTCACTTGATATTTTGCAAAAACACTCTCAAAATCTAGTGACTCTTCTCTTATCTCACAGTGGTTGCCAGCATACACTTCTGTCTTCTGCTTGGAAAATAAGTTTCCTTTTGTTTTGATGCTGTTGTTTGAGACAGGGTCGTTTATGCAGTCCAAGCTGCCACTGAACTCGCAACCTAGACACAGCCTCCCAGGGGGAGTTGAGACAGGCTTTCTCTGTGTAACAGCCCTGGCTGTCCTGGAACTCACTCTGTAGATCAGGCTAGCCTTGAACTCACAGAGATCTGCCTGAATCTGCCTCCTGAATGCTGGGATTAAAGGCATGCACCACTACCACCAGGCACAAATACATTTTTTGACTGGTCCTTGCTTCCTGTCTTCCTCTGATTCCAAACTACTATGAGTTCTCAAAGTCAAATCTGATTACGTCAGTCAAATTTAAAAATCTTCAATGACTGTCACCAAGAGGATAAAATTCAACCTCCTCTTCTCTCCTCATGCAGCGTTTTTCAGTAGCCCTCTGAAGACATTCTCCTTACCTAAGCATGTTCCGAGCCCTATGTTTCTGCATAGAATATCCTCTCGTCCACCCTTGCTCTTCTCTCTCTAAACACAAACTCCCACCCAACCTCCAAAATTTCCCTAAATATCCTTTCATTTTTGAAATTCTATCACTCCTCCCCCAACTTATTATCCCTCTTGTACGTCACAACAACATTTTATCCATATATTATTATATAAAGTGTCTTACTTTGACATATAATTAGGTTTTTAAATATCCCCCTCTCCCTCAGAAAACTATGAAATTTTCCAGAACAGGAATCATGTTTTATTCATGTTTGCATCTCCAGTGCCTAGTTAAAACAGGTGTTCACACTGAATGAGCACTAATGATGATGACAGGCTTCCTCAGCATCCACTGGGAAGGCGAAGCATCCTCACACAGCAACATGACAAAGAGCAAAACACTCAGATACTTTCTCAGGCTGCTCCTTAGTACCTAAAATGGATGCTGAAATAGGTATTAAAATGGGTCAAATGATTCTGATCTGTTCCAAGCATAACTCCAAACAGTACAAGCTGAGTTTCCCGTTTAGAGCTATGCTCTGCAAGATGGGCTGCCAATACTTCTTAAAAATGGTAATTCTGGTATGTCTCACAAGGATACATTGTATAAACAGAAATGTTAACAGTCAAGTGTATCTTATTGAAATTTTCCAATAAATAAACTATCAGCACAGCTAAAATTTACTTTGGAAGTTCTGAATATAAGGAAAGGTTTATTACTCAAAAGATGCATGCTGTTTGTGTTAAAGAATTAGGTACAAAAAAAAACCTGGTTTTTAACCAGAATTCTAAATTCAAGCCATAAGGGCAATTCTAGGTAGGATGCTATGGGATAGGTAGCAATAGTTGTTTATTTATTTATTATGTAGTTGAGGATAACTCCTAACTTCTAATCCTCCTGCCTCTACCATCCCAGTGCTGGGATAATGATAACAGGCATGCAGCACCAGGTCCAGTTTATGCAGTGCTAATGAATCAAACTCAGAGTTTTGTTCGTGGCAGACACCCATTCTATCAACTGAACTGCATCCCTAGCCTCAGAGGTTTTAGTTATAGTAAAAATCAGGCTCTGACAGAGATGATCAAGATTTAAGTAACACCCTAAGCCAGAAATGGTTACAACAGCTCTTACTCTGGATTAACAGAAAGATAAAATAAGCTAGAAGGTATATGAAAAAAAATGCCTAATTCAGTATCCAATTTTTAGGCAGTTTAAGCCATGAAATAATGGTCACCCTACATGGGCACCCAGCATTTTCTTATAAAATAGTGACATTAATAGTAGTAATGGTGGGGGCCACTATTAGAGGGTGACCCTCATGGGTTAAGAATTAAAAGTAAAGAACCTTATAGTTATCTTCTTGGAGATGACTCATATGTATATGTATTACTGCTTGTTTGTTTATGTACATGTATATATATTATTGCTTGTTTATATGTATATATACATGTATTGTTGCTTGTTTACATGTATATATACATGTATTATTGCTTGTTTATATGTGACTATACATACATGTATATGTATTATTGCTTATTTATATGTATATGTATATATTATATATATATATACACACATGTATATGTATTACTGCTTGTTTTCCAGAACAAGAAACTGAAGTTCATAGAGGTTAAGAAGTTTTCCCACAAGTCTCAGAGTCAAGGCTAGACTCAAGTCCAGATACACTGTTATACTACAGCCAATGATAATATAAAACTGTGCTACTAAGTAAATATTTATAAGCTCAGAAAATTAGAAAGAAAAATTTATAGTACATTCTCCCTTGTCAAAGATAACTAGGTAGTGGTGGTTGTATTGCCTTTATGAACAACTTGTATGTTAGAACCAGAACTGGTATGTTTGTCTTTCATGAAAACAACAAAAAAAACCCATATTCTCATTACCAGTTTATAATTGTAGCAAATGAGTCGTCAGCCTTTTTGATCTTCAAACTCGTACAGGTGGGGAGGCTTGGTATGGATCTGGAGTGTATTTTGCAATAATTTTGTTTCTGGAGCTGCATGTAAGCATTCATTTTAATTTATTCCATTTTTTTTTCTTTTTCAGCCTTCCACAGTCATGATGCCTTTTGCTACAAGGCTTAAAAACTGATTTTTGGCCTTTTGGTTAGATCAAATGTAGTAAAGCTTAAACCAACCACCATTTAAAATAAAACCAGAGAACAAGGCCATTTCTAAAATAAGACCCCAAACCAGGTGAAAGGTCGGGACTGCTGTGAAGAGCCCACAGAAAACAGTCAGCAATAAAAACCATTTTGTGTCGCAGTATGGACAGATGAGAGCTATATAAGGAAAATCTTGAGCTTAGAGTAGATGTTTAAGATAACAAAAGTACATTCAACACACATTAAGCAAGATAGCTACAAAAACTGGCTTTTTGGAAAAAAATTGAAATTATAGAGAAGGCTCTACAGAAGTCACTCTTTATCTCATGGAGTTTTCTGAAGCCCCAGGTTGCTAAGGAGATTAACATAAAATGGTCACTGAATGTGACCATTTATTCTTTCTGAAGAACTAAGCTTCATAGTTAGAGAGAATACAGGATTTTCTGTTCTTTAGCTGGAGAACTTAATCAGCATGACATCAGTCAGCACCCCTGGTAATCCCCCAGCCTCCTGTTACCCTCTACTGTACAGGCATTGCTAAGTGTTTTCTCTACTACTCAGAAAGCGCCTGATCTCACCCCATCTGGTTAGTGGTTGGATGGGAGAAAGGGACTGTCAGCTGCTAACGCTTGCCTGTAACCCCAGCAAGTGTGGAAGTTAAGGCAAGAAAGTACAAAATCAAGGCCTGCCTGAGCTACAGAGCAAGTTTAAGAGTAGCCAGGTCAACTTACAGAACCTAAAATAAAAAGTAAAAAAAAAAAAAAAGCATGAGGACCCAAGTTCAATGTTCAGCAATGCAGAAAGACAGTCTATTTTACTATCTTGTGTCCAGTGCATTATTAATACTGTAATGCATTTGTCATTCATTATTGACACATGCCCAAGAGTAGATTCCAGACACTTCTTTTTCAGCTTTCTCCCATTATTCTATCTTGCATTTGTAGAAGGTGTAAAATGTAGCCTTATCATTTCAATATGCCAGATGCTTTAGGGAAAGACTGCTTTCTGGAACCCAAAGTTCTTCTATGCTATCACTGACACATATTCAAAGTTTTACAGGCAAGTGTGATGATTTTGTAGGTGTAGGAACAAACCTGACTTTAATTCCCAGGACCCACATGGCAGAAGAGAACCAACATAATCTATCCTCTGACTTCCACTCGTGCATGTGTATGCCTGTGTGTGTGCGCGCACACACTCATGTGCACACATACAGACACAAACACAATAAATAAATGTCAAGAAAAGATTCATTTTCTTTACCTCATCTTTAATGTTTTACTTGGAATGGAAATTGAGGCCCAACCAAACTTTAATTTTAATCATATGATGAAATACAACAAACTCCTGGCAACACCAGTCCCAAGGGCTTCAGTGCTCGATTAAAGAGGACATCCAGCAAAGGGAACATGAGGCACTTGGGTTGTGCGATAGCAAAGAGCCTGACATGCACTAAAAGCAGGAGAAGGGCAGTGCAGGGTGACGGGGAAGGGGTGAGGTCAAGGAGGTGGCAAGCAGCCAGAACATGAAGAGCCTTCCCTGTACTCCATGATAAGGGATAAATGGGCTTCATTTGTTACTCCAGACATTCCATCTGTTTGAAACACCTAGCACTGCACTCTCTTAGTTTTTTCTCCTACCTACGTGGTCTCTGTCTCTTCTTTTTACATGCTACTTATTCCTCCTCTTTATTAAATACTAACATTCATGGTATGTACTCACTCACGAGTGGATATTAGCTGTAAAATAAAGGATAACCATACACAATTCACAGACCCAGAGAGACTAGGTAATAAGGAGGGTTCATGGGTAGATGCATGGGTCTCCCTGGGAAGGGGAAATAGAAGAGATTTCGTGAGTGAACTGAGGGTGGGTGAGGATGGGAACATGAGCGATCAGGTTGGAGGGGTGGTGGTGGAAGGGGAGAGTACTGAAAGAGACTACTAGAAAGGGGTGCTGTGGGATGTTCTGTATGGCAAATGTGTTGCTGATTAGTCAATAAATAAAACACTGATTGGCCATTGGCTAGGCAGGAAGTGTAGGCGGGACAAGGAGGAGAATAAAGCTGGGAAGTGGAAGGCTGAGTCAGAGAGACACTGCCAGCCGCCATGATGAGAAACAGCATGTGAAGATGCCAGTAAGCCACGAGCCATGTGGCAAGGTATAGATTAATGGAAATGGATTAATTTAAGCTGTAAGAACAGTTAGCAAGAAGCCTGCCATGGCCATACAGTTTGTAACCAATATAAGTCTCTGTGTTTACTTGGTCGGGTCTGAGGCTGTGGGACTGGCAGGTGATAGAGATTTGTCCTGACTGTGGGACAGGCAGGAAAACTCTAGCTACAAATGGCGTCCAACGTGGTGGCAAGAGTTTCCTTCTAAAACCTGAGAAAAAAGATTCTAAAACGGAGCTAAAAACAGTTCCTAATTGTCTCTCTCAAATGAGCGGCAGCTGCCGGTTTGAGCTACTGGTGGGTTCCTAGTGTGCGCGCTCGACCTGCAATATGGCGGGAATGAGGCCTCTGCAAGTGGCACATTAAGCTGTGTGGTGGATTTAGCCTTTGCAGGTACAAAACAAAAAAAAAAAAAGAGGTCTCTGGGCTACACGCTGCTTGGATAAAAGCATAGACCCACGATAGCTCCCAGAGCTGGCGGAAAACGTACCGCCATGTTGGGAAGCTGAGGTGGGCGGAGCCAGCAGCCACAGCTGCTGCAGTTTAAAGCGATAGATTCACAATAAGACAGATTCAGATGTCATAGTTTACAATGTGTGTAAAAATGTATGTAGGCTTGAAAGAAAGAAAAAGGAATATATACAGTTATATAAAGAAATAAATAGTTTTTAAAAATAAAGTCTTTAAAGAGACAGTAAAGGTAGTATAAAAAATAAGCCATGTAAAAATGGATATTACACAGAGAATCTGGATTGTGTTGTCTTTGGAATTTTTAACTACAGAAAAACATTTGATTGTAAAAGGTGTTGAGTTAAACCAATATGCATATTTTAAAGATATCTTAACTTCAGAATTTGAATATAAGGATATGTTGCTTTGGAAAGGAGACTCTGCTTTTGTTTCCACAGACAGCCAAAGGCTATGGATTTGTTCCAGATTAAGATACATCAAGTTTGACCAGCCAAGACCCCCTGAAGGTCTCTGATGACACCATGGCCCAGATGATCCAACATCCAGAATGGTTTCAAGGCAACTGGCTCAGATGATACACCCTCATGGACTATTCCATAACTCTAAAATGTTCTTTGTTTCCCCATAAGATACAGCGCCCCCCTCCAGCAGGAAGTAGTAAGAGAAGCTACACCCAAATTCCCAAATTATATGTAATTTTACTTTGTTAAGGTTAAAAACCTTCCTTTTTGGAAAAAAAAAAAGGGGGAAGTGCTGTGGGATGTTCTGTATGGCAAATGTGTTGCTGATTAGTCAATAAATAAAACACTGATTGGCCATTGGCTAGGCAGGAAGTGTAGGTGGGACAAGGAGGAGAATAAAGCTGGGAAGTGGAAGGCTGAGTCAGAGAGACACTGCCAGCCGCCATGATGAGAAACAGCATGTGAAGATGCCAGTAAGCCACGAGCCACGTGGCAAGGTATAGATTAATGGAAATGGATTAATTTAAGCTGTAAGAACAGTTAGCAAGAAGCCTGCCATGGCCATACAGTTTGTAACCAATATAAGTCTCTGTGTTTACTTGGTCGGGTCTGAGGCTGTGGGACTGGCAGGTGATAGAGATTTGTCCTGACTGTGGGACAGGCAGGAAAACTCTAGCTACAAAGGGGGGCATTTTGGGGACAGGTTAAAAACCTGGCACAAGGGAATCTCCCAGGAATCTACAAGGATGACCCCAACTAAGGCTCCTAGCAATAGTGGATACGTAGCCCGAACTGGCCATCTCCTGTGACCAGACTGGTGCCTACCCAACTGTCATTAGAGAGGCTTTGTCCACCAACCGATGGAAACAGATGCAAACCCACAGCCAAACATTAGGCGGAGTTCGGGAAATCCTGCAGAAGATGGAGAGGAAGGAGTGGAGGAGCCAGAGGGGCCAAGTACACCACAAGAAAACCCACAGAATCAACTAGCCTGGGCTCATAGGGGCTCACAGAGACTGAACAGACAACCAAGAGAGTCTGCATGTGACTGACCCAGGCACTCTGCACATATATGACAGTTGTGTAGGTTGGTCCTCTTGTGGGACTCCTAACAGCAGGAACAGGGGCTGTCTCCCACTCTTTTTTTTTGTTTTGTTTTTTGTTTTTTGTTTTTCGAGACAGGGTTTCTCTGTGTAGCTTTGCACCTTTCCTGGAACTCACTTTGGAGACCAGGCTGGCCTCGAACTCACAGAGATCCACCTGGCTCTGCCTCCCGAGTGCTGGGATTAAAGGCGTGCGCCACCACAGCCTGGCCCGTCTCCCACTCTTTTACAGGTTTTTGGGACCCTACTCCTGATACTGGGTCACCTTGCCCAGCCTTAATACATGGGGAGGTACTTAGTCTTACTGCAACTTGCTATACCATATTTTATTGATATCATGAGAGACCTGCCCTCTCCTAAACAGAAATGGAGGAGGAGTGCACTAGGGGTTTGGAACAGACAGGGGTTGGGGGAGGAACTGGGAGGAAAGGAGGGGGGTAAACTGTGGCCGGGCAGCAAAGTAAGTAAGTAAATACATACATACATACACACACACACACACACACACACACACACACACACACACACACACTACACATATACTAACATTCACCAAAGCTTAGTCCTAAACCTCTGCCTTCTTTGCAGTACTGACACTAAACCTTAGGACTCCAGGCATATTTTACTCTACTGATCAACTTTATCCCCAGCCCTAGACTTCCTTCTTTTCTCACCCTGTCCCTACATGACCTTCCTCAGCCAACAATTCCAATGAACTATTTACAATTCACAACCCTACACTCTGTGTCTGGGTCTTTTCTCTGAGGTCCAGATGTATATATCCATCAATTTAACCAATTATGTCCCTTGTCAGAAACTGAACTCATTCCTCTCCCAAGTCTGTAGTTTGTCTTCAATGTTCTCCAAACATCCCAGGTCAATCCTAATATGAGCTTTAGGAACACCAGGAACTGCTGTTCACAGTGGCCTTTTAAAATATAAAATTTACATATAGTACAGTGATCATTTGATACTTCTATGAGATTTCAAATTTTGTGACAGACTGAATTTTTTTATATTTTAAAAATTCTATCTTATGCCGGGCGGTGGTGGCGCACGCCTTTAATCCCAGCACTCGGGAGGCAGAGGCAGTGAGTTCGAGGCCAGCCTGGTCTACAAAGTGAGTTCCAGGAAAGGCGCAAAACTACACAGAGAAACCCTGTCTTGAAAAATCAAAAAAAAAATTCTATCTTACGTGTGTGGGTATTTTGCCTGCATATATATGCCTGTGTATCATGGATATGCCTGGTGCTGAGGAAATCAGAATAGGTATTATATTCCCTGAGACTGCCACTATGTAGGTGCTAGGAATTGAACGTGGGTCCTCTGGAAGAGTAGGCAAATGCTCTTAACCACTGAGCTATCTCCCCCTCTGCTGTGGGATGGTCTGTATGTCAAATGTGTTGTTGATTGGTCAATAAATAAATCACTGATTGGTCAGTGGCTAGGCAGGAAGTATAGGTGGTACTAACAGAGAGGAGAATTGAGAGAACAGGAAGCTGGGTGGAGAGACACTGCCAGCCACCATCAGGACAAAGAAGATGTAAAGTACTGGTAAGCCACAAGCCACGTGGCAAGGTATAGATTAATAGAAATGGATTAATTTAAGCTGTAAGAACAGTTAACAAGAAGCCTGCCACGGCCATACAGTTTGTAAGCAATATAAGTCTCTGTGTTTATTTGGTCGGGTCTGAGTGGCTGTGGGACTGGCGGGTGAGAGAGATTTGCCCTGACCGTGGGCCAGGCAGGAAAACTCTAGCAACACCCCTCCCACAATCTTCTATTTTTACTTAATAGATTTCACTCTTAATTGGTGTTCATTATGGTAACCCTCGGTCCCTGGTTATTAGTCAAATAAACAAGATAACTTTCTATGAGATACGCTAATCTCTCTCAGGAGAGTTCTGAAACAGCACTGAGATGGGATGATGGCAGGAGAGGAAGGCGGTAAGCTGATTACTCAAAACTTCTTTCTGCTCCTCGCTGAAATAGCTATTCTCAGAAGCAGGAAGATAACAGAGTTAAAAACCACCATCCACAGGTTGTTTCTGAATTGCCTTTTCCCCATCAGCACTTGCCTGTCATCTCCAGACAACCATTTCCTGCTCCTCACGTTTGCACTTTTCCTTTCCCCAAACCCCTTCTCGTGGTCCTGACAGTTCATCAGGTCATCTCTGCCTTCCATTTTAAGGCACAAGAAAATGGCAAGACAAGGCTGGGGAGATGGCTTGATGTTGTGCAAGCATGAGGACCTGAGTTCTGATCTCCAGAACCCACAGAACAGCTGGCTTTGGTAGCGCACGTCTGTCACCATGGACTAAGTAAGGGGAAGAAAAAGGGACATGAAAACAGGTAGACAGCCCGAGCTGGCTGGCCACTCTAGACAATCAGCGAGCTTAGGTTCAGTGAGACATCCTGTCTCAAAAGGTAGAAAGCAGTAGTGGAAGATGCCTGAAGTTGACTTCTGGACTCTACAAAAGTACACACAACCCCATACACCCCACATACACTGGACATTGTAGTTTTCATCTATGGCCACTTTTGATTAGGCTCAGGGGGTTAAGTAAAGAAGCTTCCCTTGAGACATGGTTCTTTTCCTTTTTTTTTTCCTGCTACTTTTTAGGTCCAGGGCCATTCTAGAGCCTAAACATTTGAACCAAAAAAAAATCTCTATACAAGACACTAAGGATCTGACACACTGGAAGTATAGCTGTTGTTAGAAACACACACACACACACACACACACACACACACACACACACTGTACCTATGTATGTATTTTAAAAGTTTAAATTAGTGATTATACAATACTTAGATACCAAAAAGGAGTCAGACTGAACAAGTGACAAAATTACAAAAAAAGTACCACCATCAGAGCCCAAAGGACCCACCAGGCCACCACCAAGTCCAGGAGCTTCCAATTCTCCCTTCTCCCTGTTGTCAATTTAATTTAACAAATCAGGTATTTATATCCAAGGTTAGAGAAAGCTCTGAACAGAGTGTGACATCAGTGACATGTGGCGCCAAGCAGATCTTCCTTGTTCTATATACAGCTATCAGCCACATATGGCTACTTCATTTAGTTACAATTAAATGAAATTAACAAAAATTTAGTTCCTTGAAATATGGCAGTCCCACCAGCCATACTTAAAGCACAAATAACAGCCATGGCTAGTGACTTCCCTACTGGACAGCACAGGACAGAACGGTCTGTCACCGCAGGAAGTCTGTCTAGCATCGAAACAGACTGTGGAAATCTCAGCAATGTAAGAAGATAATCAACTAAGGAGGAAAAATATGTGTTCTCACACTTCTGAATCTGCTCCAGGGTCTAGTCAGAACTGCTCTACTGTCTCCCACAGCCCCGGTCTTCCACGCAGACCTCTGGCTTTCCCCTCTCTCTTATCTACTGCTTCACAGAACACAAACCCCACTTCCTCCCTTGTGCTTGTAAGCACAGTTCTCCGATAGGATGGCTTTCCTTCAGAAAGGTACTGATGGAACCCAAGGATACTTAGTAAAACATGTTTGCAGCTTTCGTTAACTAAATATATGCATTTTTTAAAAATGTACAAACCATGAGCCACCTTGTTCATATCTCTGAAGATGACAGTAGACTCACTACTCTCCAAAGATCCCGGCTGTCTGAAAAGGAACATTCAAGAGATACAGAGAAAACCTTTTGTATAATAGTCCTAAAGCAGTGTCTATCGGAGTCCAGTTTTTTCCACTGCACTTCCTGCTAATGTCCTGAAGAAGAACAAGGAGGAATGCCAAGAATAATTATTCAGCTGAAAAAGTTAAGTGAAATTAATAAATAAATGTTCCAGAAATGAGCCAGGTGGTGGTGGCACACACCTTTAATCCCAGCACTCAGGAGGCAAAGGCAAGCAGATCTCTATGAGTTTGAGGCCAGCCTGGTCTACAGAGCTAGTTCCAGGATAGCCAAGGCTACACAAAGAAACTCTGTTTCCAAAACAAGCAAGCAAACAAAAATGTTCCAGAAATAAAAACCAGTCTCAATAAAGGCATTTTCAAGAACAATGAAAACATTTCTATCATAATTCATGTGCTAAACCTGCCCTTTAAATGTGAAATAAGGCTCTCTGGGGTTCTGTATACACTCCAAATTGTAAAGATTTATGTAACTCTACATTTGCTTATCTATTCTATTCACCTGTTTCAAATGGCAAAATATTGTGTTTTCTTTCTTTTGTTTTTTTCAGGATACAATATATATGGGAGATATAGTAGGGGCAATGTCAAGAGAAATGAAAATAAAATTAACCAATATCTGTGCAAACTTATTTGTTATTAGCTTTTGCTCATGAGATAGAAGAAAAAAAATAATGAACAAGTTTCTTCACTTTTATTTATTTATTTTTTTTGAGGAACAAAGATGAAGTCCCTCACTGCCCTGTTCTTAAAGATTTCTTATACCTGCATGTATGTGCACCACATTGAACCTGGTGCCCAGAGGTCAGAAGGCACTGGGATCCTCTGGAACTGGATTTACAGAGCCACCATGTGGGTACTGGAAACAAACTGGAGTCCTCTACAAGAACAGCAAATGTTCTTAGCCACTGAACCATCTCTCTAGCTCCAGTACCCTTTATTTTATATTAAAGAAAACTTACTAATACTTTCCACAACATTTCTTACATTTCTACTAGGGCTCATCAGGCTGTCTATGAAATAATTCCCTTAAAACAAATATAATACTAGTGAAAACAGATACTTAATGCATTCATAGTCATCTACTTTAGGATGATCATAAATCCTGGCTTGGCCAGAACCTGTTTTAGGTCACCTAACCTGGAATGATCACCAGTGCTTCTTTTACTCCCGCTCACCATTGCTAGTCACATAAAAGGGACTAGTTACTTCAGAAAGCTGGTTGGCAGTTTTTCTAAAGTTGTTTAGAAACTCGATCCACCCCAATCCCTCCTTAAGTCTGTCAGGGTAGGTTTCAGTTAAATAAAAACACACAGAAACAATTTAATGATTTAAGTAATTCATGTATAGTGTACAGAAAAAAAAGTTTTGATTTAAAAAAAAAAACACCAAAAGTTTTAAATGAACACAAATAGAAACTCATTCTTATTATATAAAAATGATAAAAATTCATTTTCATATATCAGGCATACTTAAAATATTTCAGTATATCAACAGAACAGTGTTCCAAGCTTTTAAAAGATTTATTTTTATTTATTTATTTTTTTGTTTTCTTTCTTTTTTTTTTTTTCAAGACAGAGTCTCTTTGTGTAGCCTTGTCTGTCCTGGAACTCACTCAGTTGATCAGGCTGGTCTCAAACTCAAACTGCCTCCTGAGTACTTGGATTAAAGGTGTGCACCACCAATGCCCAGCTATTTTTATTTTTTAAATATGTATATGTGTGTCCGTGTGTGGGTATGTGTACACGAGAGCTAGTATCTGCAGAGGCCATATTGGATCCCCCTAGAGCTGGAGTCACTGGCAGCTATGAGGCACCTGATAGGGATGCTGGGAATCAAACCTGGGTCCTTTTTATGGGCAGTCCATGTTCTTAACTGCTAAGCCATCTCTCTGACCTCATATTCCAATGCCTTTCTTTCTTTTTTTTTCCCCCAAGACAGGGTTTCTCTGTAGCCCTGGCTATCCCTGAACTCCCTCTGTAGATCAGGCTGTCCTTGAATTCATAGAAATCCGCTTGCCTCTGTCTCCTAAGTGCTGGGATTAAAGTTGTACGCCACCACTGCTTGGCCAAGTTTTTAAATGTATTTTATGGTATAGATTTTCCAAGATTTTAACAAATATTTTTCTTCCAACTAAAATACACTGATGAACTAAGCCAAGGGCACAGAAGCAATTCAAGCCTACAAATCACAGCAGCCTAGACATGAAGAGCACTACCAAGGGCCTTGGTACTTAACAACCACCATTGTCTATGATGAAATCATATCGAGCTATTTCTTCACCCAACAAATATTTACCACAATACTCTTTACTATGAAACACACAAAAGTAAATCATGCCTAGCCTTTACCATCAAAGGAGCTTATAGATGAGTAGGGCAGATCAGAGATCTAAAAGCACAAGGTGCATTATAAAGGTCTTTATAAAAGTTTGGGAGAAAAATCTTTGTAATAAAAAAATCTGCATGTGCACATTCACACACACACACACACACACACACACACACACACACACACACACAGGCCATGGTGCACAGGTGTAGGTCAGTCCTTGTTTGAGACAGCTTGGATCTCTCTGTTGTTCACTACTCATACTGTGTACACCAGGCTAGCTAGGCCAAAGCTTCTAGAGTCTCTGGTTACCACTTCCTGTCTTCCTGGGATTACAGATGCCTGCACTACCATGCCGGTCTTTTTACAAACACGGATTTGAACTTAGGTTTGTGCAAGAAGCACTTTATCTACTGAACCATCTCTCCAGTTCAATCTCTGTACTCTTTTGGATAGAATTCCATACACATGAATCACTTAAGAGAAAAATTGGTATATAACAACAAAACAAAAACCAGTCTTGGCATCAAAATATATCATCTTAAAATTGTAAACTGGGGAAAACAGTATTCATAGCTGAGAAAGGGCTTACATACAGAGCACACAAAAAGCTCTCACAATTCAAGAATAAAAAGACAAACTAATTGAAACAGGAAAAAGAACTGAAAAGATTGTTCATAAATTAAGGAATACAAATAGCCAAAAAAAAGAAAAAAAGAAATAACATTAGTCACAGCAGATATTCAAGTTAAAACTATAATAAGATATTACATTGTCTTACTAGAACTGCTTAACTTTTAAATACTGCAAACATTTTTTCCCCTAAGATGTAGAGATCTAAAGTGAAGCTCTCATCTACTGCTGCTGGGCATGCCCAAAGAATGTTCATGACTTCAGAAAATTGTCTGCAATCTTTTCATAAAGTTAAGCATAAATTTATCATATTGTTCTGGGTACTTGTCAAAGAGATATAAAATTCTATTGTCATGATTTAGATAGTGTGGTGGTCTGAATGAGAAAGGCCTCCATAGGCTCATATATTGAATGCTTTGTCCTCAATTGGCAGAACTGTTTGGGAAGGATTATGAGGTGTGGTCTTGTTGAAGGAGGTGTGTCACTGGGGGTGGGCTTGAGGTTTCAAAACCCCAGGCCAGTTCCAGGTAGCACTCTCTCTTTGCTTTGTGGTAGTCCTCTCATCGTGTAGGCTCCCAGCTACTGCTCCAGCACCATACCTGCCTACCTACTGCCATGTTCCTCTGAAACTGTAAAGAAGCCCTCATTAAGTTTTCTTTTTATAAGTTGCCTTAGTCATGGTGTCTCTTCCCAGGAATAGAAAAGTAACTAAGATAGACAGGATGTATAACCCCCCAAAAGATCATGGGCTGAAGGGCTGGCCCAATCACTGAGGTGTGATTAGCTGTGAAGGACTATGATCTAATCAGTAGATCAATCCCTTGACAAATTCATGTAGTACACTGACATAAAAGGCAGGCAAAACATCTACACACAAAATAAAAATAAAATCTCAGAGTGAAATAGTTACTGGTAGAATGAATTAGGAAACAGTATAACTACAGATGTGTTTTGATTTACAATGAAGTTAACTTCCAACAAAATCATTATCCTTTAAAATATCTCAAAATGCAGTTAGGGCTGGGTGGTGGTGGTGGTGGTGGTGGTGGTGGTGGTGGTCGTCGTCGTCGTCACGCACGCCTTTAATCCCAGCACTTGGGAGGCAGAGGCAAGCAGATCTCTGAGGCCAGCCTGTTCTACAGAGTGAGATCCAGGGCAGGCACCAAAACTACAGGGAGAAACCCTGTGTCAAACTGACCCCCCACCTTCCCATCCCCCATCCTCCCACCCCTCCCACTCCCCCACTCACACCCCATCTTTGCAAAAAAAATGCAGTTAGGAATTGAAACTGGTAAGGGCACCCCACCAGGCTTCATGACCTGAGTATGACCTCAGGACCCACGCAGTGGAGAGAATTGACTTCTCCAAGTGGTCCTATGAGCTCCACTGCCCCCCACATGTTTAAAATGTTCACTGTGTGTATGTGTATGTGTTACCTCCTCAAACAAATGCTACATTCAGTAAATGTTTTATATGTGGTGATAGATGCACAATATTGTAAATGTATTTCATGTTACTGAACTGTACATCCAAAATGGTTAACATAATGAATTTTGTTATTGTTTACCATACATAAACTGCAAAAAATTGTTGCATCTGTTAACATCTTGACACAAACCTGGATATGTCTGGAAAGAGGGAATCCTAATGGAGAAAATGCCTCCATAAGACTGGCCTGTAGGCAAGTCTGTAAGGTTATTTTCTTGGTTAATGATTGATGTGGAAGGGTCCCACCCACTGTGGGTGGTGCCACCTCTAGACAGGTAATCCTGGATGGTATAAGAAAGCAGACTAAGCAAGCTATGAGGTGTAAGCAGTATACAGTGTTTCTCCACGGCTTCTGCTTAAGTTCATGCTTTGAGGTTCCTCCCTTGAGTTCCTGCCCAGACTTCCTTAGGTGATCAGCTGTGATGTGAAAGTGTAATATAAAATAAACCCTTTCCTTCCCAAGCTGTTTTTGGTCATGGTGTTTTCTCACTGCAATAGAAACCTTACAGAAGACAAGAAGTAACAATATATCCACTGGACAGATAATGTTCTGCTGTGGGATGGTCTGTATGTCAAATTACTATGATTGGTCAATAAATAAAACACTGATTGGCCAGTGGCTAGGCAGGAAGTATAGGCGGGACTAACAGAGAGGAGAAAAGAAAGAACAGGAAGGCGGAAAGAGACATTGCCCAGCCTCCGCCATGACAAGCAGCATGTGAAGATGCCGGTAAGCCACGAGCCACGTGGCAAGGTATAGATTTATAGAAATGGATTAATTTAAGATGTAAGAACTAGATAGCTAGAAGCCTGAGCCATTAGACCAAACAGTTTAAACAATATAAGTCTCTGTGTTTACTTGGTTGGGTCTGAGCAGCTGTGGGACTGGAGGGTGACAGAGATTTGTCCTGACTGTGGGCCAGGCAGGAAAACTCTAGCTACAATGTTCAGCAAAAAAAGAAGAACTACTGGATGAATCTCAAATTATTATACAGGGTAAGAGAATACTGATTAAAAAGAGTAAAAACCGTATTATTTCATTTATATGAAATTCTGGAAAAAAGTCTGATCTATGGTGACTAAAAGCAGATGGGGGTGGGGGTGGGTGACTCCAGAGGGAAGCAAAGGACTTTTAGATAGAAAAAAATCTATATCTTGATTATGGTAGCAAGAGTTATAAAAGTGTATACATTTATAAAATGTATTAAGTTATATTTTAAAATTAATTTTATTGTATAGGAAATACATTTAAATAAAACTGATCATACAAGAATGGCTTTATTAATAAAATGGTTTATATTATAAAATATAAAATAAGTTCTAATTATTTACATTCTAATTGTGCTTCAGTTATAGAATAAACTATCAGGCAGAGCTGGGAAACCCCAGATGGGCACAGAAATGATCTTGTTTGAAGAAAAAAGAATCCAGAATACACAATACCATGGTCAACATTATTGACCACCGCTCTAGGACATTGTATAGCCTCATCTGCTCTCAATTTCCTATCTTAGTTCTGATGTGGTCTTCAGGCTTCAGAGGTATCTGAGTTCTATGCCTTAATCCAGTCCTTCATCCCAGACACTGGTCTGGTTTCACCTGACCTGTCTTGTGAGCCCTGAATTGAGGCAGACTCACTCTCTATCCCAATTCTCTTGCTTCTTGGGAGCTCCAGTCTATTCTGCTGTAAAACAACTTGAAAATCACCTGTCAGCTGTTCCTTCCTGGTCACACTACTTTAGCTAGTTCTTTGTGTCAACCTGTCCTCCAGAGAGGCCCTAACTGCCAATATTGCCACCAGCAGAGCACCTAACAAGTCAGTGCCCACACTGTGATAAGTGCTTGGCTTTGCCTGGCATCCAACTAATTTTCACAACAGCTCTAAAAGGTAGTTGTTATAATTTGTTTTTATAGATTATAGAAGCCAGACATTAAGCTTATAAACTAAGTATGTGAAGAAGCCAGAATTCCAATTTAACTCTCTGACTGCATTTACTTCAGCTAACAGGACCAGTTATTTGATTGACAGGACCGGTGCTTTTGACAGGGATAAATAACATTATCTTAGGAACCTGCTCCATACTCAATCTCCTCCTTGATTCCAGCAGTTACCTACCACTTAGGTGAATATTAAAACCACTGTTGAATAAGTGGATAACCATTGTTATTTTCAGAGACCTCTTAATTAGAGGAGGTGATAGTTCATCAACTATCGTAAACATCCAATTTAAACTAACTTACGCCAGTAACACATGCCTTTTCATTTAATCAGATAACTTGTCAAAAAGGAACATCCCCAAAAAACCTTGGGGAAAGGTTTTTGTTTTTGTCTTTTGGGAGAATGAAGGTTAAGGAATCTGAAGAACACTGGACAAATGAGACAACTGAAGAAAAGGGACAAATTGTCTATCCTAAGAAACAGAGTGAAATGGCGTATGAGTATATTATCTAAAAAAATTTTATGTCTTCCTAAATGTTTGTTTCTGCTTTTCTTTAAAGATTTAACACTATTTAACTTCTAATAGTCCCAGTTCAATTAAAATTTAAAGCTGACTTTGGAGTTGGAGAATGGCTCTCTCCTTCTTTAAACTCAAGCATGTTGTTAAAAGGAAAATGCAAACTCCCTGTATCATGCCAGAAGAAAAGAGCCATCTTCTGCTATGGGACAGGAGAAAAGCCAAATTAATTAAGGGACTATTCTATTACTAATCTCAACTCTTTGATTCTATTCTGATTCTTTAAAACTTTTCTTAAAGTATGAATTTTATATCAAAATTTACAAGATTAATATATATAGATATATACACATTTTAAATTTTGTTAAGATATAAATGGTCATATAGAGTACTAACTAATTCTAAAAAGTCGCATATATAGTCTTTGTGTTCGAGTCTCTTATCAGTTTTTTGCAGGAAATCACAGTCAGGCCTAACATCAACTGAAGTCTCCAGGAAGAAGATGGGGCCCCACAACAACAACAATTCCACGTGGACAATAATAACATCACTAAGCTGACAAACATCATCTACAGATCAGCTTTGAACTACAAAGTGCTCAGAGCAATTTTGAGAGAGCTAGCTGAGATGATCCAGTCTCAAAGACTCCTTGAATAAGGATTTGAGATAAACCCTGAATTTTGGCATTATACACAGACTGGATAACGAAGGATATATTTACCTTTCCTAGAATTTGACAATTAACCTAAAATTTTTCTTTCAGGATAAAGATACCTTCGCCCATACCCAGCAGAAAGCAATTTCAAGAATACGATGCCCACATTCCCAAAGAGGTGGTGTGGGGCGGTTGGTTTTTTTGGTCTTTTAATGGGTTTTGGGTCTGGGATAATTTTCATTGATTAGGGGGGTTGGTTACAAGTTGTTGTCAAGGGTTAGGAAAAAGGCTAAGCAAAGGAGATTAGATTTAAGGTTCTTATTAAAAAAAAGAAAGAAAAGAAAAATGTAAATACTTTACATTGGATTGGATTGTTTTATATTGTATACAAATTATATATATTGAAATTGATATTGTTAGAAAATGTTATATGTATATTTCTAATTGTACCGTTCATCTAACAATGTAATGCAATTTTCTGATCCTTGAATGTTATTACCAACTATGAGGATATAAAGAAATGAAAGTTAGTAGTTAGACATTATAATAGAACTTGTAGTTATATTAGGTATGTTTTTAAGATTGAGTAGATATATTTTAGATAGACAGGTTATCTTCAAACCCTTCAGAGATCTACAGAATATGGCATTTAAAATGTTTTAATAACTTAGAAAATTTTTCTTTTTTGTTATGACTATGAGACATGTCGGCTCCTGGCAATACCAATCTACTTCAGAGAAAATATGGGCATTGAAGAAACTGCATATGGAGTTAACTTTCAATGTGGCAAAAGTTAGCCACTAGACAACAAAGTATCCTCAAATCAACAGGACAAAATGGACAGACAGGACATAAAACAAAGGACTACTGGTTCTTGCCAAAACAAGTGTGGTTATGGCTTTATCAAAAGGCATCTTCAGAGGCCAGGACAATATGGCACCATCCCTGAAGTGGCCTTCACAATTCGGAAAAGGTACAGTGCCCTTTTCTTCGAAGGCAGCTGAACAGGCAGTGGGCCGATGGCCTCTGATGTGCAATGGAACAGCAGCTGAAACAGTTATTCTTGAAGAGTAACTAAGCTCACGCCTCTCAATAGTAGACTGGCATTTGATAGAGGGATGTGGAGAAGAACGGGATGCTGAGATGAAGCCATATATACACAGCCAAGAAGAATGGACAGCTGAATTAAAAAACCATCAACAATTTCCAGAATTTAAAATGCTGAATCATGACATGACACTAGTGGAATTCAGGTGTTTCTGGTACATGGACTACTCTCACTCAATGTGAGGTTGAACTGTTGACCTTGTGTACATCCTACTTCACAAATGAGTCTGTCAGATATGCTAAGCCTATAGGCTGAAGATGATGCCCCAGCACTGCGGAGAAACCTCAGGTGACTGTCCAGGCAGCTGGCTGTTTCTGTCAACTCACAAATCTTTTGGAAGTTGCTTGCATGCACTTCCTGTTTTTATTTTTGTTAGCTAATATTATTTCCTTCTTGGGTCTCTGAGGGAGTTGAAGATTAGTTAGTTATAGTTGAAGATTAGTTAGTTATAGTTGAAGGTTAGTTAGTTATAGTTGAAGATTAATTAGGATACATTTTGGACTTACCAAAATATGATAGATAATGAAATTATTTTCTCTGAATTTGTCAAATACAAATGGACTAGACATTGTTTAGGTATTTATTACTTGTATATATTGTATATAGTTATTGTACTTTTGTATATAGTTTTTCTTATATTAGTTATAAGCTTTTTCTTTTTTTTCCTTTTTATTAAAATAGAAAAGGGGAAATATGGTGATATTTTATTTGTATTAAAATGTTATTTGTATGTTAATAAATAAAGTTGCCCAGGGGTCAGAGCTATTAGCAAGCCAGAGGAAAGCAGGGCAGTGGTGGCGTACGCTTGTAATTCCAGCACTTGGTAGGCAGAGCTGGGTAAGTCTCTGTGTGTTCAGGGATACAGCCATTATTGGATACACATGCCTTTAATCTTAATACCAATCATGGAAAACCTGGAGGCCTATACAGACAGGCTGTGAGGAGGCGGTCATGTGGTTGGGTTTACAACCAATGAGAAGGCAGGACAGGAACTCTATATAAAGACTTTAACACAGGGGTAGCTGGTTCTGAGAGGTAGGACCACCGCAGGAGGAAGGGTAAGGTTTTAGCTCTTAGCTCTGACCTCTTGGTTTTCTTCTTTGCATTGGTTCTGTGTTTCTTATTTAATAAGAAGGTTGGTTACATCTACAATTTTCAGAGGAAAACTAGTGAGGAAAAAAATTCAAAATGGGGGCTGGAGAGATGGCTCAGAGGTTAAGAGCACTGGCTGCTCTTCCAGAGGTCCTGAGTTCAATTCCCAGCAACCATATGGTGGCTCACAACCATCTGTAATGAGATCTGGTGCCCTCTTCTGGCCTGTAGGCATACATGCAGGCAGGACACTGTATACATAATAAATAAATAAATCTTAAAAAAAAATTCAAAATGACAAAGACTCTTTGTTCCCAACCTAACTTAAATTCATCAAATACAACACACACAGATTTTCTTTCTCCTAAAAAAGTAATTAAAGCTGCCTGAGCAATTCGGACAAGATTACACAGTAATTGAAAGAAGTAACAATATTTGCTTTGCTTTTTATAGATCTAATCATTGTCCATACTGGCCTAATTACTAAGGATTAATTTGATGTCTCCCTAGTTAACTGGTCAATCAGTAGCTGCTTCTAGACAGCACCAACAGGCATTGTAGTTCATGAACAGTAAGTTCTATGTCTACCTCAAAGGATGGACTGGAGGCTGTGTGTGTGTGTGTGTGTGTGTGTGTGTGTGTGTGTGTGTGTACACACGTGCGTGCGTGCGCTAGAAGTCAACCTGTTGTCTTGAGATGATTTCTCCCTAGCCCAGAGCTCACTAAGGAGCTAGCAATGAGCCCCAAGGATCTACTTGTCTTTGCCAGCCTTGTTCTAGGATTACAATCATGCACCACTACCCCAGCTTTTACACACACAGGTTCTGTGAATTGAACCTGGGTTTTTGTGCTTGCATGGCAGATCCTTTATTGACTGAGCCATTTTCCTAGCCTACAGGGATAAGTTTTATGTGTTGAATTATGTCAAGAAAGTTGTTTTTAAATATATATATAACATATATGTATATATGCATATATTTAACATACATGTATATATGTGTGTGTATGTGTGTGTATATATATAGTTTATCTATATATATAGTTTACTTATCTATATGTATATATAAACTATATATATAAACTATATATATATATATATATATATATATATATATATAGTTTACTTATCTGAACACAGTGCTCTTAAAGAAGCCCATGAAGCAGATTTTAACACCTATAAAAGCACCCCTCCTCTGTCTTCCCTATGTTAAACACACTTAGAATCTTCAACTACTTCTTTAGCCTACTCTAGCCTTCATTATCCTAGCAATTCTCCTAGAGACAGACAGGACACAAAGTCTTAACTTTTCTCATATGAAGTTTTATAATTGATTCTCAGTATCTGGAAGCTGATAAAGGAATAGGACAGAGAAGCTAAACAGTTTTCTAGCTTTTAATGATTTGGCTAAACATAATTCATTCAAAGATACATCTATTATAACAAAAGATATTCAAGAGCCAAATGGAGAAAATATGTATAGCAACCTAAAGATTATATACTATAAAAGCTCTGTAGTAATGGGGAGAAAACTAACTGAACTTCTATGGTTTTAAGAATACAAAAGCAAAGCATTATATCAAATATGAAAGTCATAACCATTAAATATGGACACCATTTTAAGATGTATCTTTATGTAAACACTGAGATAATATTATCTCTAAATTAAATTCAACCCAGGCTAGGTGAAATTCCCTTGACATCTGCTCTTGTGCTTAGGACTATCTCTTTAAACAATGGCTACCATACTTACAAACCCTTATTTAATGTACATGGTGCTCAATAGAGTTTATGGGGTAATAGATGTTTGTACATCTCTGTAGCCAGGGACCTAGATCTGTGCTTAACATACAGTTTTCAATAAACACTGAATTGACTAAATGTGTATAAATGAACGAAGTTTATAAAAGTATGAAATGGATGAAGACCAAGGAAGTCTTTTGAGCAGATGAGAAGACAGGTTCACACTCAGTTACGAGGGGAACCTTTGTTTAGTCCTGTTCCAATGCCATCAGTCTCATCACAGGAGGGCAAAGCATAGTTTATGAGCTCAGGGCAAGACCTGCTGAAATGACCCGAGGATGGCTCACACCCATCACAAACAGATTCATCAAAGTTGAATGAAATCAGTGCAAAGCCCAAGTTGATTTCCCCCTCAAAATGGAAACAGATTTTTCTTTGATTATAAAGATATTAAACACTATTTCTTAAAATTTTAAAAGAAGGGTTGGGGATTTAGCTCCGTGGTAGAGTGCTTGCCTAGCAAGCACAAGGCCCTGGGTTTGGTCCTCAGCTCTGAAAAAAAAAATCTTAAAAGAAGAAAGGCTAAAGGAAAGAGATAACACCACCCGAAGGCTGGCAAGATTGTTGAGCGGGTGAAGGGGCTTGCTGTTCAAGCCTCATTAACTGAGCTCGATCTCTAGAACCCACACAAAGTTGGCAGGACAGAAATGACTCCACAAAGTGGCATTCTGACTTTTACTCCTCTATCATGCATACACATAGACAATAATAAAAATGTAAATGTTGCCATTCAAAATATGTATTTTAAGCATGTGAGTGAGGGAAATAAGCCTGGGAAAAGTGCCCAGTCTTGGAAACAGTAAAAAGATGTCCTTCAGTGGGTGAACAGATAAACACTATTATACATGAACAACAGAACATGGTTCAACATTAAAAAGAAGTGAGATACCAAGTAATGAAGAGACACAGAGGAACCTTCAATGCATGTTATTAAGTAAAAGAAGCTACTTTGAAAAGGCTCCATATTGCATGACTCCAAGCACATTGAGTTATAGAAAAGGGAAAACTATGGAGACACAAAGCAGAATAATAGGAGAATTTTCACAGCAGGGCAGCTATTCTGTAAACTACAGTGGTGGGTACATGTGTCAAAAGGCACAAAACGTACAACACTAAGAATGAACTCTCATGTGAACTACAGACTTCAGGTGATAATGACGTGTCAATGTAGATTTATCAAAGGGAGGGACAATGATAAAAATGGTAAACAAACCTAAAAACAAAAGGAAAAAATCTAGGACATCCTGTAGTATCAAATGATATGATATGTACTTACAGGACAGGAGACACGTAAAAGGCACAGAAGACTCAACCTGTAACAGACTGAGTTTTCCATAATTAAAGTCGTTTATGTAATTTGGTAGATAAAACAATATAGAGTAAGTCAATAAGAGATTTACCTGAGTTCATCGTGATGTAAATGATGGACTAAATAAAAGCGAACAAACCTTCCATATAGAATTTCAGATATCCCCTCCCCAAAGGAGCTGTGGTTAATTCCATTTCCTACACCCCAAGTCCCCACCCAAGTGAGGGCAGACTTAGTGATTGCCTTATAAAGAACAAAGTGGCGAAAGGGGAATGCAGCCCGGTTTCAGTGGAGAGATCTGACAACCACTATTTTATCTAACAGTGCAGTCAACATCACCACACAGACGACACACACTCACTCCCTCAGAAGACGTCACGAGAATAGTATTTCACCTTTGTGCTATTCTTTCCAAAAACTGTATGACCCAGGTCTAATCTGGAGAAAAACGTACTGAGGTCAGGTTACATTCTACAGGTCACACAAACAAAGACTGGGAAACAGCCAAGAAGAGACTTGGGAACAAGACAACTACATTTCAGATATCTTGAACTGAATCCTGGAAAAAGAAGATATTAATAGAGAAACTAGTAAAATCCAAATAAAGCCTGGACTCTACTTAACAGTTATTCACTAACACTGTGTTCTTGGTTTTGACAAATGCATCACAGTCATGGAACATCTGGGGGAACGGCAGGGGGTAGGCGGAAACAGCAGTGCATTTGTAACTTGTCTATACATGCAGAAAGTAATCCAAAACAGTATCTATTTAAAACGAAAAACCTTGAAAACAGAGTCATAAACCCATTAGACTCAAGGGGTTCTTTGGAAAATGTTAGCCTTCTAAATTTAACTACATTTAAGCCTTTTAACAGTCAGTCTTTTAAATAACATTAAGCAAAATACAAAGCTAAGAGAAAGAATACTAAAAATTTCTGATTAGGGTAAATCATGAAACACGATGTACTGTATATTAGTAGTTCTAGAACTATGCATATTAAATTAGGAACATTTGCATGACATTATTTGACACACATATTATAAATTTAAGATCTAATATTCTACCAATTAATCTTTCATCGTTTCATTGTACATTGTATTTTATAGAACACTGTATTGAGAAAGAGGCACTACATTAGTGGTCTTATAATACAGAAATAAATGTTTGGTAAACACATTCCACACATGATCCTTGCAGAGGAGATACCTTGTCTCTCCCAGTATAGGTTAAAACAATTAGTACCGTTTAGTTTGTTTTGAGGCCTCGAACTTGCTATATGTGTAAGGCTGACCTTGAACTACTGGTCCTTTCTCCACCTTCTACATGCTGGGGTTACAGGCATGTGCCTCTCCTGGAAGATTACTTATAAAGTTTATCTATTCATTGGATATAGGGTAAAAGGTAAACAGCTTTTAAAAAGAATGTCTTTTCAAAGCAATATGGGAATAAAGAGCAGTACAAAGGTTATCACTGAAGAATGCCTTTGCTCTATTACTTCTTTACAGTGAAAGAAGTACCCTATATTACATGGAGTTACAAACCAATATCTACATTTTTGTCCTCTACAGTAACATAGTTTTTCAGTTATAAGAAATAATACCAGCCGGGCGGTGGTGGCGCACGCCTTTAATCCCAGCACTCGGGAGGCAGAGCCAGGCGGATCTCTGTGAGTTCGAGGCCAGCCTGGACTACCAAGTGAGTTCCAGGAAAGGCGCAAAGCTACACAGAGAAACCCTGTCTCCAAAAACCAAAAAAAAAAAAAAAAAAAAAAAAGAAATAATACCAAGCGCACGCCTTTAATCCCAGCACTTGGGAGGCTGAGGCAGGCGGATCTCTGTGAGTTGGAGGCCAGCCTGGTGTACAAAGCGAGTTCCAGGAAAGGCGCAAAGCTCCACAGAAAAACCCTGTCTCGAAAAACCAAAAAAAAAAAAAAAAAAAAGAAGAAAGAAATAATACCAGAAGTTAGGGTTTATTGGTCTGTAGCATAGTTTTTTTTGAGACAGGGTTTCTCCAAGTAGTTTTGGTGCCTGTCCTGGATCTCGCTCTGTAGACCAGGCTGGCCTGGGATTAGCTAGCCCAGAAAGCTGCGATGGGACCAGGGACTGGCAGAGCCCAGGACGCTGCGGGGGTACCGAAGACTAGCAGAGCCCAGGAAGCTGCGGGGGGGATCTGGGACGCTGAGGGGGGACCGGGGACTAGCAGAGCCCAGGAAGGTGCGGGGGAGACCGGGGACACTGCGGGGGGACAGGGGACTAGCAGAGCCCAGGACACTGCGGGGGGACCAGGGACTGGCAGAGCCCAGGACGCTGCGGGGGTACTGGGGACTAGCAGAGCCCAGGAAGATAAGGGAGACCGGCGACGCTGCAGGGGGACCGGGGACTAGCGGAGCCCAGGACGCTGCAGGGGAGCCGGGGGCTAGCAGAGCCCAGGACGCAGCGGGGGGACCGTGGACGCTGCGGGGGGACCAGGGACTAGCAAGCCCAGGACGCTGCAAGGGGACCCGGGACTGGCAGAGCCCAGGAAGCTGCAGGGAGACCTGGGACTATCAGAGCCCAGGACGGTGCGGGGGACCAGGGACTGGCAGAGCCCAGGACGCTGCGGGGGGCCCGGGGACGCTGCGGGTGGACCTGGGACTGGCAGAGCCCAGGAAGCTGCTGGGGGACCGACCGGCGACGCTGCAGGGGGACTAGGGACTGGCAGAGCCCAGGACGCTGCGGGGGGACCTGGGACTAGCAGAGCCCAGGACGCTGCTGGGGACCAGGGACTAGCAGAGCCCAGGAAGCTGCGGGGGGGGGGGACCGGGGACGCTGCGGGGGGACCGGGGACTAGCAGAGCCCAGGACGCTGCGGGGGGACCAGGGACTAGCAGAGCCCAGGAAGCTGCAGGGGGGACCGGGGGCGCTCCGGGGGGACTGGGGACTAGCAGAGCCCAGGACGCTGTGGGGGGACCAGAAACTGGCAGAGCCCAGGACGCTCCGTGGAGACCGGGGACTGGCAGAGCCCAGGACGCTGCGTGGGGGACCGGCGACTGGCAGAGCCCAGGAAGCTGCTGGGGGACCGGGGACTGGCAGAGCCCAGGACGCTGCTGGGGACCGGGGACTGGCAGAGCCCAGGACGCTGCGGGGGGACCGGGGACTAGCAGAGCCCAGCAAGGTGCGGGGCCCGGCGACGCTGCAGGGGGACCGGGGACTAGCAGAGCCCAGGACGCTGCCGGGGAGCTGGGGGCAAGCAGAGCCCAGGACGGTGCGGGGGGACCGGGGACATTGCGGGGGAACGGGGATTAGCAGAGCCCAGGAAGCTGAGGGGAACGGCGACGCTGCAGGGGGACAGGGGACTAGCAGAGCCCAGGACGCTGCGGGGGAGCTGGGGACTAGCAGAGACCAGGACGTTGCCGGGGGACCGGGGACTGGCAGAGCCCAGGACGCTGCAGGGAGACCTGGGACTGGCAGAGCTCAGGACGCTGCGGGGGGACCGGGGACTAGCAGAGCCCAGGAAGCTGTGGGGGGACCGGCGACGCTGCAGGGGGACCGGGGACTAGCAGAGCACAGGACGCTGGCGGGGACCGGGGACTAGCAGAGCCCAGGAGGCTTCAGGGGGACCTGGGACTGGCAGAGCCCAGGACGCTGCGGGGAGACCGGGGACGCTGCGGAGGCACCGGGGACAGGCAGAGCCAAGGACGCTCCGGGGGGACCTGGGACTGGCAGAGCCCAGGACGCTGCGGGGGGGACCGGGGACTGGCAGAGCCCAGGATGCTGCGGGGGAGACGGGGGCTAGCAGAGCTCGGGATGCTGAGGGGGGGACCGGTGAATGGCAGAGCCCAGGACGCTGCGGGGGGACCGGGAACTAGCAGAGCCCAGGAAGCTGCCAGGGGAATGGCGACGCTGCAGGGGGACCAGGGACTAGCAGAGCCCAGGACGCTGCGGGGAAACAGGGTACTAGCAGAGCCCAGGAGGCTTCGGGGGGACCTGGGACTGGCAGAGCCCAGGACGCTGCGGGGAGACCGGGGACGCTGCGGGGAGACCGGGGACGCTGCGGAGGCACCGGGGACAGGCAGAGCCAAGGACGCTCCGGGGGGACCTGGGACTGGCAGAGCCCAGGACGCTGCGGGGGGGACCGGGGACTGGCAGAGCCCAGGACGCTGCTGGGGACCGGGGACTGGCAGAGCCCAGGACGCTGCGGGGGGACCGGGGACTAGCAGAGCCCAGCAAGGTGCGGGGCCCGGCGACGCTGCAGGGGGACCGGGGACTAGCAGAGCCCAGGACGCTGCCGGGGAGCTGGGGGCAAGCAGAGCCCAGGACGGTGCGGGGGGACCGGGGACATTGCGGGGGAACGGGGATTAGCAGAGCCCAGGAAGCTGAGGGGAACGGCGACGCTGCAGGGGGACAGGGGACTAGCAGAGCCCAGGACGCTGCGGGGGAGCTGGGGACTAGCAGAGACCAGGACGTTGCCGGGGGACCGGGGACTGGCAGAGCCCAGGACGCTGCAGGGAGACCTGGGACTGGCAGAGCTCAGGACGCTGCGGGGGGACCGGGGACTAGCAGAGCCCAGGAAGCTGTGGGGGGACCGGCGACGCTGCAGGGGGACCGGGGACTAGCAGAGCACAGGACGCTGGCGGGGACCGGGGACTAGCAGAGCCCAGGAGGCTTCAGGGGGACCTGGGACTGGCAGAGCCCAGGACGCTGCGGGGAGACCGGGGACGCTGCGGAGGCACCGGGGACAGGCAGAGCCAAGGACGCTCCGGGGGGACCTGGGACTGGCAGAGCCCAGGACGCTGCGGGGGGGACCGGGGACTGGCAGAGCCCAGGATGCTGCGGGGGAGACGGGGGCTAGCAGAGCTCGGGATGCTGAGGGGGGGACCGGCGAATGGCAGAGCCCAGGACGCTGCGGGGGGACCGGGAACTAGCAGAGCCCAGGAAGCTGCCAGGGGAATGGCGACGCTGCAGGGGGACCAGGGACTAGCAGAGCCCAGGACGCTGCGGGGAAACAGGGTACTAGCAGAGCCCAGGAGGCTTCGGGGGGACCTGGGACTGGCAGAGCCCAGGACGCTGCGGGGAGACCGGGGACGCTGCGGGGAGACCGGGGACGCTGCGGAGGCACCGGGGACAGGCAGAGCCAAGGACGCTCCGGGGGGACCTGGGACTGGCAGAGCCCAGGACGCTGCGGGGGGGACCGGGGACTGGCAGAGCCCAGGATGTTGCGGGGGAGACGGGGGCTAGCAGAGCTCGGGATGCTGAGGGGGGGACCTGCGAATGGCAGAGCCCAGGACGCTGCGGGGTACCGGGAACTAGCAGAGCCCAGGAAGCTGCCAGGGGAATGGCGACGCTGCAGGGGGACCAGGTACTAGCAGAGCCCAGGACGCTGCGGGGAAACAGGGTACTAGCAGAGCCCAGGACGCTGCAGGGGGACCGGGGACTAGTCGGGCCCAGGACGCTGCTGGGGGACCAGGGACGGGCAGAGCCCAGGACGCTGCGGGGGGACCTGGGACTATCTGGGCCCAGGACGCTGCTGGGGGACCAGGGACGGGCAGAGCCCAGGACGCTGCGGGGGGACCGGGGACTAGCGAGCCCAGGACGCTGCGGGGAGACCGGGGACTAGCAGAGCCCAGGACGCTGCGGGGAGACCGGGGACTAGCAGAGCCCAGGACGGTGCGGGGGGACCGGGACTGGCAGAGCCCAGGACGCTGCGGGGGCACCGGGGACTGGCAGAGTCCAGGACCCTGCTGGGAGACCAGGGACTAGCAGAGCCCAGGACGCTGCAGGGGATCCGGGGACTGGCAGAGCCCAGGACGCTGCGGGGAGACCGGGGACTAGCAGAGCCCAGGACGCTGCAGGGGGACCGGGGACTAGTCAGGCCCAGTACGGTGCGGGGGAACCAGGGACTAGCAGAGCCCAGGACGCTGCGGGGGGACCTGGGACTATCTGGGCCCAGGACGCTGCTGGGGGACCAGGGACGGGCAGAGCCCAGGACGCTGCGGGGGGACCGGGGACTAGCAGAGCCCAGGACGCTGCGGGGGGACCGGGGACTAGCGGGGCCCAGGACGGTGCATGGGGACCAGGGACTAGCAGAGCCCAGGACGCTGCGGGGGACCGGGGACTGGCCGAGCCCAGGACGCTGCGGGGTTACTGGGGACTGGCAGAGCACAGGACGTTGCAGGGAGACCTGGGACTGGCAGAGCCCAGGACGCTGCGGGGGAACGGGGACTAGCAGAGCCCAGGAAGCTGCAGGTAGACCAGGGACTAGCAGAGCCCAGGATTCTGCGGGGGGACCGGGGACTGGCAGAGCCCAGGACGCTGCAGGGGACCGGGGACTGGCAGAGCCCAGGACGCTGCCGGAGGACCTGGAAGCTGCAGGGGAAAGCAGGGACTAGCGAGCCCAGAACGCTGCAATGGGACCAGGGACTGGCAGAGCCCAGGACGCTGCAGGGGTAACAAAGACTAGCAGAGCCCAAGAAGCTGCGGTGGGGATCTGGGACGCTGAGGGGGGACCAGGGACTAGCAGAGCCCAGGAAGCTGCGGGGGGGGGGGGGACCGGGGACACTGCGGGGGGCCCGGGGACGCTGCGGGTGGACCTGGGACTGGCAGAGCCCAGGAAGCTGCTGGGGGACCTGCGACACTGCAGGGGGACCAGGGACTAGCAGAGCCCAGGACGCTGCAGGGGGTGCCGGGGACTGGCAGAGTCCAGGACGCTGCGGGGGGACCTGGGACTAGCAGAGCCCAGGACACTGCTGGGGACCTGGGACTAGCAGAGCCCAGGACGCTGCGGGGGGACCGGGGACTAGCAGAGCCCAGGAAGCTGCTGGGGGGACCGAGGACGCTGCGGGGGGACCGGGGACTAGCAGAGCCCAGGACGCTGCGGAGGGACCGGGGACTAGCAGAGCCCAGGAAGCTGCGCGGGGGACCGGAGGCGCTCCGGGGGGACCGGGGACTAGCAGAGCCCAGGAAGCTGCCGGGGGACCAGGGACTGGCAGAGCCCAGGACGCTCCATGGAGACCGGGGACTGGCAGAGCCCAGGACGCTGCGGGGGGGGGACCGGCGACTGGCAGAGCCCAGGACGCTGCGGGGGGAATCTGGGACGCTGAGGGGGGACCTGGGACTAGCAGAGCCCAGGAAGCTGCGGGGGGGACCGGGGACACTGCGGGGGGACCGGTGACTAGCAGAGCCCAGGACGCTGCGGGGGGACCAGGGACTGGCAGAGCCCAGGACTCTCCGTGGAGACCAGAGACTGGCAGAGCCCAAGACGCTGCAGGGGGGGGACCGGCGACTGGCAGAGCCCAGGACGCTGCGGAGGTACCGGGGACTAGCAGAGCCCAGGAAGCTAAGGGAGACCGGCGACGCTGCAGGGGGACCGGGGACTAGCAGAGCACAGGACGCTGCGGGGGAGCCTGGGGCTAGCAGAGCCCAGAACGCTGCGGGGGAACCGTGGACACTGCGGGGGTACCAGGGACTAGCAAGCCAAGGACGCTGAAAGGGGACCCGGGACTGGCAGAGACCAGGACGCTGCAGGGAGACCTGGGACTATCAGAGCCCAGGATGGTGCGGGGGACCGGGGACTGGCAGAGCCCAGGACGCTGCGGGGAGACCTGGGACTATCAGAGCCCAGGATGGTGCGGGGGACCGGGGACAGGCAGAGCCAAGGAAGCTGCGGGGGGGGGGACCGGGGACGCTGCGTGGGGACCAAGGACTAGCAGAGCCCAGGACGCTGCAGGGGACCGGGGACTAGCAGAGCCCAGGACGCTGCGGGGGACCGGGGACTAGTGGGGCCCAGGACGCTGCAGGGGGACAGGGGACTGGCCGGGCCCAGGACGCTGCGGGGGTGACCGGGGACTAGAAGAGCCCAGGACGCTGCAGTGGGACCAGGGACTGGCAGAGCCCAGGACGCTCCGGGGGACCGGGAATGGCAGAGCCAAGGAAGCTGCCGGGGGACCTGTGACGCTGCAGGGGGACCAGGGACTAGCAGAGCCCAGGACGCTGCGGGGAGACCGGAGACTAGCAGAGACAGGACGCTGCAGGGGGACCAGGGACTAGCCGGGCCCAGGACGGTGCGGGGGGACCGGGGACTAGCAGAGCCCAGGACGCTGCGGGGAGACCGGGGACTAGCAGAGCCCAGGACGCTGCAGGGGGACCAGGGACTAGCAGAGCCCAGGACGCTGCAGGGGGACCGGGGACTAGTCGGGCCCAGGACGCTGCTGGGGGACCAGGGATGGGCAGAGCCCAGGACGCTGCGGGGGGACCTGGGACTATCTGGGCCCAGGACGCTGCTGGGGGACCAGGGACGGGCAGAGCCCAGGACGCTGCAGGGGGACCGGGGACTAGCAGAGCCCAGGACGCTGCGGGGAGACTGGGGACTAGCAGAGCCCAGGAAGCTGCGGGGGTGGACCAGGGACACTGCGAGGGGCCCGGGGACGCTGCGGGTGGACCTGGGACTGGCAGAGCCCAGGAAGCTGCTGGGGGACCTGCGACGCTGCAGGGGGACCAGGGACTAGCAGAGCCCAGGACGCTGCGGGGGGTGCCGGGGACTGGCAGAGTCCAGGACGCTGCGGGGGGACCTGGGACTAGCAGAGATCAGGACGCTGCTGGGGACCTGGGACTAGCAGAGCCCAGGACGCTGCGGGGGGACCGGGGACTAGCAGAGCCCAGGAAGCTGCGGGGGGGACCGGGGACGCTGCGGGGGGACCGGGGAATAGAAGAGCCCAGGAAGTTGCGGGGGGGACCGGGGGCGCTCAGGGGGGACCGGGGACTAGCAGAGCCCAGGAAGCTGCCGGGGGACCAGGGACTGGCAGAGCCCAGGACGCTCCATGGAGACCGGGGACTAGCAGAGCCCAGGACGCTGCGGGGGGGACCGGCGACTGGCAGAGCCCAGGACGCTGCGGGGGGAATCTGGGACGCTGAGGGGGGACCTGGGACTAGCAGAGCCCAGGAAGCTGAGGGGGGGACCGGGGACACTGCGAGGGGACCGGTGACTAGCAGAGCCCAGGACGCTGCGGGGGGACCAGGGACTGGCAGAGCCCAGGACTCTCCGTGGAGACCAGAGACTGGCAGAGCCCAAGACGCTGCAGGGGGGGGGGACCGGCGACTGGCAGAGCACAGGACGCTGCGGAGGGACCGGGGACTAGCAGAGCCCAGGAAGCTAAGGGAGACCGGCGACGCTGCAGGGGGACCGGGGACTAGCAGAGCACAGGACGCTGCGGGGGATCCGGAGACTGGCAGAGCCCAGGACGCTGCCAGGGGACCGGGAAGCTGCAGGGGGAACCAGGGACTAGGGAGCCCAGGACGCTGGGATAGGGACCAATGAGTGGCAGAGCCTAAGATGCTGCAGGGGGACCGGGGACTAGCAGAGCCCAGGAAGCTGCCAGGGGAATGGCGACGCTGCAGGGGGACCAGGGACTAGCAGAGCCCAGGACGCTGCGGGGAGACCGGGGACTAGCAGAGCCCAGGACGCTGCAGGGGGACCAGGGACTAGTCGGGCCCAGGACGGTGCTGGGGAACCAGGGACTAGCAGAGCCCAGGACGCTGCGGGGGGACCTGGGACTATCTGGGCCCAGGACGCTGCTGGGGGACCAGGGATGGGCAGAGCCCAGGACGCTGCGGGGGGACCGGGGACTAGCAGAGCCCAGGACGCTGCGGGGGGACCAGGGACTAGCGGGGCCCAGGACGGTGCATGGGGACCAGGGACTAGCAGAGCCCAGGACGCTGCGGGGGACCGGGGACTGGCAGAGCCCAGGAAGCTGCTGGGGGACCTGCGACGCTGCAGGGGGACCAGGGACTAGCAGACCCCAGGACGCTGCGGGGGTTGCCGGGGACTGGCAGAGTCCAGGACGCTGCGGGGGGACCTGGGACTAGCAGAGCCCAGGACGCTGCTGGGGACCTCGGACTAGCAGAGCCCAGGACGCTGCGGGGGGACCGGGGACTAGCAGAGCCCAGGAAGCTGCGGGGGTACCAGGGACTAGCAAGCCAAGGACGCTGAAAAGGGACCCGGGACTGGCAGAGACCAGGACGCTGCGGGGAGACCTGGGACTATCAGAGCCCAGGATGGTGCGGGGGACCGGGGACTGGCAGAGCCCAGGACGCTGCGGGGAGACCTGGGACTATCAGAGCCCAGGATGGTGCAGGGGACCGGGGACAGGCAGAGCCAAGGAAGCTGCGGGGGGGGGGGGACCGGGGACGCTGCGTGGGGACCGGGGACTAGCAGAGCCCAGGACGCAGTGGTGGGACCAGGGACTAGCAGAGCCCAGGAAGCTGCGAGGGGGACCGGGGGCGTTACGGGGGGACCGGGGATTAGCAGAGCCCAGGACGCTGCGGGGGACCGGGGACTAATGGGGCCCAGGACGCTGCAGGGGGACAGGGGACTGGCCGGGCCCAGGACGCTGCGGGGGTGACCGGGGACTAGAAGAGCCCAGGACGCTGCAGTGGGACCAGGGACTGGCAGAGCCCAGGACGCTCCGGGGGGACCGGGAATGGCAGAGCCAAGGAAGCTGCTGGGGGACCGGTGACGCTGCAGGGGGACCAGGGACTAGCAGAGCGCAGGACGCTGCGGGGAGACCGGGGACTAGCAGAGCCCAGGACGCTGCAGGGGGACCGGGGACTAGCCGGGCCCAGGTCGGTGCGGGGGGGACCGGGACTGGCAGAGCCCAGGACGCTGCGGGGGCACCGGGGACTGGCAGAGTCCAGGACCCTGCTGGGAGACCGGGGACTAGCAGAGCCCAGGACGCTGCGGGGGATCCGGGGACTGGCAGAGCCCAGGACGCTGCCAGGGGACCGGGAAGCTGCAGGGGGAACCAGGGACTAGGGAGCCCAGGACGCTGGGATAGGGACCAATGAGTGGCAGAGCCTAAGACGCTGCAGGGGGACCAGGGACTAGCAGAGCCCAGGAAGCTGCCAGGGGAATGGCGACGCTGCAGGGGGACCAGGGACTAGCAGAGCCCAGGACGCTGCAGGGAGACCGGGGACTAGCAGAGCCCAGGACGCTGCAGGGGGACCGGGGACTAGTCGGGCCCAGGACGGTGCTGGGGAACCAGGGACTAGCAGAGCCCAGGACGCTGCGGGGGGACCTGGGACTATCTGGGCCCAGGACGCTGCTGGGGGACCAGGGAGGGGCAGAGCCCAGGATGCTGCGGGGGGACCGGGGACTAGCAGAGCCCAGGACGCTGCGGGGGGACCGGGGACTAGCGGGGCCCAGGACGGTGCATGGGGACCAGGGACTAGCAGAGCCCAGGACGCTGCGGGGGACCGGGGACTGGCAGAGCCCAGGAAGCTGCTGGGGGACCTGCGACGCTGCAGGGGGACCAGGGACTAGCAGACCCCAGGACGCTGCGGGGGGTGCCGGGGACTGGCAGAGTCCAGGACGCTGCGGGGGCACCGGGGACTGGCAGAGTCCAGGACCCTGCTGGGAGACCGGGGACTAGCAGAGCCCAGGACGCTGCGGGGGATCCGGGGACTGGCAGAGCCCAGGACGCTGCCAGGGGACCGGGAAGCTGCAGGGGGAACCAGGGACTAGGGAGCCCAGGACGCTGGGATAGGGACCAATGAGTGGCAGAGCCTAAGACGCTGCAGGGGGACCGGGGACTAGCAGAGCCCAGGAAGCTGCCAGGGGAATGGCGACGCTGCAGGGGGACCAGGGACTAGCAGAGCCCAGGACGCTGCGGGGAGACCTGGGACTAGCAGAGCCCAGGACGCTGCAGGGGGACCGGGGACTAGTCGGGCCCAGGACGGTGCGGGGGAACCAGGGACTAGCAGAGCCCAGGACGCTGCGGGGGGACCTGGGACTATCTGGGCCCAGGACGCTGCTGGGGGACCAGGGACGGGCAGAGCCCAGGACGCTGCGGGGGTACCGGGGACTAGCAGAGCCCAGGACGCTGCGGGGGGACTGGGGACTAGCGGGGCCCAGGACGGTGCATGGGGACCAGGGACTAGCAGAGCCCAGGACGCTGCGGGGGACCGGGGACTGGCCGAGCCCAGGACGCTGCGGGGTTACTGAGGACTGGCAGAGCACAGGACATTGCAGGGAGACCGGGGACTGGCAGAGCCCAGGACGCTGCGGGGGAACGGGGACTAGCAGAGCCCAGGAAGCTGCAGGGAGACCAGGGACTAGCAGAGCCCAGGATTCTGCGGGGGGACCGGGGACTGGCAGAGCCCAGGACGCTGCGGGGGACCGGGGACTGGCAGAGCCCAGGACGCTGCCGGAGGACCGGGAAGCTGCAGGGGAAAGCAGGGACTAGCGAGCCCAGAATGCTGCGATGGGACCAGGGACTGGCAGAGTCCAGGACGCTGCGGAAGTAAGGAAGACTAGCAGTGCCCAGGAAGCTGCGGGGGGAATCTGGGATGCTGAGGGGGGACCGGGGACTAGCAGAGCCCAGGAAGCTGCGGGGGGGACCGGGGACACTGCGGGGGGACCGGGGACTAGCAGAGCCCAGGACACTGCGGGGGGACCAGGGACTGGCAGAGCCCAGGACTCTCCGTAGAGACCAGAGACTGGCAGAGCCCAAGACGCTGCAGGGGGGGGACCGGCGACTGGCAGAGCCCAGGACGCTGCGGAGGTACCGGGGACTAGCAGAGCCCAGTAAGCTAAGGGAGACCGGCGACGCTGCAGGGGGACCGGGGACTAGCAGAGCCCAGGACGCTGCGGGGGAGCCGGGGGCTAGCAGAGCCCAGAAGGCTGCTGGGGGACCGTGGACGCTGCGGGGGTACCAGGGACTAGCAAGCCAAGGACGCTGAAAGGGGACCCGGGACTGGCAGAGCCCAGGACGCTGCCGGAGGACCGGGAAGCTGCAGGGGAAAGCAGGGACTAGCCAGCCCAGAATGCTGCAATGGGACCAGGGACTGGCAGAGCCCAGGACGCTGCGGGGGTAAGGAAGACTAGCAGAGCCCAAGAAGCTGCGGTGGGGATCTGGGACGCTGAGGGGGGACCGGGGACTAGCAGAGCCCAGGAAGCTGCGGGGGGGGGGACCGGGGACACTGCGGGGGGCCCGGGGACGCTGCGGGTGGACCTGGGACTGGCAGAGCCCAGGAAGCTGCTGGGGGACCTGCGACGCTGCAGGGGGACCAGGGACTAGCAGAGCCCAGGACGCTGCGGGGGGTGCCGGGGACTGGCAGAGTCCAGGACGCTGCTGGGGACCTGGGACTAGCAGAGCCCAGTACGCTGCGGGGGGACCGGGGACTAGCAGAGCCCAGGAAGCTGCGGGGGGGACCTGGGACGCTACGGGGGGACCGGGGACTAGCAGAGCCCAGGAAGTTGCGGGGGGGACCGGGGGCGCTCCGGGGGGACCGGGGACTAGCAGAGCCCAGGAAGCTGCCGGGGGACCAGGGACTGGCAGAGCCCAGGACGCTCCATGGAGACCGGGGACTGGCAGAGCCCAGGACGCTGCGGGGGGGACCGGCGACTGGCAGAGCCCAGGACGCTGCGGGGGGAATCTGGGACGCTGAGGGGGGACCTGGGACTAGCAGAGCCCAGGAAGCTGCGGGGGGGACCGGGGACACTGCGAGGGGACCGGGGACTAGCAGAGCCCAGGACGCTGCGGGGGGACCAGGGACTGGCAGAGCCCAGGACTCTCTGTGGAGACCAGAGACTGGCAGAGCCCAAGACGCTGCAGGGGGGGGGGACCGGCGACTGGCAGAGCACAGGACGCTGCGGAGGGACCGGGGACTAGCAGAGCCCAGGAAGCTAAGGGAGACCGGCGACGCTGCAGGGGGACCGGGGACTAGCAGAGCCCAGGACGCTGCGGGGGGACCAGGGACTGGCAGAGCCCAGGACTCTCCGTGGAGACCAGAGACTGGCAGAGCCCAAGACGCTGCAGGGGGGGGACCGGCGACTGGCAGAGCCCAGGACGCTGCGGGGGATCCGGGGACTGGCAGAGCCCAGGACGCTGCCAGGGGACCGGGAAGCTGCAGGGGGAACCAGGGACTAGGGAGCCCAGGACGCTGGGATAGGGACCAATGAGTGGCAGAGCCTAAGACGCTGCAGGGGGACCGGGGACTAGCAGAGCCCAGGAAGCTGCCAGGGGAATGGCGACGCTGCAGGGGGACCAGGGACTAGCAGAGCCCAGGACGCTGCGGGGAGACCGGGGACTAGCAGAGCCCAGGACCTTGCAGGGGGACCAGGGACTAGTCGGGCCTAGGACGGTGCTGGGGAACCAGGGACTAGCAGAGCCCAGGACGCTGCGTGGGGACCTGGGACTATCTGGGCCCAGGACGCTGCTGGGGGACCAGGGACGGGCAGAGCCCAGGACGCTGCGGGGGGACCGGGGACTAGCAGAGCCCAGGACGCTGCGGGGGGACCGGGGACTAGCGGGGCCCAGGACGGTGCATGGGGACCAGGGACTAGCAGAGCCCAGGACGCTGCGGGGGACCGGGGACTGGCAGAGCCCAGGAAGCTGCTGGGGGACCTGCGACGCTGCAGGGGGACCAGGGACTAGCAGACCCCAGGACGCTGCGGGGGGTGCCGGGGACTGGCAGAGTCCAGGACGCTGCGGGGGGACATGGGACTAGCAGAGCCCAGGACGCTGCTGGGGACCTCGGACTAGCATAGCCCAGGACGCTGCGGGGAGACCGGGGACTAGCAGAGCCCAGGAAGCTGCGGGGGTACCAGGGACTAGCAAGCCAAGGACGCTGAAAAGGGACCCGGGACTGGCAGAGACCAGGACGCTGCGGGGAGACCTGGGACTATCAGAGCCCAGGATGGTGCGGGGGACCGGGGACTGGCAGAGCCCAGGACGCTGCGGGGGCACCGGGGACTGGCAGAGTCCAGGACCCTGCTGGGAGACCGGGGACTAGCAGAGCCCAGGACGCTGCGGGGGATCCGGGGACTGGCAGAGCCCAGGACGCTGCCAGGGGACCGGGAAGCTGCAGGGGGAACCAGGGACTAGGGAGCCCAGGACACTGGGATAGGGACCAATGAGTGGCAGAGCCTAAGACGCTGCAGGGGGACCGGGGACTAGCAGAGCCCAGGAAGCTGCCAGGGGAATGGCGACGCTGCAGGGGGACCAGGGACTAGCAGAGCCCAGGACGCTGCGGGGTTACTGGGGACTGGCAGAGCACAGGACGTTGCAGGGAGACCGGGGACTGGCAGAGCCCAGGACGCTGCGGGGGAACGGGGACTAGCAGAGCCCAGGAAGCTGCAGGGAGACCAGGGAATAGCAGAGCCCAGGATTCTGCGGGGGTCCGGGGACTGGCAGAGCCCAGGACGCTGCGGGGGACCAGGGACTGGCAGAGCCCAGGACGCTGCCGAAGGACCGGGAAGCTGCAGGGGAAAGCAGGGACTAGCGAGCCCAGAATGCTGCGATGGGACCAGGGACTGGCAGAGTCCAGGACGCTGCGGGGGTAAGGAAGACTAGCAGTGCCCAGGAAGCTGCGGGGGGAATCTGGGATGCTGAGGGGGGACCGGGGACTAGCAGAGCCCAGGAAGCTGCGGGGGGGACCGGGGACACTGCGGGGGGACCGGGGACTAGCAGAGCCCAGGACACTGCGGGGGGACCAGGGACTGGCAGAGCCCAGGACTCTCCGTAGAGACCAGAGACTGGCAGAGCCCAAGACGCTGCAGGGGGGGGACCGGCGACTGGCAGAGCCCAGGACGCTGCGGAGGTACCGGGGACTAGCAGAGCCCAGTAAGCTAAGGGAGACCGGCGACGCTGCAGGGGGACCGGGGACTAGCAGAGCCCAGGACGCTGCGGGGGAGCCGGGGGCTAGCAGAGCCCAGAAGGCTGCTGGGGGACCGTGGACGCTGCGGGGGTACCAGGGACTAGCAAGCCAAGGACGCTGAAAGGGGACCCGGGACTGGCAGAGCCCAGGACGCTGCCGGAGGACCGGGAAGCTGCAGGGGAAAGCAGGGACTAGCCAGCCCAGAATGCTGCAATGGGACCAGGGACTGGCAGAGCCCAGGACGCTGCGGGGGTAAGGAAGACTAGCAGAGCCCAAGAAGCTGCGGTGGGGATCTGGGACGCTGAGGGGGGACCGGGGACTAGCAGAGCCCAGGAAGCTGCGGGGGGGGGGGGACCGGGGACACTGCGGGGGGCCCGGGGACGCTGCGGGTGGACCTGGGACTGGCAGAGCCCAGGAAGCTGCTGGGGGACCTGCGACGCTGCAGGGGGACCAGGGACTAGCAGAGCCCAGGACGCTGCGGGGGGTGCCGGGGACTGGCAGAGTCCAGGACGCTGCTGGGGACCTGGGACTAGCAGAGCCCAGGACGCTGCGGGGGGACCGGGGACTAGCAGAGCCCAGGAAGCTGCGGGGGGGACCTGGGACGCTACGGGGGGACCGGGGACTAGCAGAGCCCAGGAAGTTGCGGGGGGGACCGGGGGCGCTCCGGGGGGACCGGGGACTAGCAGAGCCCAGGAAGCTGCCGGGGGACCAGGGACTGGCAGAGCCCAGGACGCTCCATGGAGACCGGGGACTGGCAGAGCCCAGGACGCTGCGGGGGGGACCGGCGACTGGCAGAGCCCAGGACGCTGCGGGGGGAATCTGGGACGCTGAGGGGGGACCTGGGACTAGCAGAGCCCAGGAAGCTGCGGGGGGGACCGGGGACACTGCGAGGGGACCGGGGACTAGCAGAGCCCAGGACGCTGCGGGGGGACCAGGGACTGGCAGAGCCCAGGACTCTCTGTGGAGACCAGAGACTGGCAGAGCCCAAGACGCTGCAGGGGGGGGGGACCGGCGACTGGCAGAGCACAGGACGCTGCGGAGGGACCGGGGACTAGCAGAGCCCAGGAAGCTAAGGGAGACCGGCGACGCTGCAGGGGGACCGGGGACTAGCAGAGCCCAGGACGCTGCGGGGGGACCAGGGACTGGCAGAGCCCAGGACTCTCCGTGGAGACCAGAGACTGGCAGAGCCCAAGACGCTGCAGGGGGGGGACCGGCGACTGGCAGAGCCCAGGACGCTGCGGGGGATCCGGGGACTGGCAGAGCCCAGGACGCTGCCAGGGGACCGGGAAGCTGCAGGGGGAACCAGGGACTAGGGAGCCCAGGACGCTGGGATAGGGACCAATGAGTGGCAGAGCCTAAGACGCTGCAGGGGGACCGGGGACTAGCAGAGCCCAGGAAGCTGCCAGGGGAATGGCGACGCTGCAGGGGGACCAGGGACTAGCAGAGCCCAGGACGCTGCGGGGAGACCGGGGACTAGCAGAGCCCAGGACCTTGCAGGGGGACCAGGGACTAGTCGGGCCTAGGACGGTGCTGGGGAACCAGGGACTAGCAGAGCCCAGGACGCTGCGTGGGGACCTGGGACTATCTGGGCCCAGGACGCTGCTGGGGGACCAGGGACGGGCAGAGCCCAGGACGCTGCGGGGGGACCGGGGACTAGCAGAGCCCAGGACGCTGCGGGGGGACCGGGGACTAGCGGGGCCCAGGACGGTGCATGGGGACCAGGGACTAGCAGAGCCCAGGACGCTGCGGGGGACCGGGGACTGGCAGAGCCCAGGAAGCTGCTGGGGGACCTGCGACGCTGCAGGGGGACCAGGGACTAGCAGACCCCAGGACGCTGCGGGGGGTGCCGGGGACTGGCAGAGTCCAGGACGCTGCGGGGGGACATGGGACTAGCAGAGCCCAGGACGCTGCTGGGGACCTCGGACTAGCATAGCCCAGGACGCTGCGGGGAGACCGGGGACTAGCAGAGCCCAGGAAGCTGCGGGGGTACCAGGGACTAGCAAGCCAAGGACGCTGAAAAGGGACCCGGGACTGGCAGAGACCAGGACGCTGCGGGGAGACCTGGGACTATCAGAGCCCAGGATGGTGCGGGGGACCGGGGACTGGCAGAGCCCAGGACGCTGCGGGGGCACCGGGGACTGGCAGAGTCCAGGACCCTGCTGGGAGACCGGGGACTAGCAGAGCCCAGGACGCTGCGGGGGATCCGGGGACTGGCAGAGCCCAGGACGCTGCCAGGGGACCGGGAAGCTGCAGGGGGAACCAGGGACTAGGGAGCCCAGGACACTGGGATAGGGACCAATGAGTGGCAGAGCCTAAGACGCTGCAGGGGGACCGGGGACTAGCAGAGCCCAGGAAGCTGCCAGGGGAATGGCGACGCTGCAGGGGGACCAGGGACTAGCAGAGCCCAGGACGCTGCGGGGTTACTGGGGACTGGCAGAGCACAGGACGTTGCAGGGAGACCGGGGACTGGCAGAGCCCAGGACGCTGCGGGGGAACGGGGACTAGCAGAGCCCAGGAAGCTGCAGGGAGACCAGGGAATAGCAGAGCCCAGGATTCTGCGGGGGTCCGGGGACTGGCAGAGCCCAGGACGCTGCGGGGGACCAGGGACTGGCAGAGCCCAGGACGCTGCCGAAGGACCGGGAAGCTGCAGGGGAAAGCAGGGACTAGCGAGCCCAGAATGCTGCGATGGGACCAGGGACTGGCAGAGTCCAGGACGCTGCGGGGGTAAGGAAGACTAGCAGAGCCCAGGAAGCTGCGGGGGGAATCTGGGATGCTGAGGGGGGACCGGGGACTAGCAGAGCCCAGGAAGCTGCGGGGGGACCGGGGACACTGCGGGGGGACCGGGGACTAGCAGAGCCCAGGACGCTGCGGGGGGACCAGGGACTGGCAGAGCCCAGGACTCTCCGTGGAGACCAGAGACTGGCAGAGCCCAAGACGCTGCAGGGGGGGGACCGGCGACTGGCAGAGCCCAGGACGCTGCGGAGGTACCGGGGACTAGCAGAGCCCAGGAAGCTAAGGGAGACCGGCGACGCTGCAGGGGGACCGGGGACTAGCAGAGCCCAGGACGCTGCGGGGGAGCCGGGGGCTAGCAGAGCCCAGAAGGCTGCTGGGGGACCGTGGACGCTGCGGGGGTACCAGGGACTAGCAAGCCAAGGACGCTGAAAGGGGACCCGGGACTGGCAGAGCCCAGGACGCTGCCGGAGGACCGGGAAGCTGCAGGGGAAAGCAGGGACTAGCGAGCCCAGAACGCTGCAATGGGACCAGGGACTGGCAGAGCCCAGGACGCTGCGGGGGTAAGGAAGACTAGCAGAGCCCAAGAAGCTGCGGTGGGGATCTGGGACGCTGAGGGGGGACCGGGGACTAGCAGAGCCCAGGAAGCTGCGGGGGTGGACCGGGGACACTGCGGGGGGCCCGGGGACGCTGCGGGTGGACCTGGGACTGGCAGAGCCCAGGAAGCTGCTGGGGGACCTGCGACGCTGCAGGGGGACCAGGGACTAGCAGAGCCCAGGACGCTGCGGGGGGTGCCGGGGACTGGCAGAGTCCAGGACGCTGCGGGGGGACCTGGGACTAGCAGAGTCCAGGACGCTGCTGGGGACCTGGGACTAGCAGAGCCCAGGACGCTGCGGGGGGACCGGGGACTAGCAGAGCCCAGGAAGCTGCGGGGGACCTGGGACTAGCAGAGCCCAGGACGCTGCGGGGGGACCGGGGACTAGCAGAGCCCAGGAAGCTGCGGGGGGGACCGGGGACGCTGCGGGGGGACCGGGGACTAGCAGAGCCCAGGAAGTTGCGGGGGGGACCGGGGGCGCTCCGGGGGGACCGGGGACTAGCAGAGCCCAGGAAGCTGCCGGGGGACCAGGGACTGGCAGAGCCCAGGACGCTCCATGGAGACCAGGGACTGGCAGAGCCCAGGTCGCTGCGGGGGGGACCGGCGACTGGCAGAGCCCAGGACGCTGCGGAGGGAATCTGGGACGCTGAGGGGGGACCTGGGACTAGCAGAGGCCAGGAAGCTGCGGGGGGGGGGACCGGGGACACTGCGAGGGGACCGGGGACTAGCAGAGCCCAGGACGCTGCGGGGGGACCAGGGACTGGCAGAGCCCAGGACTCTCCGTGGAGACCAGAGACTGGCAGAGCCCAAGACGCTGCAGGGGGGGGGGACCGGCGACTGGCAGAGCACAGGACGCTGCGGAGGGACCGGGGACTAGCAGATCCCAGGAAGCTAAGGGAGACCGGCGACGCTGCAGGGGGACCTGGGACTAGCAGAGCCCAGGACGCTGCGGGGGGACCGGGGACTAGCGGGGCCCAGGACGGTGCATGGGGACCAGGGACTAGCAGAGCCCAGGACGCTGCGGGGGACCGGGGACTGGCCGAGCCCAGGACGCTGCGGGGTTACTGGGGACTGGCAGAGCACAGGACGTTGCAGGGAGACCGGGGACTGGCAGAGCCCAGGACGCTGCGGGGGAACGGGGACTAGCAGAGCCCAGGAAGCTGCAGGGAGACCAGGGACTAGCAGAGCCCAGGATTCTGCGGGGGGACCGGGGACTGGCAGAGCCCAGGACGCTGCGGGGGACCGGGGACTGGCAGAGCCCAGGACGCTGCCGGAGGACCGGGAAGCTGCAGGGGAAAGCAGGGACTAGCGAGCCCAGAATGCTGCGATGGGACCAGGGACTGGCAGAGTCCAGGATGCTGCGGGGGTAAGGAAGACTAGCAGAGCCCAGGAAGCTGCGGGGGGAATCTGGGATGCTGAGGGGGGACTGGGGACAAGCAGAGCCCAGGAAGCTGCGGGGGGGGACCGGGGACACTGCGGGGGGACCGGGGACTAGCAGAGCCCAGGACGCTGCGGGGGGACCAGGGACTGGCAGAGCCCAGGACTCTCCGTGGAGACCAGAGACTGGCAGAGCCCAAGACGCTGCAGGGGGGGGACCGGCGACTGGCAGAGCCCAGGACGCTGCGGAGGTACCGGGGACTAGCAGAGCCCAGGAAGCTAAGGGAGACCGGCGACGCTGCAGGGGGACCGGGGACTAGCAGAGCCCAGGACGCTGCGGGGAGCCGGGGGCTAGCAGAGCCCAGAAGGCTGCTGGGGGACCGTGGACGCTGCGGGGGTACCAGGGACTAGCAAGCCAAGGACGCTGAAAGGGGACCCAGGACTGGCAGAGCCCAGGACGCTGCCGGAGGACCGGGAAGCTGCAGGGGAAAGCAGGGACTAGCGAGCCCAGAACGCTGCAATGGGACCAGGGACTGGCAGAGCCCAGGACGCTGCAGGGAGACCGGGGACTAGCAGAGCCCAGGACGCTGCAGGGGGACCGGGGACTAGTCGGGCCCAGGACGGTGCTGGGGAACCAGGGACTAGCAGAGCCCAGGACGCTGCGGGGGGACCTGGGACTATCTGGGCCCAGGACGCTGCTGGGGGACCAGGGAGGGGCAGAGCCCAGGATGCTGCGGGGGGACCGGGGACTAGCAGAGCCCAGGACGCTGCGGGGGGACCGGGGACTAGCGGGGCCCAGGACGGTGCATGGGGACCAGGGACTAGCAGAGCCCAGGACGCTGCGGGGGACCGGGGACTGGCAGAGCCCAGGAAGCTGCTGGGGGACCTGCGACGCTGCAGGGGGACCAGGGACTAGCAGACCCCAGGACGCTGCGGGGGGTGCCGGGGACTGGCAGAGTCCAGGACGCTGCGGGGGCACCGGGGACTGGCAGAGTCCAGGACCCTGCTGGGAGACCGGGGACTAGCAGAGCCCAGGACGCTGCGGGGGATCCGGGGACTGGCAGAGCCCAGGACGCTGCCAGGGGACCGGGAAGCTGCAGGGGGAACCAGGGACTAGGGAGCCCAGGACGCTGGGATAGGGACCAATGAGTGGCAGAGCCTAAGACGCTGCAGGGGGACCGGGGACTAGCAGAGCCCAGGAAGCTGCCAGGGGAATGGCGACGCTGCAGGGGGACCAGGGACTAGCAGAGCCCAGGACGCTGCGGGGAGACCTGGGACTAGCAGAGCCCAGGACGCTGCAGGGGGACCGGGGACTAGTCGGGCCCAGGACGGTGCGGGGGAACCAGGGACTAGCAGAGCCCAGGACGCTGCGGGGGGACCTGGGACTATCTGGGCCCAGGACGCTGCTGGGGGACCAGGGACGGGCAGAGCCCAGGACGCTGCGGGGGTACCGGGGACTAGCAGAGCCCAGGACGCTGCGGGGGGACTGGGGACTAGCGGGGCCCAGGACGGTGCATGGGGACCAGGGACTAGCAGAGCCCAGGACGCTGCGGGGGACCGGGGGACTGGCCGAGCCCAGGACGCTGCGGGGTTACTGAGGACTGGCAGAGCACAGGACATTGCAGGGAGACCGGGGACTGGCAGAGCCCAGGACGCTGCGGGGGAACGGGGACTAGCAGAGCCCAGGAAGCTGCAGGGAGACCAGGGACTAGCAGAGCCCAGGATTCTGCGGGGGGACCGGGGACTGGCAGAGCCCAGGACGCTGCGGGGGACCGGGGACTGGCAGAGCCCAGGACGCTGCCGGAGGACCGGGAAGCTGCAGGGGAAAGCAGGGACTAGCGAGCCCAGAATGCTGCGATGGGACCAGGGACTGGCAGAGTCCAGGACGCTGCGGAAGTAAGGAAGACTAGCAGTGCCCAGGAAGCTGCGGGGGGAATCTGGGATGCTGAGGGGGGACCGGGGACTAGCAGAGCCCAGGAAGCTGCGGGGGGGACCGGGGACACTGCGGGGGGACCGGGGACTAGCAGAGCCCAGGACACTGCGGGGGGACCAGGGACTGGCAGAGCCCAGGACTCTCCGTAGAGACCAGAGACTGGCAGAGCCCAAGACGCTGCAGGGGGGGGACCGGCGACTGGCAGAGCCCAGGACGCTGCGGAGGTACCGGGGACTAGCAGAGCCCAGTAAGCTAAGGGAGACCGGCGACGCTGCAGGGGGACCGGGGACTAGCAGAGCCCAGGACGCTGCGGGGGAGCCGGGGGCTAGCAGAGCCCAGAAGGCTGCTGGGGGACCGTGGACGCTGCGGGGGTACCAGGGACTAGCAAGCCAAGGACGCTGAAAGGGGACCCGGGACTGGCAGAGCCCAGGACGCTGCCGGAGGACCGGGAAGCTGCAGGGGAAAGCAGGGACTAGCCAGCCCAGAATGCTGCAATGGGACCAGGGACTGGCAGAGCCCAGGACGCTGCGGGGGTAAGGAAGACTAGCAGAGCCCAAGAAGCTGCGGTGGGGATCTGGGACGCTGAGGGGGGACCGGGGACTAGCAGAGCCCAGGAAGCTGCGGGGGGGGGGGGACCGGGGACACTGCGGGGGGCCCGGGGACGCTGCGGGTGGACCTGGGACTGGCAGAGCCCAGGAAGCTGCTGGGGGACCTGCGACGCTGCAGGGGGACCAGGGACTAGCAGAGCCCAGGACGCTGCGGGGGGTGCCGGGGACTGGCAGAGTCCAGGACGCTGCTGGGGACCTGGGACTAGCAGAGCCCAGGACGCTGCGGGGGGACCGGGGACTAGCAGAGCCCAGGAAGCTGCGGGGGGGACCTGGGACGCTACGGGGGGACCGGGGACTAGCAGAGCCCAGGAAGTTGCGGGGGGGACCGGGGGCGCTCCGGGGGGACCGGGGACTAGCAGAGCCCAGGAAGCTGCCGGGGGACCAGGGACTGGCAGAGCCCAGGACGCTCCATGGAGACCGGGGACTGGCAGAGCCCAGGACGCTGCGGGGGGGACCGGCGACTGGCAGAGCCCAGGACGCTGCGGGGGGAATCTGGGACGCTGCAGGGGGACCGGGGACTAGCAGAGCCCAGGACGCTGCGGGGGGACCAGGGACTGGCAGAGCCCAGGACTCTCCGTGGAGACCAGAGACTGGCAGAGCCCAAGACGCTGCAGGGGGGGGACCGGCGACTGGCAGAGCCCAGGACGCTGCGGGGGATCCGGGGACTGGCAGAGCCCAGGACGCTGCCAGGGGACCGGGAAGCTGCAGGGGGAACCAGGGACTAGGGAGCCCAGGACGCTGGGATAGGGACCAATGAGTGGCAGAGCCTAAGACGCTGCAGGGGGACCGGGGACTAGCAGAGCCCAGGAAGCTGCCAGGGGAATGGCGACGCTGCAGGGGGACCAGGGACTAGCAGAGCCCAGGACGCTGCGGGGAGACCGGGGACTAGCAGAGCCCAGGACCTTGCAGGGGGACCAGGGACTAGTCGGGCCTAGGACGGTGCTGGGGAACCAGGGACTAGCAGAGCCCAGGACGCTGCGTGGGGACCTGGGACTATCTGGGCCCAGGACGCTGCTGGGGGACCAGGGACGGGCAGAGCCCAGGACGCTGCGGGGGGACCGGGGACTAGCAGAGCCCAGGACGCTGCGGGGGGACCGGGGACTAGCGGGGCCCAGGACGGTGCATGGGGACCAGGGACTAGCAGAGCCCAGGACGCTGCGGGGGACCGGGGACTGGCAGAGCCCAGGAAGCTGCTGGGGGACCTGCGACGCTGCAGGGGGACCAGGGACTAGCAGACCCCAGGACGCTGCGGGGGGTGCCGGGGACTGGCAGAGTCCAGGACGCTGCGGGGGGACATGGGACTAGCAGAGCCCAGGACGCTGCTGGGGACCTCGGACTAGCATAGCCCAGGACGCTGCGGGGGGACCGGGGACTAGCAGAGCCCAGGAAGCTGCGGGGGTACCAGGGACTAGCAAGCCAAGGACGCTGAAAAGGGACCCGGGACTGGCAGAGACCAGGACGCTGCGGGGAGACCTGGGACTATCAGAGCCCAGGATGGTGCGGGGGACCGGGGACTGGCAGAGCCCAGGACGCTGCGGGGGCACCGGGGACTGGCAGAGTCCAGGACCCTGCTGGGAGACCGGGGACTAGCAGAGCCCAGGACGCTGCGGGGGATCCGGGGACTGGCAGAGCCCAGGACGCTGCCAGGGGACCGGGAAGCTGCAGGGGGAACCAGGGACTAGGGAGCCCAGGACACTGGGATAGGGACCAATGAGTGGCAGAGCCTAAGACGCTGCAGGGGGACCGGGGACTAGCAGAGCCCAGGAAGCTGCCAGGGGAATGGCGACGCTGCAGGGGGACCAGGGACTAGCAGAGCCCAGGACGCTGCGGGGTTACTGGGGACTGGCAGAGCACAGGACGTTGCAGGGAGACCGGGGACTGGCAGAGCCCAGGACGCTGCGGGGGAACGGGGACTAGCAGAGCCCAGGAAGCTGCAGGGAGACCAGGGAATAGCAGAGCCCAGGATTCTGCGGGGGTCCGGGGACTGGCAGAGCCCAGGACGCTGCGGGGGACCAGGGACTGGCAGAGCCCAGGACGCTGCCGAAGGACCGGGAAGCTGCAGGGGAAAGCAGGGACTAGCGAGCCCAGAATGCTGCGATGGGACCAGGGACTGGCAGAGTCCAGGACGCTGCGGGGGTAAGGAAGACTAGCAGAGCCCAGGAAGCTGCGGGGGGAATCTGGGATGCTGAGGGGGGACCGGGGACTAGCAGAGCCCAGGAAGCTGCGGGGGGACCGGGGACACTGCGGGGGGACCGGGGACTAGCAGAGCCCAGGACGCTGCGGGGGGACCAGGGACTGGCAGAGCCCAGGACTCTCCGTGGAGACCAGAGACTGGCAGAGCCCAAGACGCTGCAGGGGGGGGACCGGCGACTGGCAGAGCCCAGGACGCTGCGGAGGTACCGGGGACTAGCAGAGCCCAGGAAGCTAAGGGAGACCGGCGACGCTGCAGGGGGACCGGGGACTAGCAGAGCCCAGGACGCTGCGGGGGAGCCGGGGGCTAGCAGAGCCCAGAAGGCTGCTGGGGGACCGTGGACGCTGCGGGGGTACCAGGGACTAGCAAGCCAAGGACGCTGAAAGGGGACCCGGGACTGGCAGAGCCCAGGACGCTGCCGGAGGACCGGGAAGCTGCAGGGGAAAGCAGGGACTAGCGAGCCCAGAACGCTGCAATGGGACCAGGGACTGGCAGAGCCCAGGACGCTGCGGGGGTAAGGAAGACTAGCAGAGCCCAAGAAGCTGCGGTGGGGATCTGGGACGCTGAGGGGGGACCGGGGACTAGCAGAGCCCAGGAAGCTGCGGGGGTGGACCGGGGACACTGCGGGGGGCCCGGGGACGCTGCGGGTGGACCTGGGACTGGCAGAGCCCAGGAAGCTGCTGGGGGACCTGCGACGCTGCAGGGGGACCAGGGACTAGCAGAGCCCAGGACGCTGCGGGGGGTGCCGGGGACTGGCAGAGTCCAGGACGCTGCGGGGGGACCTGGGACTAGCAGAGTCCAGGACGCTGCTGGGGACCTGGGACTAGCAGAGCCCAGGACGCTGCGGGGGGACCGGGGACTAGCAGAGCCCAGGAAGCTGCGGGGGACCTGGGACTAGCAGAGCCCAGGACGCTGCGGGGGGACAGGGGACTAGCAGAGCCCAGGAAGCTGCGGGGGGGACCGGGGACGCTGCGGGGGGACCGGGGACTAGCAGAGCCCAGGAAGTTGCGGGGGGGACCGGGGGCGCTCCGGGGGGACCGGGGACTAGCAGAGCCCAGGAAGCTGCCGGGGGACCAGGGACTGGCAGAGCCCAGGACGCTCCATGGAGACCAGGGACTGGCAGAGCCCAGGTCGCTGCGGGGGGGACCGGCGACTGGCAGAGCCCAGGACGCTGCGGAGGGAATCTGGGACGCTGAGGGGGGACCTGGGACTAGCAGAGGCCAGGAAGCTGCGGGGGGGGGACCGGGGACACTGCGAGGGGACCGGGGACTAGCAGAGCCCAGGACGCTGCGGGGGGACCAGGGACTGGCAGAGCCCAGGACTCTCTGTGGAGACCAGAGACTGGCAGAGCCCAAGACGCTGCAGGGGGGGGGGGGACCGGCGACTGGCAGAGCACAGGACGCTGCGGAGGGACCGGGGACTAGCAGATCCCAGGAAGCTAAGGGAGACCGGCGACGCTGCAGGGGGACCTGGGACTAGCAGAGCCCAGGACGCTGCGGGGGGACCGGGGACTAGCGGGGCCCAGGACGGTGCATGGGGACCAGGGACTAGCAGAGCCCAGGACGCTGCGGGGGACCGGGGACTGGCCGAGCCCAGGACGCTGCGGGGTTACTGGGGACTGGCAGAGCACAGGACGTTGCAGGGAGACCGGGGACTGGCAGAGCCCAGGACGCTGCGGGGGAACGGGGACTAGCAGAGCCCAGGAAGCTGCAGGGAGACCAGGGACTAGCAGAGCCCAGGATTCTGCGGGGGGACCGGGGACTGGCAGAGCCCAGGACGCTGCGGGGGACCGGGGACTGGCAGAGCCCAGGACGCTGCCGGAGGACCGGGAAGCTGCAGGGGAAAGCAGGGACTAGCGAGCCCAGAATGCTGCGATGGGACCAGGGACTGGCAGAGTCCAGGATGCTGCGGGGGTAAGGAAGACTAGCAGAGCCCAGGAAGCTGCGGGGGGAATCTGGGATGCTGAGGGGGGACTGGGGACAAGCAGAGCCCAGGAAGCTGCGGGGGGGACCGGGGACACTGCGGGGGGACCGGGGACTAGCAGAGCCCAGGACGCTGCGGGGGGACCAGGGACTGGCAGAGCCCAGGACTCTCCGTGGAGACCAGAGACTGGCAGAGCCCAAGACGCTGCAGGGGGGGGACCGGCGACTGGCAGAGCCCAGGACGCTGCGGAGGTACCGGGGACTAGCAGAGCCCAGGAAGCTAAGGGAGACCGGCGACGCTGCAGGGGGACCGGGGACTAGCAGAGCCCAGGACGCTGCGGGGGAGCCGGGGGCTAGCAGAGCCCAGAAGGCTGCTGGGGGACCGTGGACGCTGCGGGGGTACCAGGGACTAGCAAGCCAAGGACGCTGAAAGGGGACCCGGGACTGGCAGAGCCCAGGACGCTGCCGGAGGACCGGGAAGCTGCAGGGGAAAGCAGGGACTAGCGAGCCCAGAACGCTGCAATGGGACCAGGGACTGGCAGAGCCCAGGACGCTGCGGGGGTAAGGAAGACTAGCAGAGCCCAAGAAGCTGCGGTGGGGATCTGGGACGCTGAGGGGGGACCGGGGACTAGCAGAGCCCAGGAAGCTGCGGGGGTGGACCGGGGACACTGCGGGGGGCCCGGGGACGCTGCGGGTGGACCTGGGACTGGCAGAGCCCAGGAAGCTGCTGGGGGACCTGCGACGCTGCAGGGGGACCAGGGACTAGCAGAGCCCAGGACGCTGCGGGGGGTGCCGGGGACTGGCAGAGTCCAGGACGCTGCGGGGGGACCTGGGACTAGCAGAGTCCAGGACGCTGCTGGGGACCTGGGACTAGCAGAGCCCAGGACGCTGCGGGGGGACCGGGGACTAGCAGAGCCCAGGAAGCTGCGGGGGGGACCGGGGACCCTGCGGGGGGACCGGGGACTAGCAGAGCCCAGGAAGTTGCGGGGGGGACCGGGGGCGCTCCGGGGGGACCGGGGACTAGCAGAGCCCAGGAAGCTGCCGGGGGACCAGGGACTGGCAGAGCCCAGGACGCTCCATGGAGACCGGGGACTGGCAGAGCCCAGGTCGCTGCGGGGGGGACCGGCGACTGGCAGAGCCCAGGACGCTGCGGGGGGAATCTGGGACGCTGAGGGGGGACCTGGGACTAGCAGAGGCCAGGAAGCTGTGGGGGGGGACCGGGGACACTGCGAGGGGACCGGGGACTAGCAGAGCCCAGGACGCTGCGGGGGGACCAGGGACTGGCAGAGCCCAGGACTCTCCGTGGAGACCAGAGACTGGCAGAGCCCAAGACGCTGCAGGGGGGTGGGACCGGCGACTGGCAGAGCACAGGACGCTGCGGAGGGACCGGGGACTAGCAGAGCCCAGGAAGCTAAGGGAGACCGGCGACGCTGCAGGGGGACCGGGGACTAGCAGAGCACAGGACGCTGCGGGGGAGCCGGGGGCTAGCAGAGCCCAGAACGCTGCGGGGGAACCGTGGACACTGCGGGGGTACCAGGGACTAGCAAGCCAAGGACGCTGAAAGGGGACCCGGGACTGGCAGAGACCAGGACGCTGCGGGGAGACCTGGGACTAGCAGAGCCCAGGACACTGCAGGGGGACCGGGGACTAGCCGGGCCCAGGTCGGTGCGGGGGGACCGGGACTGGCAGAGCCCAGGACGCTGCGGGTGCACCGGGGACTGGCAGAGTCCAGGACCCTGCTGGGAGACCGGGGACTAGCAGCGCCCAGGACGCTGCGGGGGCACCGGGGACTGGCAGAGTCCAGGACCCTGCTGGGAGACCGGGGACTAGCAGCGCCCAGGACGCTGCGGGGGATCCGGGGACTGGCAGAGCCCAGGACGCTGCCAGGGGACCGGGAAGCTGCAGGGGGAACCAGGGACTAGGGAGCCCAGGACGCTGGGATAGGGACCAATGAGTGGCAGAGCCTAAGACGCTGCAGGGGGACCGGGGACTAGCAGAGCCCAGGAAGCTGCCAGGGGAATGGCGACGCTGCAGGGGGACCAGGGACTAGCAGAGCCCAGGACGCTGCGGGGAGACCGGGGACTAGCAGAGCCCAGGACGCTGCAGGGGGACCGGGGACTAGTCGGGCCCAGGACGGTGCTGGGGAACCAGGGACTAGCAGAGCCCAGGACGCTGCGGGGGACCTGGGACTATCTGGGCCCAGGACGCTGCTGGGGGACCAGGGACGGGCAGAGCCCAGGACGCTGCGGGGGGACCGGGGACTAGCAGAGCCCAGGACGCTGCGGGGGGACCGGGGACTAGCGGGGCCCAGGACGGTGCATGGGGACCAGGGACTAGCAGAGCCCAGGACGCTGCGGGGGACCGGGGACTGGCCGAGCCCAGGACGCTGCGGGGTTACTGGGGACTGGCAGAGCACAGGACGTTGCAGGGAGACCGGGGACTGGCAGAGCCCAGGACGCTGCGGGGGAACGGGGACTAGCAGAGCCCAGGAAGCTGCAGGGAGACCAGGGACTAGCAGAGCCCAGGATTCTGCGGGGGGACCGGGGACTGGCAGAGCCCAGGACGCTGCGGGGGACCGGGGACTGGCAGAGCCCAGGACGCTGCCGGAGGACCGGGAAGCTGCAGGGGAAAGCAGGGACTAGCGAGCCCAGAATGCTGCGATGGGACCAGGGACTGGCAGAGTCCAGGATGCTGCGGGGGTAAGGAAGACTAGCAGAGCCCAGGAAGCTGCGGGGGGGACCGGGGACACTGCGGGGGGACCGGGGACTAGCAGAGCCCAGGACGCTGCGGGGGGACCAGGGACTGGCAGAGCCCAGGACTCTCCGTGGAGACCAGAGACTGGCAGAGCCCAAGACGCTGCAGGGGGGGGACCGGCGACTGGCAGAGCCCAGGACGCTGCGGAGGTACCGGGGACTAGCAGAGCCCAGGAAGCTAAGGGAGACCGGCGACGCTGCAGGGGGACCGGGGACTAGCAGAGCCCAGGACGCTGCGGGGGAGCCGGGGGCTAGCAGAGCCCAGAAGGCTGCTGGGGGACCGTGGACGCTGCGGGGGTACCAGGGACTAGCAAGCCAAGGACGCTGAAAGGGGACCCGGGACTGGCAGAGCCCAGGACGCTGCCGGAGGACCGGGAAGCTGCAGGGGAAAGCAGGGACTAGCGAGCCCAGAACGCTGCAATGGGACCAGGGACTGGCAGAGCCCAGGACGCTGCGGGGGTAAGGAAGACTAGCAGAGCCCAAGAAGCTGCGGTGGGGATCTGGGACGCTGAGGGGGGACCGGGGACTAGCAGAGCCCAGGAAGCTGCGGGGGTGGACCGGGGACACTGCGGGGGGCCCGGGGACGCTGCGGGTGGACCTGGGACTGGCAGAGCCCAGGAAGCTGCTGGGGGACCTGCGACGCTGCAGGGGGACCAGGGACTAGCAGAGCCCAGGACGCTGCGGGGGGTGCCGGGGACTGGCAGAGTCCAGGACGCTGCGGGGGGACCTGGGACTAGCAGAGTCCAGGACGCTGCTGGGGACCTGGGACTAGCAGAGCCCAGGACGCTGCGGGGGGACCGGGGACTAGCAGAGCCCAGGAAGCTGCGGGGGGGACCGGGGACCCTGCGGGGGGACCGGGGACTAGCAGAGCCCAGGAAGTTGCGGGGGGGACCGGGGGCGCTCCGGGGGGACCGGGGACTAGCAGAGCCCAGGAAGCTGCCGGGGGACCAGGGACTGGCAGAGCCCAGGACGCTCCATGGAGACCGGGGACTGGCAGAGCCCAGGTCGCTGCGGGGGGGACCGGCGACTGGCAGAGCCCAGGACGCTGCGGGGGGACCGGGGACTGGCCGAGCCCAGGACGCTGCGGGGTTACTGGGGACTGGCAGAGCACAGGACGTTGCAGGGAGACCGGGGACTGGCAGAGCCCAGGACGCTGCGGGGGAACGGGGACTAGCAGAGCCCAGGAAGCTGCAGGGAGACCAGGGACTAGCAGAGCCCAGGATTCTGCGGGGGGACCGGGGACTGGCAGAGCCCAGGACGCTGCGGGGGACCGGGGACTGGCAGAGCCCAGGACGCTGCCGGAGGACCGGGAAGCTGCAGGGGAAAGCAGGGACTAGCGAACCCAGAATGCTGCGATGGGACCAGGGACTGGCAGAGTCCAGGATGCTGCGGGGGTAAGGAAGACTAGCAGAGCCCAGGAAGCTGCTGGGGGAATCTGGGATGCTGAGGGGGGACCGGGGAATAGCAGAGCCCAGGAAGCTGCGGGGGGGACCGGGGACACTGCGGGGGGACCGGGGACTAGCAGAGCCCAGGACGCTGCGGGGGGACCAGGGACTGGCAGAGCCCAGGACTCTCCGTGGAGACCAGAGACTGGCAGAGCCCAAGACGCTGCAGGGGGGGGACCGGCGACTGGCAGAGCCCAGGACGCTGCGGAGGTACCGGGGACTAGCAGAGCCCAGGAAGCTAAGGGAGACCGGCGACGCTGCAGGGGGACCGGGGACTAGCAGAGCCCAGGACGCTGCGGGGGAGCCGGGGGCTAGCAGAGCCCAGAAGGCTGCTGGGGGACCGTGGACGCTGCGGGGGTACCAGGGACTAGCAAGCCAAGGACGCTGAAAGGGGACCCGGGACTGGCAGAGCCCAGGACGCTGCCGGAGGACCGGGAAGCTGCAGGGGAAAGCAGGGACTAGCGAGCCCAGAACGCTGCAATGGGACCAGGGACTGGCAGAGCCCAGGACGCTGCGGGGGTAAGGAAGACTAGCAGAGCCCAAGAAGCTGCGGTGGGGATCTGGGACGCTGAGGGGGGACCGGGGACTAGCAGAGCCCAGGAAGCTGCGGGGGTGGACCGGGGACACTGCGGGGGGCCCGGGGACACTGCGGGTGGACCTGGGACTGGCAGAGCCCAGGAAGCTGCTGGGGGACCTGCGACGCTGCAGGGGGACCAGGGACTAGCAGAGCCCAGGACGCTGCGGGGGGTGCCGGGGACTGGCAGAGTCCAGGACGCTGCGGGGGGACCTGGGACTAGCAGAGTCCAGGACGCTGCTGGGGACCTGGGACTAGCAGAGCCCAGGACGCTGCGGGGGGACCGGGGACTAGCAGAGCCCAGGAAGCTGCGGGGGACCTGGGACTAGCAGAGCCCAGGACGCTGCGGGGGGACCGGGGACTAGCAGAGCCCAGGAAGCTGCAGGGGGGACCGGGGACGCTGCGGGGGGACCGGGGACTAGCAGAGCCCAGGAAGTTGCGGGGGGGACCGGGGGCGCTCCGGGGGGACCGGGGACTAGCAGAGCCCAGGAAGCTGCCGGGGGACCAGGGACTGGCAGAGCCCAGGACGCTCCATGGAGACCAGGGACTGGCAGAGCCCAGGTCGCTGCGGGGGGGACCGGCGACTGGCAGAGCCCAGGACGCTGCGGGGGGAATCTGGGACGCTGAGGGGGGACCTGGGACTAGCAGAGGCCAGGAAGCTGCGGGGGGGGGACCGGGGACACTGCGAGGGGACCGGGGACTAGCAGAGCCCAGGACGCTGCGGGGGGACCAGGGACTGGCAGAGCCCAGGACTCTCCGTGGAGACCAGAGACTGGCAGAGCCCAAGACGCTGCAGGGGGGGGGGGACCGGCGACTGGCAGAGCACAGGACGCTGTGGAGGGACCGGGGACTAGCAGAGCCCAGGAAGCTAAGGGAGACCGGCGACGCTGCAGGGGGACCTGGGACTAGCAGAGCCCAGGACGCTGCGGGGGGACCGGGGACTAGCGGGGCCCAGGACGGTGCATGGGGACCAGGGACTAGCAGAGCCCAGGACGCTGCGGGGGACCGGGGACTGGCCGAGCCCAGGACGCTGCGGGGTTACTGGGGACTGGCAGAGCACAGGACGTTGCAGGGAGACCGGGGACTGGCAGAGCCCAGGACGCTGCGGGGGAACGGGGACTAGCAGAGCCCAGGAAGCTGCAGGGAGACCAGGGACTAGCAGAGCCCAGGATTCTGCGGGGGGACCGGGGACTGGCAGAGCCCAGGACGCTGCGGGGGACCGGGGACTGGCAGAGCCCAGGACGCTGCCGGAGGACCGGGAAGCTGCAGGGGAAAGCAGGGACTAGCGAGCCCAGAATGCTGCGATGGGACCAGGGACTGGCAGAGTCCAGGATGCTGCGGGGGTAAGGAAGACTAGCAGAGCCCAGGAAGCTGCGGGGGGAATCTGGGATGCTGAGGGGGGACTGGGGACAAGCAGAGCCCAGGAAGCTGCGGGGGGGACCGGGGACACTGCGGGGGGACCGGGGACTAGCAGAGCCCAGGACGCTGCGGGGGGACCAGGGACTGGCAGAGCCCAGGACTCTCCGTGGAGACCAGAGACTGGCAGAGCCCAAGACGCTGCAGGGGGGGGACCGGCGACTGGCAGAGCCCAGGACGCTGCGGAGGTACCGGGGACTAGCAGAGCCCAGGAAGCTAAGGGAGACCGGCGACGCTGCAGGGGGACCGGGGACTAGCAGAGCCCAGGACGCTGCGGGGGAGCCGGGGGCTAGCAGAGCCCAGAAGGCTGCTGGGGGACCGTGGACGCTGCGGGGGTACCAGGGACTAGCAAGCCAAGGACGCTGAAAGGGGACCCGGGACTGGCAGAGCCCAGGACGCTGCCGGAGGACCGGGAAGCTGCAGGGGAAAGCAGGGACTAGCGAGCCCAGAACGCTGCAATGGGACCAGGGACTGGCAGAGCCCAGGACGCTGCGGGGGTAAGGAAGACTAGCAGAGCCCAAGAAGCTGCGGTGGGGATCTGGGACGCTGAGGGGGGACCGGGGACTAGCAGAGCCCAGGAAGCTGCGGGGGTGGACCGGGGACACTGCGGGGGGCCCGGGGACGCTGCGGGTGGACCTGGGACTGGCAGAGCCCAGGAAGCTGCTGGGGGACCTGCGACGCTGCAGGGGGACCAGGGACTAGCAGAGCCCAGGACGCTGCGGGGGGTGCCGGGGACTGGCAGAGTCCAGGACGCTGCGGGGGGACCTGGGACTAGCAGAGTCCAGGACGCTGCTGGGGACCTGGGACTAGCAGAGCCCAGGACGCTGCGGGGGGACCGGGGACTAGCAGAGCCCAGGAAGCTGCGGGGGGGACCGGGGACGCTGCGGGGGGACCGGGGACTAGCAGAGCCCAGGAAGTTGCGGGGGGGACCGGGGGCGCTCCGGGGGGACCGGGGACTAGCAGAGCCCAGGAAGCTGCCGGGGGACCAGGGACTGGCAGAGCCCAGGACGCTCCATGGAGACCGGGGACTGGCAGAGCCCAGGTCGCTGCGGGGGGGACCGGCGACTGGCAGAGCCCAGGACGCTGCGGGGGGAATCTGGGACGCTGAGGGGGGACCTGGGACTAGCAGAGGCCAGGAAGCTGCGGGGGGGGACCGGGGACACTGCGAGGGGACCGGGGACTAGCAGAGCCCAGGACGCTGCGGGGGGACCAGGGACTGGCAGAGCCCAGGACTCTCCGTGGAGACCAGAGAGTGGCAGAGCCCAAGACGCTGCAGGGGGGTGGGACCGGCGACTGGCAGAGCACAGGACGCTGCGGAGGGACCGGGGACTAGCAGAGCCCAGGAAGCTAAGGGAGACCGGCGACGCTGCAGGGGGACCGGGGACTAGCAGAGCACAGGACGCTGCAGGGGAGCCGGGGGCTAGCAGAGCCCAGAACGCTGCGGGGGAACCGTGGACACTGCGGGGGTACCAGGGACTAGCAAGCCAAGGACGCTGAAAGGGGACCCGGGACTGGCAGAGACCAGGACGCTGCAGGGAGACCTGGGACTAGCAGAGCCCAGGACACTGCAGGGGGACCGGGGACTAGCCGGGCCCAGGTCGGTGCGGGGGGACCGGGACTGGCAGAGCCCAGGACGCTGCGGGGGCACCGGGGACTGGCAGAGTCCAGGACCCTGCTGGGAGACCGGGGACTAGCAGCGCCCAGGACGCTGCGGGGGCACCGGGGACTGGCAGAGTCCAGGACCCTGCTGGGAGACCGGGGACTAGCAGCGCCCAGGACGCTGCGGGGGATCCGGGGACTGGCAGAGCCCAGGACGCTGCCAGGGGACCGGGAAGCTGCAGGGGGAACCAGGGACTAGGGAGCCCAGGACGCTGGGATAGGGACCAATGAGTGGCAGAGCCTAAGACGCTGCAGGGGGACCGGGGACTAGCAGAAACAGGAAGCTGCCAGGGGAATGGCGACGCTGCAGGGGGACCAGGGACTAGCAGAGCCCAGGACGCTGCGGGGAGACCGGGGACTAGCAGAGCCCAGGACGCTGCAGGGGGACCGGGGACTAGTCGGGCCCAGGACGGTGCTGGGGAACCAGGGACTAGCAGAGCCCAGGACGCTGCGGGGGACCTGGGACTATCTGGGCCCAGGACGCTGCTGGGGGACCAGGGACGGGCAGAGCCCAGGACGCTGCGGGGGGACCGGGGACTAGCAGAGCCCAGGACGCTGCGGGGGGACCGGGGACTAGCGGGGCCCAGGACGGTGCATGGGGACCAGGGACTAGCAGAGCCCAGGACGCTGCGGGGGACCGGGGACTGGCCGAGCCCAGGACGCTGCGGGGTTACTGGGGACTGGCAGAGCACAGGACGTTGCAGGGAGACCGGGGACTGGCAGAGCCCAGGACGCTGCGGGGGAACGGGGACTAGCAGAGCCCAGGAAGCTGCAGGGAGACCAGGGACTAGCAGAGCCCAGGATTCTGCGGGGGGACCGGGGACTGGCAGAGCCCAGGACGCTGCGGGGGACCGGGGACTGGCAGAGCCCAGGACGCTGCCGGAGGACCGGGAAGCTGCAGGGGAAAGCAGGGACTAGCGAACCCAGAATGCTGCGATGGGACCAGGGACTGGCAGAGTCCAGGATGCTGCGGGGGTAAGGAAGACTAGCAGAGCCCAGGAAGCTGCGGGGGGGACCGGGGACACTGCGGGGGGACCGGGGACTAGCAGAGCCCAGGACGCTGCGGGGGGACCAGGGACTGGCAGAGCCCAGGACTCTCCGTGGAGACCAGAGACTGGCAGAGCCCAAGACGCTGCAGGGGGGGGACCGGCGACTGGCAGAGCCCAGGACGCTGCGGAGGTACCGGGGACTAGCAGAGCCCAGGAAGCTAAGGGAGACCGGCGACGCTGCAGGGGGACCGGGGACTAGCAGAGCCCAGGACGCTGCGGGGGAGCCGGGGGCTAGCAGAGCCCAGAAGGCTGCTGGGGGACCGTGGACGCTGCGGGGGTACCAGGGACTAGCAAGCCAAGGACGCTGAAAGGGGACCCGGGACTGGCAGAGCCCAGGACGCTGCCGGAGGACCGGGAAGCTGCAGGGGAAAGCAGGGACTAGCGAGCCCAGAACGCTGCAATGGGACCAGGGACTGGCAGAGCCCAGGACGCTGCGGGGGTAAGGAAGACTAGCAGAGCCCAAGAAGCTGCGGTGGGGATCTGGGACGCTGAGGGGGGACCGGGGACTAGCAGAGCCCAGGAAGCTGCGGGGGTGGACCGGGGACACTGCGGGGGGCCCGGGGACGCTGCGGGTGGACCTGGGACTGGCAGAGCCCAGGAAGCTGCTGGGGGACCTGCGACGCTGCAGGGGGACCAGGGACTAGCAGAGCCCAGGACGCTGCGGGGGGTGCCGGGGACTGGCAGAGTCCAGGACGCTGCGGGGGGACCTGGGACTAGCAGAGTCCAGGACGCTGCTGGGGACCTGGGACTAGCAGAGCCCAGGACGCTGCGGGGGGACCGGGGACTAGCAGAGCCCAGGAAGCTGCGGGGGGGACCGGGGACGCTGCGGGGGGACCGGGGACTAGCAGAGCCCAGGAAGTTGCGGGGGGGACCGGGGGCGCTCCGGGGGGACCGGGGACTAGCAGAGCCCAGGAAGCTGCCGGGGGACCGGCGACTGGCAGAGCCCAGGACGCTGCGGGGGGAATCTGGGACGCTGAGGGGGGACCTGGGACTAGCAGAGGCCAGGAAACTGCGGGGGGGGGACCGAGGACACTGCGAGGGGACCGGGGACTAGCAGAGCCCAGGACGCTGCGGGGGGACCAGGGACTGGCAGAGCCCAGGACTCTCCGTGGAGACCAGAGACTGGCAGAGCCCAAGACGCTGCAGGGGGGTGGGACCGGCGACTGGCAGAGCACAGGACGCTGCGGAGGGACCGGGGACTAGCAGAGCCCAGGAAGCTAAGGGAGACCGGCGACGCTGCAGGGGGACCGGGGACTAGCAGAGCACAGGACGCTGCGGGGGAGCCGGGGGCTAGCAGAGCCCAGAACGCTGCGGGGGAACCGTGGACACTGCGGGGGTACCAGGGACTAGCAAGCCAAGGACGCTGAAAGGGGACCCGGGACTGGCAGAGACCAGGACGCTGCGGGGAGACCTGGGACTATCAGAGCCCAGGATGGTGCGGGGGACCGGGGACTGGCAGAGCCCAGGACGCTGCGGGGAGACCTGGGACTATCAGAGCCCAGGATTGTGCGGGGGACCGGGGACAGGCAGAGCCAAGGAAGCTGCGGGGGTGGGGGACCGGGGACGCTGCGTGGGGACCGGGGACTAGCAGAGCCCAGGACGCAGCGGTGGTACCAGGGACTAGCAGAGCCCAGGAAGCTGCGAGGGGGACCGGGGGCGTTACGGGGGGGGACCGGGGATTAGCAGAGCCCAGGACGCTGCGGGGGGACCGGGGACTAGTGGGGCCCAGGACGCTGCAGGGGGACAGGGGACTGGCTGGGCCCAGGACGCTGCGGGGGTGACCGGGGACTAGAAGAGCCCAGGACGCTGCCGTGGGACCAGGGACTGGCAGAGCCCAGGACGCTCCGGGGGGACCGGGAATGGCAGAGCCAAGGAAGCTGCCAGGGGACCGGTGACGCTGCAGGGGGACCAGGGACTAGCAGAGCCCAGGACGCTGCGGGGGAGACCGGGGACTAGCAGAGCCCAGGACGCTGCAGGGGGACCGGGGACTAGCCGGGCCCAGGACGGTGCGGGGGGACCGGGACTGGCAGAGCCCAGGACGCTGCGGGGAGACCGGGGACTAGCAGAGCCCAGGACACTGCAGGGGGACCGGGGACTAGCCGGGCCCAGGTCGGTGCGGGGGGACCGGGACTGGCAGAGCCCAGGACGCTCCGGGGGCACCGGGGACTGGCAGAGTCCAGGACCCTGCTGGGAGACCGGGGACTAGCAGAGCCCAGGACGCTGCGGGGGATCCGGGGACTGGCAGAGCCCAGGACGCTGCCAGGGGACCGGGAAGCTGCAGGGGGAACCAGGGACTAGGGAGCCCAGGACGCTGGGATAGGGACCAATGAGTGGCAGAGCCTAAGACGCTGCAGGGGGACCGGGGACTAGCAGAGCCCAGGAAGCTGCCAGGGGAATGGCGACGCTGCAGGGGGACCAGGGACTAGCAGAGCCCAGGACGCTGCGGGGAGACCGGGGACTAGCAGAGCCCAGGACGCTGCAGGGGGACCGGGGACTAGTCGGGCCCAGGACGGTGCTGGGGAACCAGGGACTAGCAGAGCCCAGGACGCTGCTGGGGACCTGGGACTATCTGGGCCCAGGACGCTGCTGGGGGACCTGGGACGGGCAGAGCCCAGGACGCTGCGGGGGGACCGGGGACTAGCAGAGCCCAGGACGCTGCGGGGGGACCGGGGACTAGCGGGGCCCAGGACGGTGCATGGGGACCAGGGACTAGCAGAGCCCAGGACGCTGCGGGGGACCGGGGACTGGCAGAGCCCAGGAAGCTGCTGGGGGACCTGCGACGCTGCAGGGGTACCAGGGACTAGCAGACCCCAGGACGCTGCGGGGGGTGCCGGGGACTGGCAGAGTCCAGGACGCTGCGGGGGCACCGGGGACTGGCAGAGTCCAGGACCCTGCTGGGAGACCAGGGACTAGCAGAGCCCAGGACGCTGCGGGGGATCCGGGGACTGGCAGAGCCCAGGACGCTGCCAGGGGACCGGGAAGCTGCAGGGGGAACCAGGGACTAGGGAGCCCAGGACGCTGGGATAGGGACCAATGAGTGGCAGAGCCTAAGACGCTGCAGGGGGACCGGGGACTAGCAGAGCCCAGGAAGCTGCCAGGGGAATGGCGACGCTGCAGGGGGGACCAGGGACTAGCAGAGCCCAGGACGCTGCGGGGAGACCGGGGACTAGCAGAGCCCAGGACGCTGCAGGGGGACCGGGGACTAGTCGGGCCCAGGACGGTGCGGGGGAACCAGGGACTAGCAGAGCCCAGGACGCTGCGGGGGGACCTGGGACTATCTGGGCCCAGGACGCTGCTGGGGGACCAGGGACGGGCAGAGCCCAGGACGCTGCGGGGGGACCGGGGACTAGCAGAGCCCAGGACGCTGCGGGGGGACCGGGGACTAGCGGGGCCCAGGACGGTGCATGGGGACCAGGGACTAGCAGAGCCCAGGACGCTGCGGGGGACCGGGGACTGGCCGAGCCCAGGACGCTGCGGGGTTACTGGGGACTGGCAGAGCACAGGACGTTGCAGGGAGACCGGGGACTGGCAGAGCCCAGGACGCTGCGGGGGAACGGGGACTAGCAGAGCCCAGGAAGCTGCAGGGAGACCAGGGACTAGCAGAGCCCAGGATTCTGCGGGGGGACCGGGGACTGGCAGAGCCCAGGACGCTGCGGGGGACCGGGGACTGGCAGAGCCCAGGACGCTGCCGGAGGACCGGGAAGCTGCAGGGGAAAGCAGGGACTAGCGAGCCCAGAATGCTGCGATGGGACCAGGGACTGGCAGAGTCCAGGATGCTGCGGGGGTAAGGAAGACTAGCAGAGCCCAGGAAGCTGCGGGGGGAATCTGGGATGCTGAGGGGGGACCGGGGAATAGCAGAGCCCAGGAAGCTGCGGGGGGGACCGGGGACACTGCGGGGGGACCGGGGACTAGCAGAGCCCAGGACGCTGCGGGGGGACCAGGGACTGGCAGAGCCCAGGACTCTCCGTGGAGACCAGAGACTGGCAGAGCCCAAGACGCTGCAGGGGGGGGACCGGCGACTGGCAGAGCCCAGGACGCTGCAGAGGTACCGGGGACTAGCAGAGCCCAGGAAGCTAAGGGAGACCGGCGACGCTGCAGGGGGACCGGGGACTAGCAGAGCCCAGGACGCTGCGGGGGAGCCGGGGGCTAGCAGAGCCCAGAAGGCTGCTGGGGGACCGTGGACGCTGCGGGGGTACCAGGGACTAGCAAGCCAAGGACGCTGAAAGGGGACCCGGGACTGGCAGAGCCCAGGACGCTGCCGGAGGACCGGGAAGCTGCAGGGGAAAGCAGGGACTAGCGAGCCCAGAACGCTGCAATGGGACCAGGGACTGGCAGAGCCCAGGACGCTGCGGGGGTAAGGAAGACTAGCAGAGCCCAAGAAGCTGCGGTGGGGATCTGGGACGCTGAGGGGGGACCGGGGACTAGCAGAGCCCAGGAAGCTGCGGGGGTGGACCGGGGACACTGCGGGGGGCCCGGGGACGCTGCGGGTGGACCTGGGACTGGCAGAGCCCAGGAAGCTGCTGGGGGACCTGCGACGCTGCAGGGGGACCAGGGACTAGCAGAGCCCAGGACGCTGCGGGGGGCGCCGGGGACTGGCAGAGTCCAGGACGCTGCGGGGGGACCTGGGACTAGCAGAGTCCAGGACGCTGCTGGGGACCTGGGACTAGCAGAGCCCAGGACGCTGCGGGGGGACCGGGGACTAGCAGAGCCCAGGAAGCTGCGGGGGGGACCGGGGACGCTGCGGGGGGACCGGGGACTAGCAGAGCCCAGGAAGTTGCGGGGGGGGCCGGGGGCGCTCCGGGGGGACCGGGGACTAGCAGAGCCCAGGAAGCTGCCGGGGGACCAGGGACTGGCAGAGCCCAGGACGCTCCATGGAGACCGGGGACTGGCAGAGCCCAGGTCGCTGCGGGGGGGACCGGCGACTGGCAGAGCCCAGGATGCTGCGGGGGGAATCTGGGACGCTGAGGGGGGACCTGGGACTAGCAGAGGCCAGGAAGCTGCGGGGGGGGACCGGGGACACTGCGAGGGGACCGGGGACTAGCAGAGCCCAGGACGCTGCGGGGGGACCAGGGACTGGCAGAGCCCAGGACTCTCCGTGGAGACCAGAGACTGGCAGAGCCCAAGACGCTGCAGGGGGGGGGGACCGGCGACTGGCATAGCACAGGACGCTGCGGAGGGACCGGGGACTAGCAGAGCCCAGGAAGCTAAGGGAGACCGGCGACGCTGCAGGGGGACCAGGGACTAGCAGAGCCCAGGACGCTGCGGGGAGACCGGGGACTAGCAGAGCCCAGGACGCTGCAGGGGGACCGGGGACTAGTCGGGCCCAGGACGGTGCTGGGGAACCAGGGACTAGCAGAGCCCAGAACGCTGCGGGGGAACCGTGGACACTGCGGGGGTACCAGGGACTAGCAAGCCAAGGACGCTGAAAGGGGACCCGGGACTGGCAGAGACCAGGACGCTGCGGGGAGACCTGGGACTAGCAGAGCCCAGGACACTGCAGGGGGACCGGGGACTAGCCGGGCCCAGGTCGGTGCGGGGGGACCGGGACTGGCAGAGCCCAGGACGCTGCGGGGGCACCGGGGACTGGCAGAATCCAGGACCCTGCTGGGAGACCGTGGACTAGCAGCGCCCAGGACGCTGCGGGGGATCCGGGGACTGGCAGAGCCCAGGACGCTGCCAGGGGACCGGGAAGCTGCAGGGGGAACCAGGGACTAGGGAGCCCAGGACGCTGGGATAGGGACCAATGAGTGGCAGAGCCTAAGACGCTGCAGGGGGACCGGGGACTAGCAGAGCCCAGGAAGCTGCCAGGGGAATGGCGACGCTGCAGGGGGACCAGGGACTAGCAGAGCCCAGGACGCTGCGGGGAGACCGGGGACTAGCAGAGCCCAGGACGCTGCAGGGGGACCGGGGACTAGTCGGGCCCAGGACGGTGCTGGGGAACCAGGGACTAGCAGAGCCCAGGACGCTGCGGGGGACCTGGGACTATCTGGGCCCAGGACGCTGCTGGGGGACCAGGGACGGGCAGAGCCCAGGACGCTGCGGGGGGACCGGGGACTAGCAGAGCCCAGGACGCTGCGGGGGGACCGGGGACTAGCGGGGCCCAGGACGGTGCATGGGGACCAGGGACTAGCAGAGCCCAGGACGCTGCGGGGGACCGGGGACTGGCAGAGCCCAGGAAGCTGCTGGGGGACCTGCGACGCTGCAGGGGGACCAGGGACTAGCAGACCCCAGGACGCTGCGGGGGGTGCCGGGGACTGGCAGAGTCCAGGACGCTGCGGGGGCACCGGGGACTGGCAGAGTCCAGGACCCTGCTGGGAGACCAGGGACTAGCAGAGCCCAGGACGCTGCGGGGGATCCGGGGACTGGCAGAGCCCAGGACGCTGCCAGGGGACCTGGAAGCTGCAGGGGGAACCAGGGACTAGGGAGCCCAGGACGCTGGGATAGGGACCAATTAGTGGCAGAGCCTAAGACGCTGCAGGGGGACCAGGGACTAGCAGAGCCCAGGAAGCTGCCAGGGGAATGGCGACGCTGCAGGGGGACCAGGGACTAGCAGAGCCCAGGACGCTGCAGGGAGACCGGGGACTAGCAGAGCGCAGGACGCTGCAGGGGGGACCAGGGACTGGCAGAGCCCAGGACTCTCCGTGGAGACCAGAGACTGGCAGAGCCCAAGACGCTGCAGGGGGGGGGACCGGCGACTGGCAGAGCACAGGACGCTGCGGAGGGACCAGGGACTAGCAGAGCCCAGGAAGCTAAGGGAGACCGGCGACGCTGCAGGGGGACCGGGGACTAGCAGAGCACAGGACGCTGCGGGGGACCCGGGGGCTAGCAGAGCCCAGAACGCTGCGGGGGAACCGTGGACACTGCGGGGGTACCAGGGACTAGCAAGCCAAGGACGCTGAAAGGGGACCCGGGACTGGCAGAGACCAGGACGCTGCGGGGAGACCTGGGACTAGCAGAGCCCAGGACACTGCAGGGGGACCGGGGACTAGCCGGGCCCAGGTCGGTGCGGGGGACCGGGACTGGCAGAGCCCAGGACGCTGCGGGGGCACCGGGGACTGGCAGAGTCCAGGACCCTGCTGGGAGACCGGGGACTAGCAGCGCCCAGGACGCTGCGGGGGATCCGGGGACTGGCAGAGCCCAGGACGCTGCCAGGGGACCGGGAAGCTGCAGGGGGAACCAGGGACTAGGGAGCCCAGGACGCTGGGATAGGGACCAATGAGTGGCAGAGCCTAAGACGCTGCAGGGGGACCGGGGACTAGCAGAGCCCAGGAAGCTGCCAGGGGAATGGCGACGCTGCAGGGGGACCAGGGACTAGCAGAGCCCAGGACGCTGCGGGGAGACCGGGGACTAGCAGAGCCCAGGACGCTGCAGGGGGACCGGGGACTAGTCGGGCCCAGGACGGTGCGGGGGAACCAGGGACTAGCAGAGCCCAGGACGCTGCGGGGGACCTGGGACTATCTGGGCCCAGGACGCTGCTGGGGGACCAGGGACGGGCAGAGCCCAGGACGCTGCGGGGGGGACCGGGGACTAGCAGAGCCCAGGACGCTGCGGGGGGACCGGGGACTAGCGGGGCCCAGGACGGTGCATGGGGACCAGGGACTAGCAGAGCCCAGGACGCTGCGGGGGACCAGGACTGGCAGAGCCCAGGAAGCTGCTGGGGGACCTGCGACGCTGCAGGGGGACCAGGGACTAGCAGACCCAGGACGCTGCGGGGGGTGCCGGGGACTGGCAGAGTCCAGGACGCTGCGGGGGCACCGGGGACTGGCAGAGTCCAGGACCCTGCTGGGAGACCAGGGACTAGCAGAGCCCAGGACGCTGCGGGGGATCCGGGGACTGGCAGAGCCCAGGACGCTGCCAGGGACCGGGAAGCTGCAGGGGGAACCAGGGACTAGGGAGCCCAGGACGCTGGGATAGGGACCAATGAGTGGCAGAGCCTAAGACGCTGCAGGGGGACCGGGGACTAGCAGAGCCCAGGAAGCTGCCAGGGGAATGGCGACGCTGCAGGGGGACCAGGGACTAGCAGAGCCCAGGACGCTGCGGGGAGACCGGGGACTAGCAGAGCCCAGGACGCTGCAGGGGGACCGGGGACTAGTCGGGCCCAGGACGGTGCGGGGGAACCAGGGACTAGCAGAGCCCAGGACGCTGCGGGGGGACCTGGGACTATCTGGGCCCAGGACGCTGCTGGGGGACCAGGGACGGGCAGAGCCCAGGACGCTGCGGGGGGACCGGGGACTAGCAGAGCCCAGGACGCTGCGGGGGGACCGGGGACTAGCGGGGCCCAGGACGGTGCATGGGGACCAGGGACTAGCAGAGCCCAGGACGCTGCGGGGGACCGGGGACTGGCCGAGCCCAGGACGCTGCGGGGTTACTGGGGACTGGCAGAGCACAGGACGTTGCAGGGAGACCGGGGACTGGCAGAGCCCAGGACGCTGCGGGGGAACGGGGACTAGCAGAGCCCAGGAAGCTGCAGGGAGACCAGGGACTAGCAGAGCCCAGGATCCTGCGGGGGACCGGGGACTGGCAGAGCCCAGGACGCTGCCGGAGGACCGGGAAGCTGCAGGGGAAAGCAGGGACTAGCGAGCCCAGAATGCTGCGATGGGACCAGGGACTGGCAGAGTCCAGGACGCTGCGGGGGTAAGGAAGACTAGCAGAGCCCAGGAAGCTGCGGGGGGAATCTGGGATGCTGAGGGGGGACCGGGGACTAGCAGAGCCCAGGAAGCTGCGGGGGGGACCGGGGACACTGCGGGGGGACCGGGGACTAGCAGAGCCCAGGACGCTGCGGGGGGACCAGGGACTGGCAGAGCCCAGGACTCTCCGTGGAGACCAGAGACTGGCAGAGCCCAAGACGCTGCAGGGGGGGGACCGGCGACTGGCAGAGCCCAGGACGCTGCGGAGGTACCGGGGACTAGCAGATCCCAGGAAGCTAAGGGAGACCGGCGACGCTGCAGGGGGACCGGGGACTAGCAGAGCCCAGGACGCTGCGGGGGAGCCGGGGGCTAGCAGAGCCCAGAAGGCTGCTGGGGGACCGTGGACGCTGCGGGGGTACCAGGGACTAGCAAGCCAAGGACGCTGAAAGGGGACCCGGGACTGGCAGAGCCCAGGACGCTGCCGGAGGACCGGGAAGCTGCAGGGGAAAGCAGGGACTAGCGAGCCCAGAACGCTGCAATGGGACCAGGGACTGGCAGAGCCCAGGACGCTGCGGGGGTAAGGAAGACTAGCAGAGCCCAAGAAGCTGCGGTGGGATCTGGGACGCTGAGGGGGGACCGGGGACTAGCAGAGCCCAGGAAGCTGCGGGGGTGGACCGGGGACACTGCGGGGGGCCCGGGGACGCTGCGGGTGGACCTGGGACTGGCAGAGCCCAGGAAGCTGCTGGGGGACCTGCGACGCTGCAGGGGGACCAGGGACTAGCAGAGCCCAGGACGCTGCGGGGGGTGCCGGGGACTGGCAGAGTCCAGGACGCTGCGGGGGGACCTGGGACTAGCAGAGTCCAGGACGCTGCTGGGGACCTGGGACTAGCAGAGCCCAGGACGCTGCGGGGGGACCGGGGACTAGCAGAGCCCAGGAAGCTGCGGGGGGGACCGGGGACGCTGCGGGGGGACCGGGGACTAGCAGAGCCCAGGAAGTTGCGGGGGGGACCGGGGGCGCTCCGGGGGGACCGGGGACTAGCAGAGCCCAGGAAGCTGCCGGGGGACCGGCGACTGGCAGAGCCCAGGACGCTGCGGGGGGAATCTGGGACGCTGAGGGGGGACCTGGGACTAGCAGAGCCCAGGAAGCTGCGGGGGGGACCGGGGACACTGCGAGGGGACCGGGGACTAGCAGAGCCCAGGACGCTGCGGGGGGACCAGGGACTGGCAGAGCCCAGGACTCTCCGTGGAGACCAGAGACTGGCAGAGCCCAAGACGCTGCAGGGGGGGGGGACCGGCGACTGGCAGAGCACAGGACGCTGCGGAGGGTCCGGGGACTAGCAGATCCCAGGAAGCTAAGGGAGACCGGCGACGCTGCAGGGGCCCCGGGGACTAGCAGAGCACAGGACGCTGCGGGGGAGCCGGGGGCTAGCAGAGCCCAGAACGCTGCGGGGGAACCGTGGACACTGCGGGGGTACCAGGGACTAGCAAGCCAAGGACGCTGAAAGGGGACCCGGGACTGGCAGAGACCAGGACGCTGCGGGGAGACCTGGGACTATCAGAGCCCAGGATGGTGCGGGGGACCGGGGACTGGCAGAGCCCAGGACGCTGCGGGGAGACCTGGGACTATCAGAGCCCAGGATGGTGCAGGGGACCGGGGACAGGCAGAGCCAAGGAAGCTGCGGGGGTGGGGGACCGGGGACGCTGCGTGGGGACCGGGGACTAGCAGAGCCCAGGACGCAGCGGTGGGACCAGGGACTAGCAGAGCCCAGGAAGCTGCGAGGGGGACCGGGGGCGTTACGGGGGGACCGGGGATTAGCAGAGCCCAGGACGCTGCGGGGGACCGGGGACTAGTGGGGCCCAGGACGCTGCAGGGGGACAGGGGACTGGCCGGGCCCAGGACGCTGCGGGGGTGACCGGGGACTAGAAGAGCCCAGGACGCTGCAGTGGGACCAGGGACTGGCAGAGCCCAGGACGCTCCGGGGGGACCGGGAATGGCAGAGCCAAGGAAGCTGCCGGGGGACCGGTGACGCTGCAGGGGGACCAGGGACTAGCAGAGCCCAGGACGCTGCGGGGGGACCGGGGACTAGCAGAGCCCAGGAAGCTGCGGGGGTACCAGGGACTAGCAAGCCAAGGACACTGAAAAGGGACCCGGGACTGGCAGAGACCAGGACGCTGCGGGGAGACCTGGGACTATCAGAGCCCAGGATGGTGCGGGGGACCGGGGACTGGCAGAGCCCAGGACGCTGCGGGGAGACCTGGGACTATCAGAGCCCAGGATGGTGCAGGGGACCGGGGACAGGCAGAGCCAAGGAAGCTGCGGGGGGGGGGGGACCGGGGACGCTGCGTGGGGACCGGGGATTAGCAGAGCCCAGGACGCTGCGGGGGACCGGGGACTAATGGGGCCCAGGACGCTGCAGGGGGACAGGGGACTGGCCGGGCCGAGGACGCTGCGGGGGTGACCGGGGACTAGAAGAGCCCAGGACGCTGCCGTGGGACCAGGGACTGGCAGAGCCCAGGACGCTCCGGGGGGACCGGGAATGGCAGAGCCAAGGAAGCTGCCGGGGGACCGGTGACGCTGCAGGGGGACCAGGGACTAGCAGAGCCCAGGACGCTGCGGGGAGACCGGGGACTAGCAGAGCCCAGGACGCTGCAGGGGGACCGGGGACTAGCCGGGCCCAGGTCGGTGCGGGGGGACCGGGACTGGCAGAGCCCAGGACGCTGCGGGGGCACCGGGGACTGGCAGAGTCCAGGACCCTGCTGGGAGACCGGGGACTAGCAGAGCCCAGGACGCTGCGGGGGATCCGGGGACTGGCAGAGCCCAGGACGCTGCCAGGGGACCGGGAAGCTGCAGGGGGAACCAGGGACTAGGGAGCCCAGGACGCTGGGATAGGGACCAATGAGTGGCAGAGCCTAAGACGCTGCAGGGGGACCGGGGACTAGCAGAGCCCAGGAAGCTGCCAGGGGAACGGCGACGCTGCAGGGGGACCAGGGACTAGCAGAGCCCAGGACGCTGCGGGGAGACCGGGGACTAGCAGAGCCCAGGACGCTGCAGGGGGACCGGGGACTAGTCGGGCCCAGGACGGTGCGGGGGAACCAGGGACTAGCAGAGCCCAGGACGCTGCGGGGGGACCTGGGACTATCTGGGCCCAGGACGCTGCTGGGGGACCAGGGACGGGCAGAGCCCAGGACGCTGCTGGGGGACCGGGGACTAGCAGAGCCCAGGACGCTGCGGGGGGACCGGGGACTAGCGGGGCCCAGGACGGTGCATGGGGACCAGGGACTAGCAGAGCCCAGGACGCTGCGGGGGACCGGGGACTGGCCGAGCCCAGGACGCTGCGGGGTTACTGGGGACTGGCAGAGCACAGGACGTTGCAGGGAGACCGGGGACTGGCAGAGCCCAGGACGCTGCGGGGGAACGGGGACTAGCAGAGCCCAGGAAGCTGCAGGGAGACCAGGGACTAGCAGAGCCCAGGATTCTGCGGGGGGACCGGGGACTGGCAGAGCCCAGGACGCTGCGGGGGACCGGGGACTGGCAGAGCCCAGGACGCTGCCGGAGGACCAGGAAGCTGCAGGGGAAAGCAGGGACTAGCGAGCCCAGAATGCTGCGATGGGACCAGGGACTGGCAGAGTCCAGGACGCTGCGGGGGTAAGGAAGACTAGCAGAGCCCAGGAAGCTGCGGGGGGAATCTGGGATGCTGAGGGGGGACCGGGGACTAGCAGAGCCCAGGAAGCTGCGGGGGGGACCGGGGACACTGCGGGGGGACCGGGGACTAGCAGAGCCCAGGTCGCTGCGGGGGGGACCGGCGACTGGCAGAGCCCAGGACGCTGCGGGGGGAATCTGGGACGCTGAGGGGGGACCTGGGACTAGCAGAGGCCAGGAAGCTGCGGGGGGGGACCGGGGACACTGCGAGGGGACCGGGGACTAGCAGAGCCCAGGACGCTGCGGGGGGACCAGGGACTGGCAGAGCCCAGGACTCTCCGTGGAGACCAGAGACTGGCAGAGCCCAAGACGCTGCAGGGGGGGGACCGGCGACTGGCAGAGCCCAGGACGCTGCGGAGGTACCGGGGACTAGCAGAGCCCAGGAAGCTAAGGGAGACCGGCGACGCTGCAGGGGGACCGGGGACTAGCAGAGCCCAGGACGCTGCGGGGGAGCCGGGGGCTAGCAGAGCCCAGAAGGCTGCTGGGGGACCGTGGACGCTGCGGGGGTACCAGGGACTAGCAAGCCAAGGACGCTGAAAGGGGACCCGGGACTGGCAGAGCCCAGGACGCTGCCGGAGGACCGGGAAGCTGCAGGGGAAAGCAGGGACTAGCGAGCCCAGAACGCTGCAATGGGACCAGGGACTGGCAGAGCCCAGGACGCTGCGGGGGTAAGGAAGACTAGCAGAGCCCAAGAAGCTGCGGTGGGGATCTGGGACGCTGAGGGGGGACCGGGGACTAGCAGAGCCCAGGAAGCTGCGGGGGTGGACCGGGGACACTGCGGGGGGCCCGGGGACGCTGCGGGTGGACCTGGGACTGGCAGAGCCCAGGAAGCTGCTGGGGGACCTGCGACGCTGCAGGGGGACCAGGGACTAGCAGAGCCCAGGACGCTGCGGGGGGTGCCGGGGACTGGCAGAGTCCAGGACGCTGCGGGGGGACCTGGGACTAGCAGAGATCAGGACGCTGCTGGGGACCTGGGACTAGCAGAGCCCAGGACGCTGCGGGGGGACCGGGGACTAGCAGAGCCCAGGAAGCTGCGGGGGGGACCGGGGACGCTGCGGGGGGACCGGGGACTAGAAGAGCCCAGGAAGTTGCGGGAGGGACCGGGGGCGCTCAGGGGGGACCGGGGACTAGCAGAGCCCAGGAAGCTGCCGGGGGACCAGGGACTGGCAGAGCCCAGGACGCTCCATGGAGACCGGGGACTGGCAGAGCCCAGGACACTGCGGGGGGGACCGGCGACTGGCAGAGCCCAGGACGCTGCGGGGGGAATCTGGGACGCTGAGGGGGGACCTGGGACTAGCAGAGCCCAGGAAGCTGCGGGGGGGACCGGGGACACTGCGAGGGGACCGGGGACTAGCAGAGCCCAGGACGCTGCGGGGGGACCAGGGACTGGCAGAGCCCAGGACTCTCCGTGGAGACCAGAGACTGGCAGAGCCCAAGACGCTGCAGGGGGGGGGGGGACCGGCGACTGGCAGAGCACAGGACGCTGCGGAGGGACCGGGGACTAGCAGAGCCCAGGAAGCTAAGGGAGACCGGCAACGCTGCAGGGGGACCAGGGACTAGCAGAGCACAGGACGCTGCGGGGGATCCGGGGACTGGCAGAGCCCAGGACGCTGCCAGGGGACCGGGAAGCTGCAGGGGGAACCAGGGACTAGGGAGCCCAGGACGCTGGGATAGGGACCAATGAGTGGCAGAGCCTAAGACGCTGCAGGGGGACCGGGGACTAGCAGAGCCCAGGAAGCTGCCAGGGGAATGGCGACGCTGCAGGGGGACCAGGGACTAGCAGAGCCCAGGACGCTGCGGGGAGACCGGGGACTAGCAGAGCCCAGGACGCTGCAGGGGGACCAGGGACTAGTCGGGCCCAGGACGGTGCTGGGGAACCAGGGACTAGCAGAGCCCAGGACGCTGCGGGGGGACCTGGGACTATCTGGGCCCAGGACGCTGCTGGGGGACCAGGGACGGGCAGAGCCCAGGACGCTGCGGGGGGACCGGGGACTAGCAGAGCCCAGGACGCTGCGGGGGGACCGGGGACTAGCGGGGCCCAGGACGGTGCATGGGGACCAGGGACTAGCAGAGCCCAGGACGCTGCGGGGGACCGGGGACTGGCAGAGCCCAGGAAGCTGCTGGGGGACCTGCGACGCTGCAGGGGTCCAGGGACTAGCAGACCCCAGGACGCTGCGGGGGGTGCCGGGGACTGGCAGAGTCCAGGATGCTGCGGGGGGACCTGGGACTAGCAGAGCCCAGGACGCTGCTGGGGACCTCGGACTAGCAGAGCCCAGGACACTGCGGGGGGACCGGGGACTAGCAGAGCCCAGGAAGCTGCGGGGTACCAGGGACTAGCAAGCCAAGGACGCTGAAAAGGGACCCGGGACTGGCAGAGACCAGGACGCTGCGGGGAGACCTGGGACTATCAGAGCCCAGGATGGTGCGGGGGACCGGGGACTGGCAGAGCCCAGGACGCTGCGGGGGCACCGGGGACTGGCAGAGTCCAGGACCCTGCTGGGAGACCGGGGACTAGCAGAGCCCAGGACGCTGCGGGGGATCCGGGGACTGGCAGAGCCCAGGACGCTGCCAGGGGACCGGGAAGCTGCAGGGGGAACCAGGGACTAGGGAGCCCAGGACGCTGGGATAGGGACCAATGAGTGGCAGAGCCTAAGACGCTGCAGGGGGACCGGGGACTAGCAGAGCCCAGGAAGCTGCCAGGGGAACGGCGACGCTGCAGGGGGACCAGGGACTAGCAGAGCCCAGGACGCTGCGGGGAGACCGGGGACTAGCAGAGCCCAGGACGCTGCAGGGGGACCGGGGACTAGTCGGGCCCAGGACGGTGCGGGGGAACCAGGGACTAGCAGAGCCCAGGACGCTGCGGGGGGACCTGGGACTATCTGGGCCCAGGACGCTGCTGGGGGACCAGGGACGGGCAGAGCCCAGGACGCTGCGGGGGGACCGGGGACTAGCAGAGCCCAGGACGCTGCGGGGGGACCGGGGACTAGCGGGGCCCAGGACGGTGCATGGGGACCAGGGACTAGCAGAGCCCAGGACGCTGCGGGGGACCGGGGACTGGCCGAGCCCAGGACGCTGCGGGGTTACTGGGGACTGGCAGAGCACAGGACGTTGCAGGGAGACCGGGGACTGGCAGAGCCCAGGACGCTGCGGGGGAACGGGGACTAGCAGAGCCCAGGAAGCTGCAGGGAGACCAGGGACTAGCAGAGCCCAGGATTCTGCGGGGGGACCGGGGACTGGCAGAGCCCAGGACGCTGCAGGGGACCGGGGACTGGCAGAGCCCAGGACGCTGCCGGAGGACCGGGAAGCTGCAGGGGAAAGCAGGGACTAGCGAGCCCAGAATGCTGCGATGGGACCAGGGACTGGCAGAGTCCAGGACGCTGCGGGGGTAAGGAAGACTAGCAGAGCCCAGGAAGCTGCGGGGGGAATCTGGGATGCTGAGGGGGGACCGGGGACTAGCAGAGCCCAGGAAGCTGCGGGGGAGACCGGGGACACTGCGGGGGGACCGGGGACTAGCAGAGCCCAGGACGCTGCGGGGGGACCAGGGACTGGCAGAGCCCAGGACTCTCCGTGGAGACCAGAGACTGGCAGAGCCCAAGACGCTGCAGGGGGGGGACCGGCGACTGGCAGAGCCCAGGACGCTGCGGAGGTACCGGGGACTAGCAGAGCCCAGGAAGCTAAGGGAGACCGGCGACGCTGCAGGGGGACCGGGGACTAGCAGAGCCCAGGACGCTGCGGGGGAGCCGGGGGCTAGCAGAGCCCAGAAGGCTGCTGGGGGACCGTGGACGCTGCGGGGGTACCAGGGACTAGCAAGCCAAGGACGCTGAAAGGGGACCCGGGACTGGCAGAGCCCAGGACGCTGCCGGAGGACCGGGAAGCTGCAGGGGAAAGCAGGGACTAGCGAGCCCAGAACGCTGCAATGGGACCAGGGACTGGCAGAGCCCAGGACGCTGCGGGGGTAAGGAAGACTAGCAGAGCCCAAGAAGCTGCGGTGGGGATCTGGGACGCTGAGGGGGGACCGGGGACTAGCAGAGCCCAGGAAGCTGCGGGGGTGGACCGGGGACACTGCGGGGGGCCCGGGGACGCTGCGGGTGGACCTGGGACTGGCAGAGCCCAGGATGCTGCGGGGGACCGGGGACTGGCAGAGCCCAGGACGCTGCCGGAGGACCGGGAAGCTGCAGGGGAAAGCAGGGACTAGCGAGCCCAGAATGCTGCGATGGGACCAGGGAATGGCAGAGTCCAGGACGATGTGGGGGTAACGAAGACTAGCAGAGCCCAGGAAGCTGCGGGGGGGATCTGGGATGCTGAGGGGGGACCGGGGACTAGCAGAGCCCCGGAAGCTGCGGGGGGGACCGGGGACTAGCAGAGCCCAGGACGCTGCGGTGGGACCGGGGACTAGCAGAGCCCAGGACGCTGCGGGGGGACCGGGGACTGGCAGAGCCCAGGACGCTGCAGGGAGACCTGGGACTGGCAGAGCTCAGGACGCTGCCCGGGGACCTGGGACTAGCAGAGCCCAGGAAGCGGTGGGGGGACCGGCGACGCTGCAGGGGGACCGGGGACTAGCAGAGCCCAGGACGCTGCGGGGGGACCGGGGACTGGCAGAGCCCAGGAGGCTTCGGGGGGACCGGGGACTGGCAGAGCCCAGGACGCTGCGGGGGGACCGGGGACGCTGCGGAGGCACCGGGGACAGGCAGAGCCCAGGACGCTCCGGGGGGACCGGGGACTGGCAGAGCCCAGGACGCTGCGGGGGTACCGGGGACTGGCAGAGCGCAGGATGCTGCGGGGGAGACGGGGGCTAGCAGAGCCCGGGATGCTGAGGGGGGGACCGGCGAATGGCAGAGCCCAGGACGCTGCGGGGGGACTGGGAACTAGCAGAGCCCAGGAAGCTGCCAGGGGACCGGCGACGCTGCAGGGGGACCAGGGACTAGCAGAGCCCAGGACGCTGCGGGGGGACTGGGAACTAGCAGAGCCCAGGAAGCTGCCAGGGGACCGGCGACGCTGCAGGGGGACCAGGGACTAGCAGAGCCCAGGACGCTGCGGGGAGACCGGGGACTAGCAGAACCCAGGACGCTGCAGGGGGACCGGGGACTAGTCGGGCCCAGGACGGTGCGGGGGAACCAGGGACTAGCAGAGCCCAGGACGTTGCGGGGGGACCTGGGACTGGCCGAGCCCAGGACGCTGCGGGGTTACTGGGGACTGGCAGAGCACAGGACGTTGCAGGGAGACCGGGGACTGGCAGAGCCCAGGATGCTGCGGGGGTACCGGGGACTAGCAGAGCACAGGACGTTGCAGGGAGACCGGGGACTGGCAGAGCCCAGGATGCTGCGGGGGAACGGGGACTAGCAGAGCCCAGGAAGCTGCAGGGAGACCAGGGACTAGCAGAGCCCAGGATTCTGCGGGGGGACCTGGGACTGGCAGAGCCCAGGACGCTGCGGGGGACCGGGGACTGGCAGAGCCCAGGACGCTGCCGGAGGACCGGGAAGCTGCAGGGGAAAGCAGGGACTAGCGAGCCCAGAATGCTGCGATGGGACCAGGGACTGGCAGAGTCCAGGACGCTGCGGGGGTAAGGAAGACTAGCAGAGCCCAGGAAGCTGCGGGGGGAATCTGGGATGCTGAGGGGGGACCGGGGACTAGCAGAGCCCAGGAAGCTGCGGGGGGGACCGGGGACACTGCGGGGGGACCGGGGACTAGCAGAGCCCAGGACGCTGCGAGGGGACCAGGGACTGGCAGAGCCCAGGACTCTCCGTGGAGACCAGAGACTGGCAGAGCCCAAGACGCTGCAGGGGGGGGACCGGCGACTGGCAGAGCCCAGGACACTGCGGGGGAGCCGGGGGCTAGCAGAGCCCAGAACGCTGCGGGGGGACCGTGGACGCTGCGGGGGTACCAGGGACTAGCAAGCCAAGGACGCTGAAAGGGGACCCGGGACTGGCAGAGACCAGGACGCTGCGGGGAGACCTGGGACTATCAGAGCCCAGGATGGTGCGGGGGACCGGGGACTGGCAGAGCCCAGGACGCTGCGGGTAGACCTGGGACTAGCAGAGCCCAGGACACTGCGGGGGGCCCGGGGACGCTGCGGGTGGACCTGGGACTGGCAGAGCCCAGGACGCTGCGGGGGTGCCGAGGACTGGCAGAGCCCAGGACGCTGCGGGGGGACCTGGGACTAGCAGAGCCCAGGACGCTGCTGGGGACCGGGGACTAGCAGAGCCCAGGACGCTGGGGGGGGACCGGGGACTAGCAGAGCCCAGGAAGCTGCCTGGGTAAGGAAGACTAGCAGAGCCCAGGAAGCTGCGGGGGGGATCTGGGACGCTGAGGGGGGACCGGGACTAGCAGAGCCCAGGAAGCTGCGGGGGGGACCGGGGACACTGCGGGGGGACCGGGGACAAGCAGAGCCCAGGAAGCTGCGGGGGGACCAGGGACTGGCAGAGCCCAGGACTCTCCCTGGAGACCAGAGACTGGCAGAGCCCAAGACGCTGCAGGGGAAGGACCGGCGACTGGCAGAGCCCAGGACGCTGCGGGGGTACCGGGGACTAGCAGAGCACAGGACGTTTCAGGGAGACCGGGGACTGGCAGAGCCCAGGACGCTGCGGGGGAACGGGGACTAGCAGGGCCCAGGAAGCTGCAGGGAGACCAGGGACCAGCAGAGCCCAGGATTCTGCGGGGGGACCGGGGACTGGGAGAGCCCAGGACGCTGCGGGGGGACCGTGGACGCTGCGGGGGTACCAGGGACTAGCAAGCCAAGGACGCTGAAAGGGGACCCGGGACTGGCAGAGACCAGGACGCTGCGGGGGAGACCTGGGACTATCAGAGCCCAGGACGCTGCGGGGGACCGGGGACTGGCAGAGCCCAGGACGCTGCCGGAGGACCAGGAAGCTGCAGGGGAAAGCAGGGACTAGCGAGCCCAGAATGCTGCGATGGGACCAGGGACTGGCAGAGTCCAGGATGCTGCGGGGGTAACGAAGACTAGCAGAGCCCAGGAAGCTGCAGGGACCAGGGACTAGCAGAGCCCAGGATTCTGTGGGGGGACCGGGGACTGGCAGAGCCCAGGACGCTGCGGGGGACCGGGGACTGGCAGAGCTCAGGACGCTGCCGGAGGACCGGGAAGCTGCAGGGGAAAGCAGGGACTAGCGAGCCCAGAATGCTGCGATGGGACCAGGGACTGGCAGAGTCCAGGACGCTGCGGGGGTAACAAAGACTAGCAGAGCCCAGGAAGCTGCGGGGGTTGCCGTGGACTGGCAGAGCCCAGGACCCTGCGGGGGGACCGTGGCCTGGCAGAGCCCAGCAAGGTGCAGGGGGACCTGTGACGCTGCAGGGGGACCGGGGACTGGCAGAGCAAAGGACGCTGCGGTGGGACCGGGAATAGCAGAGCCCAGGACGCTGCGGGGGGACCAGGGACTGGCAGAGCCCAGGAGGCTTCGGGGGGACCGGGGACTGGCAGAGCCCAGGACGCTGCGGGGGGACCGGGGACGCTGCGGAGGCACCGGGGACAGGCAGAGCCCAGGACGCTCCGGGGCGACCGGGGACTGGCAGAGCCCAGGACGCTGCGGGGGGACCTGGGACTGGCAGAGCGCAGGACGCTGCGGGGGAGACGGGGGCTAGCAGAGCTCGGGATGCTGAGGGGGGGACCGGCGAATGGCAGAGCCCAGGACGCTGCGGGGGGACCGGGAACTAGCAGAGCCCAGGAAGCTGCCAGGGGACCGGCGACGCTGCAGGGGGACCAGGGACTAGCAGATCCCAGGACGCTGCGGGGAGACCGGGGACTAGCAGAGCCCAGGACGCTGCAGGGGGACCGGGGACTAGTCGGGCCCAGGACGGTGCGCGGGAACCAGGGACTGGCAGAGCCCAGGACGCTGCGGGGGGGACCTGGGACTATCTGGGCCCAGGACGCTGCTGGGGGACCAGGGACGGGCAGAGCCCAGGACGCTGCGGGGGGACCGGGGACTAGCAGAGCCCAGGACGCTGCGGGGGGACCGGGGACTAGCGGGGCCCAGGACGGTGCATGGGGACCAGGGACTAGCAGAGCCCAGGACGCTGCGGGGGACCGGGGACTGGCCGAGCCCAGGACGTGCGGGGTTACTGGGGACTGGCAGAGCACAGGACTTTGCAGGGAGACCGGGGACTGGCAGAGCCCAGGACGCTGCGGGGGAACGGGGACTAGCAGAGCCCAGGAAGCTGCAGGGAGACCAGGGACTAGCAGAGCCCAGGATTCTGCGGGGGGACCTGGGACTGGCAGAGCCCAGGACGCTGCCGGAGGACCGGGAAGCTGCAGGGGAAAGCAGGGACTAGCGAGCCCAGAATGCTGCGATGGGACCAGGGAATGGCAGAGTCCAGGACGATGCGGGGGTAATGAAGACTAGCAGAGCCCAGGAAGCTGCGGGGGGGATCTGGGATGCTGAGGGGGACCTGGGACTAGCAGAGCCCCGGAAGCTGCGGGGGGGGACCGGGGACACTGCGGGGGGACCGGGGACTAGCAGAGCCCAGGACGCTGCGGGGGGACCAGGGACTGGCAGAGCCCAGGACTCTCCGTGGAGACCAGAGACTGGCAGAGCCCAGGACGCTGCAGGGAGACCTGGGACTGGCAGAGCTCAGGACGCTGCGGGGGGACCGGGGACTAGCAGAGTCCAGGAAGCGGTGGGGGGACCGGCGACGCTGCAGGGGGACCGGGGACTAGCAGAGCCCAGGACGCTGCGGGGGGACCGGGGACTAGCAGAGCCCAGGAGGCTTCGGGGGGACCGGGGACTGGCAGAGCCCAGGACGCTGCGGGGGGACCGGGGACTGGCAGAGCCCAGGACGCTCCGGGGGGACCGGGGACTGGCAGAGCCCAGGAAGCTGCGGGGGGACCGGGGACTGGCAGAGCGCAGGACGCTGCGGGGGAAACGGGGGCTAGCAGAGCTCGGGATGCTGAGGGGGGGACCGGCGAATGGCAGAGCCCAGGACGCTGCGGGGGTACCGGGAACTAGCAGAGCCCAGCAAGCTGCCAGGGGACCTGCGACGCTGCAGGGGGACCAGGGACTAGCAGAGCCCAGGACGCTGCTGGGAGACCGGGGACTGGCAGAGCCCAGGACGCTGCTGGAGGACCAGGAAGCTGCAGGGGAAAGCAGGGACTAGCGAGCCCAGAATGCTGCGATGGGACCAGGGACTGGCAGAGTCCAGGACGCTGCGGGGGCAACGAAGACTAGCAGAGCCCAGGAAGCTGCGGGGGGAATCTGGGATGCTGAGGGGGGACCTGGGACTAGCAGAGCCCAGGAAGCTGCGGGGGGGACCGGGGACACTGCGGGGGGACCGGGGACTAGCAGAGCCCAGGACGCTGCGGGGGGACCAGGGACTGGCAGAGCCCAGGACTCTCTGTGGAGACCAGAGAAAGGCAGAGCCCAAGAGGCTGCAGGGGGGGGACCGGCGACTGGCAGAGCCCAGGACGCCTCGGAGGTACCGGGGACTAGCAGAGCCCAGGAAGCTAAGGGAGACCGGCGACACTGCAGGGGGACCGGGGACTAGCAGAGCCCAGGACGCTGCGGGGGAGCCGGGGGCTAGCAGAGCCCAGAACGCTGCTGGGGGACCGTGGACGCTGCGGGGGTACCAGGGACTAGCAAGCCAAGGACGCTGAAAGGGGACCCGGGACTGGCAGAGACCAGGACGCTGCGGGGAGACCTGGGAGTATCAGAGCCCAGGATGGTGCGGGGGACCGGGGACTGGCAGAGCCCAGGACGCTGCTGGTAGACCTGGGACTAGCAGAGCCCAGGACGCTGAGGGGGGCCCGGGGACGCTGCGGGTGGACCTGGGACTGGCAGAGCCCAGGACGCTGCGGGGGGTGCCGGGGACTGGCAGAGCCCAGGACGCTGCGGGGGGACCTGGGACTAGCAGAGCCCAGGACGCTGCTGGGGACCGGGGACTAGCAGAGCCCAGGACGCTGCGGGGGGACCGGGGACTAGTAGAGCCCAGGAAGCTGCGGGGGTAAGGAAGACTAGCAGAGCCCAGGAAGCTGCGGGGGGGATCTGGGACGCTGAGGGGGGACCGGGGACTAGCAGAGCCCAGGAAGCGGTGGGGGGACCGGCGACACTGCAGGGGGACAGGGGACTTGCAGAGCCCAGGACGCTGCGGGGGGATCGGGGACTGGAAGAGCCCAGGATGCTGCAGGTGACCGGGGACTGGCAGAGCCCAGGACGCTGCGGGGGACCGGGGACTGGCAGAGCCCAGGACGCTGCAGGGGGACCGACGACGCTGCAGGGGGACCGGGGACTAGCAGTGCCCAGGAAGCTGCAGGCCGACTGGCGACGCTGCAGGGGGACAGGGGACTAGCAGAGCCCAGGACTCTGCGGGGGGACCAGGGACTAGCAGAGCCCAGGACGCTGCGGGCGAGCCGGGGGCTAGCAGAGCCCAGGACGCTGCGGGGGGACCAGGGACTAGCGAGCCCAGGACGCTGCTGGGGGACTTGGGACTAGCAGAGCCCAGGACGCTGCGGGGGGGACTGGGGACTAGCAGAGCCCAGGAAGCTGCTGGGGGACCGGCGACACTGCAGGGGGACAGGGGACTTGCAGAGCCCAGGACGCTGCAGGGGAGCCGGGGGCTAACAGGGCCCTGGATGCTCGGGGGCATTGGCGACGCTGCCGGGGAACCGGGGGCTAGCAGAGCCCAGGACGCTGGCGGGGGGGACCGGTGACGTTGCGGGGGAACCAGGGAATGGCAGAGCCCAGGATGCTGCTGGGGTACTGGGGACTAGCAGAGCCCAGGAAGCTGCGGGGGGACCAGGGACTAGCAGAGCCCAGGACGCTGCGGGGGGACCGGGGACTAGGGAGCCCAGGACGCTGGAGGGGGACAGGGTACTAGCAGAGCCCAGGACGCTGCGGGGGGGGACCGGGGACTAGCAGAGCCCAGGACGCTGCGGGGGGGACCAGGGACGCTGCGGGGGGACCGGGGACTAGGGAGCCCAGGACGCTGCAAGGGGACCCGGGACTGGCAGAGCCCAGGACGTTGCGGGGAGACCAGGGACTAGCAGAGCCCAGGATGCTGCGGGGGATCGGGGACTGGCAGAGCCCAGGAAGCTGCGGGGGGACCGGGGACTAGCAGAGCCCAGGAAGCTATGGGGGACCGGCGACGCTGTGGGGGTACCAGGGACGCTGCGGGGGTTTTGGGGACTGGCAGAGCCCAGGACGCTGCGGGGGGATCGGGGACGCTGCGGGGGGACCGGGGACTGGCAGAGCCCAGGACGCTGCGGGGAGACTGGGGACTAGCAGAGCCCAGGACGCTGCGGGGTGACCTGCGACTAGCTGGGCCCAGGACGCTGCTGGGGGACCGGGGACTAGCAGAGCCCAGGACGCTGCGGGGGCACCAGGGACTAGCAGAGCCCAGTACGCTGCGGGGGGACCAGGGACGCTGCGGGAGGACCGGGGACTACCGAGCCCAGGACGCTGCGGGGGTACAGGGGACTAGCAGTGCCCAGGAAGCTGCAGGGCGACTGGCGACGCTGCAGGGGGACAGGGGACTAGCAGAGCCCAGGACTCTGCGGGGAGACCAGGGACTAGCAGAGCCCAGGACGCTGTGGGCGAGCCGGGGGCTAGCAGAGCCCAGGACGCTGCGGGGGGACCGGGGACTAGCGAGCCCAGGACGCTGCTGGGGGACTTGGGACTAGCAGAGCCCAGGACGCTGCGGGGGGGACTGGGGACTAGCAGAGCCCAGGAAGCTGCTGGGGGACCGGCGACACTGCAGGGGGACAGGGGACTTGCAGAGCCCAGGACGCTGCAGGGGAGCCGGGGGCTAACAGGGCCCTGGATGCTCGGGGGCATTGGCGACGCTGCCGGGGAACCGGGGGCTAGCAGAGCCCAGGACGCTGGCGGGGGGGACCGGTGACGTTGCGGGGGAACCAGGGAATGGCAGAGCCCAGGATGCTGCTGGGGTACTGGGGACTAGCAGAGCCCAGGAAGCTGCGGGGGGACCGGGGACTAGGGAGCCCAGGACGCTGGAGGGGGACAGGGTACTAGCAGAGCCCAGGACGCTGCGGGGGGGGGGGGACCGGGGACTAGCAGAGCCCAGGACGCTGCGGGGGGACCAGGGACGCTGCGGGGGGACCGGGGACTAGGGAGCCCAGGACGCTGCAAGGGGACCCGGGACTGGCAGAGCCCAGGACGTTGCAGGGAGACCAGGGACTAGCAGAGCCCAGGACGCTGCGGGGGATCGGGGACTGGCAGAGCCCAGGAAGCTGCGGGGGGACCGGGGACTAGCAGAGCCCAGGAAGCTATGGGGGACCGGCGACGCTGTGGGGGTACCAGGGACGCTGCGGGGGTTTTGGGGACTGGCAGAGCCCAGGACGCTGCGGGGGGATCGGGGACGCTGCGGGGGGACCGGGGACTGGCAGAGCCCAGGACGCTGCGGGGAGACTGGGGACTAGCAGAGCCCAGGACGCTGCGGGGTGACCTGCGACTAGCTGGGCCCAGGACGCTGCTGGGGGACCGGGGACTAGCAGAGCCCAGGACGCTGCGGGGGCACCAGGGACTAGCAGAGCCCAGTACGCTGCGGGGGGACCAGGGACGCTGCGGGAGGACCGGGGACTACCGAGCCCAGGACGCTGCGGGGGTACAGGGGACTAGCAGTGCCCAGGAAGCTGCAGGGCGACTGGCGACGCTGCAGGGGGACAGGGGACTAGCAGAGCCCAGGACTCTGCGGGGAGACCAGGGACTAGCAGAGCCCAGGACGCTGTGGGCGAGCCGGGGGCTAGCAGAGCCCAGGACGCTGCGGGGGGACCGGGGACTAGCGAGCCCAGGATGCTGCTGGGGGACTTGGGACTAGCAGAGCCCAGGACGCTGCGGGGGGGACTGGGGACTAGCAGAGCCCAGGAAGCTGCTGGGGGACCGGCGACACTGCAGGGGGACAGGGGACTTGCAGAGCCCAGGACGCTGCAGGGGAGCCGGGGGCTAACAGGGCCCTGGATGCTCGGGGGCATTGGCGACGCTGCCGGGGAACCGGGGGCTAGCAGAGCCCAGGACGCTGGCGGGGGGGACCGGTGACGTTGCGGGGGAACCAGGGAATGGCAGAGCCCAGGATGCTGCTGGGGTACTGGGGACTAGCAGAGCCCAGGAAGCTGCGGGGGGACCGGGGACTAGGGAGCCCAGGACGCTGGAGGGGGACAGGGTACTAGCAGAGCCCAGGACGCTGCGGGGGGGGGGGGGACCGGGGACTAGCAGAGCCCAGGACGCTGCGGGGGGACCAGGGACGCTGCGGGGGGACCGGGGACTAGGGAGCCCAGGACGCTGCAAGGGGACCCGGGACTGGCAGAGCCCAGGACGTTGCAGGGAGACCAGGGACTAGCAGAGCCCAGGACGCTGCGGGGGATCGGGGACTGGCAGAGCCCAGGAAGCTGCAGGGGGACCGGGGACTAGCAGAGCCCAGGAAGCTATGGGGGACCGGCGACGCTGTGGGGGTACCAGGGACGCTGCGGGGGTTTTGGGGACTGGCAGAGCCCAGGACGCTGCGGGGGGACAGGGGACTGGCAGAGCCCAGGACACTGTGGGGGGATCGGGGACTGGCAGAGCCCGGGAAGCTGCGGGGGGACCGGGGACTAGCAGAGCCCAGGAAGCTGCAGGGGGACCGGCGACACTGCAGGGGGACAGGGGACTTGCAGAGCCCAGGACGCTGAGGGGGGATCGGGGACTAGCAGAGCCCAGGACGCTGCGGGGGGACCAGGGACGCTGCGGGGGGACCGGGGACTAGGGAGCCCAGGACGCTGCAGGGGAACCGGGACTGGCAGAGCCCAGGACGTTGCGGGGAGACCAGGGACTAGCAGAGCCCAGGACGCTGCAGGGGGATCGGGGACTGGCAGAGCCCAGGAAGCTGCGGGGGTCCGGGGACTAGCAGAGCCCAGGACGCTGCGGGGGGGACTGGGGACTAGCAGAGCCCAGGAAGCTGCTGGGGGACCGGCGACACTGCAGGGGGACAGGGGACTTGCAGAGCCCAGGACGCTGCAGGGGAGCCGGGGGCTAACAGGGCCCTGGATGCTTGGGGGCATTGGCGACGCTGCCGGGGAACCGGGGGCTAGCAGAGCCCAGGACGCTGGCATTGGGGACTGGTGACGTTGCGGGGGAACCAGGGAATGGCAGAGCCCAGGATGCTGCTGGGGTACTGGGGACTAGCAGAGCCCAGGAAGCTGCGGGGGGACCAGGGACTAGCAGAGCCCAGGACGCTGCGGGGGGACCGGGGACTAGGGAGCCCAGGACGCTGGAGGGGGACAGGGTACTAGCAGAGCCCAGGACGCTGCGGGGGGGGGACCGGGGACTAGCAGAGCCCAGGACGCTGCGGGGGGGACCAGGGACGCTGCGGGGGGACCGGGGACTAGGGAGCCCAGGACGCTGCAAGGGGACCCGGGACTGGCAGAGCCCAGGACGTTGCGGGGAGACCAGGGACTAGCAGAGCCCAGGACGCTGCGGGGGATCGGGGACTGGCAGAGCCCAGGAAGCTGCGGGGGGACCGGGGACTAGCAGAGCCCAGGAAGCTATGGGGGACCGGCGACGCTGTGGGGGTACCAGGGACGCTGCGGGGGTTTTGGGGACTGGCAGAGCCCAGGACGCTGCGGGGGGATCGGGGACGCTGCGGGGGGACCGGGGACTGGCAGAGCCCAGGACGCTGCGGGGAGACTGGGGACTAGCAGAGCCCAGGACGCTGCGGGGTGACCTGCGACTAGCTGGGCCCAGGACGCTGCTGGGGGACCGGGGACTAGCAGAGCCCAGGACGCTGCGGGGGCACCAGGGACTAGCAGAGCCCAGTACGCTGCGGGGGGACCAGGGACGCTGCGGGAGGACCGGGGACTACCGAGCCCAGGACGCTGCGGGGGTACAGGGGACTAGCAGTGCCCAGGAAGCTGCAGGGCACTATCGACGCTGCAGGGGAACAGGGGACTAGCAGAGCCCAGGACTCTGCGGGGGGACCAGGGACTAGCAGAACCCAGGACGCTGCGGGCGAGCCGGGGGCTAGCAGAGCCCAGGACGCTGCGGGGGGACCGGGGACTAGCGAGCCCAGGACGCTGCTGGGGGACTTGGGACTAGCAGAGCCCAGGACGCTGCAGGGGAGCCGGGGGCTAACAGGGCCCTGGATGCTCGGGGGCATTGGCGACGCTGCCGGGGAACCGGGGGCTAGCAGGGCCCAGGACGCTGGGGGGGGGGGAACGGTGACGTTGCGGGGGAACCAGGGAATGGCAGAGCCCAGGATGCTGCTGGGGTACTGGGGACTAGCAGAGCCCAGGAAGCTGCGGGGGGACCAGGGACTAGCAGAGCCCAGGACGCTGCGGGGGGACCGGGGACTAGGGAGCCCAGGACGCTGGAGGGGGACAGGGTACTAGCAGAGCCCAGGACGCTGCGGGGGGGGCACCGGGGACTAGCAGAGCCCAGGACGCTGCGGGGGGACCAGGGACGCTGCGGGGGGACCGGGGACTAGGGAGCCCAGGACGCTGCAGGGGAACCGGGACTGGCAGAGCCCAGGACGTTGCGGGGAGACCGGGGACTAGCAGAGCCCAGGAAGCTGCAGGGGGATCGGGGACTGGCAGAGCCCAGGAAGCTGCGGGGGGACCGGGGACTAGCAGAGCCCAGGAAGCTGCGGTGGGGCCGGGGACTAGGAGAGCCCAGGAAGCTACGGGGGACCGGCCACGCAGTGGGGGTACCAGGGACGCTGCGGGGGTTTTGGGGACTGGCAGAGCCCAGGACGCTGCAGGGGGATCGGGGACGCTGCGGGGGGAACGGGGACTGGCAGAGCCCAGGATGCTACGGGGGGTGGGGGGGACCGGCGACTAGCAGAGCCCAGGAAGCTGCAGGTAGACTGGCGACGCTGCAGGGGGACAGGGGACTAGCAGAGCCCAGGATGCTGAGAGTTAAACTAGATAGATCCGTGTTCTTAGGAAGCACAGTACTTTTGTTTTGAGCAAGCTTACTATTCTGGCTCTGTAGAAAACACAGTAGACTAAAAGAGTGCTCCTTTCTCAAAAGCAGAGGGTGTTTCTTATAAGGCTATTCGGGGTTAATTATCCCTTCATAAACAGAGTTGAATCACATGCTGTCTCTTGTCCTATGAGCAAAAGTTCTTTTCTGGTAAGGAAAGTCACTATAGGGCTTCCTTTGAGATACACAGGGCAAATGGCCCTCTCATCTGTTCCCAGCAATTACAGTGCATTGGATGTAAGAGAAGCTACTGTTCTGCTCAGGTTCCTAAGCAGAGTTGAACTAGATGTGGCCATTGTGTAGGAAGCACAGTTCTTTTGTTCTGAACAACCTCATTGTTCTGGCTATAGAGTGTGGGAGCCCGTTCTCGGGTTCCTCGTGGCTTTACCCAGCAGGTCCGCATAAAGGATGATTAGACCATGGCCCTAAGTGCAGGTGTCGGGGATGGTCTGCACTTGGCTGTGCTGGGGGAGGAGGTCTTTTGCTCCACCCCTTGGCATCTCTATAAAACCCTGGGGCAGAGACAGTCAGGGCCCATTGGAATAGGTTCCAGGTCCTCTCGAGGCTATCCTTTATTTTCTCTTTATCTCCACGATATTCTCCGCAATAAATCCTTCTATCTAATATTTCCTGCTTCTCGCACTCAAGAAAACTCTGGGGAATTGTGGGGGTGGTTGGGTAAACACCCCACAGAATGGTGCCATGAACAGGGACTAAAGACTAAAGAAAAAAAAGGGACTAAAAGGGGGGACAAAAAAGGGGGACTAAAAAAAAGGGGGGACTAAAGACAAATGAACAGGGACTAAAGACAAAGTAATAGGGACTATTGAATAAGGAAAATAATAGTTTTATTACAGAGTTTTTGGCGAAAGTGCTGAGTTCGGCCCTGCCAGTTGTTAAGGCACGCCGGTGTTATGGAATATATATATTTTTTATATATATTGAGAGGCAGGGGTTTTATCCTCGAGAGAAAAGGAAAGCGGACAGGAAGGATGTCCAATGCTGCAGTGAAATTCTCTTCTGTCAAAATTTTCTATCTTCTATCCCTTTGTCAATTTCTATCTGTGAAAAATAAGTATAAGATATAGCGTAGTAATAGTGTAGGAAAAACTTAGAAGTGTAAGATTGTGTAGAAAAAAATAAGGCAACTAGACAGAAAAACTCTACAATTTTCTAACTTTGGGGGCTATAAACGCAAACTGGGAAAAAATCTTTCTTTGGGCTTTATGGGTAGTAAAAAAGCTCTTCTCTGAGCTTTTGGGGAAGAAAAAGTTTCCTATGGAAGCTTCTTGACCTGGGGACAGCTGAAATGCTAAATCCAAGCGGCAGGAGAAAGTGCTTTCTCCCTGAGGCAAAAATGGGGGTGTAAAAGCCAAAAAGTTTAAAGTTGGGAAGTTTTGGGAAAAGTTGGTCTTTCTCAAACTATAAAGCTTTTCTTGGAAAATTTGGGGGAAAAAAATCTCTTTAAAAAAGCCTTCATCTTTCTCAAATGCTCTCAAACTTAAAAACTAAAGCCTTTAACTTTCTCAGAAGGGCAAAAACTAGAATCACCTGAAGATATTAGTATGGGGACCACCTGAGATTAGCTCAAAGGGAAAACAACAAACCTCTTAAGACAGCAAAACCTAAGTTCTCTTTCAAGCTTTAAAAATCCTCCCTGCAATGCAGGAGGCAGGGACAAGTTTCTAAAAACCTCTTCTAAGCTCTGTCTCTTCAAGCTAGTAAAAGACAGTGGGTCAGAGTCCCCTGAGGGAAACGCTTGGGAGAGTGTGGGTAAAGAGCCCAAAAGGGCCGGAAACCTTACCTGAGAAAAGCAAAAAAGCCAAGCTTTTCAGTTACAGCCAAGCTGAGGCATCAAGGGTTTTGTTTCTGAGTAAGCATTTCAGAATGAAAAGGTACTCCTAATTGTCCTAATGCAAAGATCCCCTGAAGCAGTGCAAACTGTTAGCATTGTATCCTAGCTTCTGACCAAAAACCCAGAGGCGACTGGCCAGTATCTCTGAGTTGGAATGCATTTCGGGGATACTAGGGTTCCTGCAGTTGCAAACTTCCTGGAGCACAGAGCTGAGGCAGAAAGGTGCAGGACCCAGGGGAAGATTGCTAATGAACAAACAAAACTAAAGCCAGTGGGAACAGCACAGTTGTCTGCTTTCCTACAAGTCCCGGGTTGATAGGTCCACAACTGCAAAAAGAAATCTGAAAAAAGCTTTTGTATCAAAGTAAGGACCTTTCTGGGAAAACAGTAAAGCTGAACTGTGTCTGAAGCAGTTGTGCTGCTGAGTCAGAATGCTGTCTGAGGAAAGAGCCCAGCCAGGGCAGAACAGAACTAGTAAAGCTTTCTTTTCTGTCAGAGAAAGCATCTCTTTGAGAAAAGCTTTGTTTCAACTAACTCGCGATCAGATGAGGGAGTACAGCCCTAAGGGATGATTGCCTCTGGCATAAGCTCTGTCCTTGAGCACCCAGACAAACACAACCTACTGGGGGACTGGACCAGGTGAAGGCCTGATGAAGCAAAACACCTGTCCTAATGGGAGTTTAGAAATGGCAAAAAACCTCCCTTGTTAGATTTTCAGTCTGTACGCAAACCACACAAACCCTGAAAACAGAAACGGACTAAAGTGCCTACCTTCGGTAGCAGGGAAAGCCGCCACTGTAGTGTCCGAAACTGTTTCTGGGGTAGAGGGGATAAACTGAGACCAAACTGGGAACTGTCTGGGAGAAATACTCTGAAGAAACAGAGAAGGGACATAATCCTCCCCAGAAAATATATGACCTGAAAAAGCTGCTAGAATTTGAGGCGGATTCAGGGGGAGAAAAAAAGCCCCTACCTCCAAAGGCAGCTAGCAGAGGAACAGAGCCACAGACAGATACCTGAAGCTCTGCATCTGGGGAATGAAGGAACAAGCAAAATGAGATAGATCAGTGGGAGAAAATCTCTCTGAAGGAGCTATGGAAAAGCTGTTGTAAATGATCTTGTTTTTCACTGACTGGCTAAGACAAACACAAGCCCCTAGGAAAGTTGCTATCAGAAATGCCAGCCTCAATGCCAGCTAACGAGGCAGGTGCGGTTCTGATTTGGGGCCAGTGTCTGATGAAGGAGAGACACCTGTTATAGCCAGCTGAGGAGAGACCAGGAATCTCCCAACGTGCCATAGCTGAAAATGTAAAATGCTTGTTCAAATCTCCCATTGCAAAAGCAAAAAACTTTGTTCAAACCTCCCAGGCAAGAATTTGTAAGCAAGTCTGGTAAAAGAGAACCAGTTGACTCTCAGACCCAAAAAGAACTATGGGAAATGACTGAGATAAGGGACCGATATGGGACTGATCTTATTATGGACTGATATAAGGGAAATGCATTCTGGGAAAGGTAGTTTTTCCGCTAAAGATGGCGACATTGCCCTGAAACACTTTTGTCAGCTCGAAAATACGTTCATGATAAACTTAAAATACAGCTTTTAAAAGAATAAGGAGGAAAATCATCTAAGAGTTTAAGTGTCAGTTCCAATGAAAAATTGAAAGGATACGGAACTAGGTGCTTCACGGTTTGGGGCTCCTTGGTAAAATGACTTGTTTACCCTAATAGCTGTGCAAATTTTTACGGTAGTTGGATTACAAAAAGCTACCTTTAAGATCAAACAAGCCACTTTAAAATCCTTAAAACAAGAGAAAGCAGTTTATACACTGAATGTTGTCTTAGATATGAAGGAAACTTACGTGAAATTAAAAACTCTTTACCTTTTGAACAAACTGCCTGCAATGAGTGATTCCTTTGCAAATCTAATAAGGAGACAAGGAAACAGGCATTCAAAGAAATGACTGCTTTATAGATGGGAACAAACTTCAGAAAATCTAGCTGTCTTACAAAAGAGTTGCTTCACCTGAAAGTTCCTTATAAGAAATCAATGCTAAATATTACAACTGCTAATAACAGGAGTTAAAGCTAATGAAGAGAAAATACTAAATACAGTTCGGAGCTGTGCCGCTTTTGGCTTTACTAGCTCCTTTGGAAAAATACTTTATATCACCTAATAGCTGTGTGGTATTTGGCAAAGACCTTACAGCAGCTAAATACGGTAGTTTCACCCTCAGTGTGAAGTGAAGTTTTTCCGTAGAACAAACCAAAAGTACTGCTGTAATAGAAACGTTTGTCTGAATTGAAGCACTTAGGGGAACTATTATGAATTTGGGTGAAGGGACAGCCTCTAGTTAAAAACCGTTTACCGCTGACAGTGCATCTCTGCCGGTCCGGAACGGCTGAGAGAACTGGCAACTTTGGAGTGTGGCATCATCCTGGGAAGGTTATAGTTCCCTAGCAACAACTATCACAATTCTATAACAACACTCACTAAATCCCAGTGCTTTATAACAAAGCTGACTATAAACTCTAAAATTTAGAAATGATGTACTTACTTCCTGTCTAGTTAAGAGAATCTGTCTAATAGAGATAGTACTAATAATTAAGAGTAAGAAATAGAAAAAGATGAAAATAAGATATGTGAGTTTGTAAAAATTCTCTTGTTAGATCTGTGTTAAGAAATCTTTAGGTGTTTGCTAAGTTAAATATATGCTAATGGTAGCCCTGTATAAGTTTGTAAAATAGATCTATAGAGTTCCTTTAAGAAAATAAGCTTGCAAGAAATATCTAAGGTAGTCTTAAGACGTGTAGTAATAAGCTTGTAAGAAGTAAAGATACTAATTGTAAATGTAAGTTTAAATAAGAAATATGATAAGTATATAAGAAGTAATAAGAAATATATTTGCTAAAGTAGTTCTACAGTTTCCTTAAGGAGTATATAAGTAGATGTTAATACATTAAATGTGAGTTTGTAAAATGTAGATGTTGAATGTGAATCTAAATGCTTTGCAAGGCAAAAAATGTTATGTGAGTTTAAAAAGTGTAAATGCTAAGTGAGTCTATGCTTAATGTATATGATGAAAAAACCTGAGATACAGAGTTAGTGTCCTAGGAGACTGCAAAGCAGGCAGTCTGAGCGGTTTTCAAAAGCTCCAAAAGCCGCTAAGAAGCTAAGAATGGCGGACGCCAGAACCAGTACAACAAGGCATCCGCAGCTGAGATCCGTGGAAAATTAACGCAACACAGAAAAACCTGAGCTAACATCAAAAATGGTGCAGTTTTAGAATACTACTGTACCTAAAAAAGAGTAAGTTCAGAGACGCTTGTTTGAACAAAAATTGTTAACTGCAAAAAGTTTTGGTTGAAAAACGTCTCTTCATATTTTGAAGTGAAAGCCTAATACCAGAATTTATTTGTTTGAACTTTTTGAACTTAAAATGAGATAAAACTACAAAAAGATTTTGGTTATGGATTTCTTCATATTTGGAAGACTCGTACCAGAATTTATCATTTGAATTTTGGGACTTAAGAAATGAAATGAATAGTAGAGATTTCATTGCAATGGGACAATTTTGAGTTTACTTATAGTAATGACCTAGGAACTGTTTTCTGGAATTGGGTTAAAAATGGAACTGTTTAGCCGGGCGGTGGTGGCGCACGCCTTTAATCCCAGCCCTCGGGAGGCAGAGCCAGGCGGATCTCTGTGAGTTCGAGGCCAGCCTGGGCTACCAAGTGAGTCCCAGGAAAGGCGCAAAGCTACACAGAGAAACCCTGTCTCGAAAAACCAAAAAAAAAAAAAATGGAACTGTTTAAATTAAGAAATTTATTATTTCTACCTAGAATCAAGATACAGTTTTGTGTATGCGTATATGCTGGTTATTCATGTATTCCGTGTTAAGAATGCAATTGTTTTGTGGAACTGTTTATGTAAAAATGGAATTACATACAGAACTGGTTTTGTGTTACAAATGGAACTGTTTAAATTGAAAAGTTTGGGTGTTCTAACTAGGCTTGAGATTTTGTTAAATTATAAAGAAAGGGGGAAGAGTTCATATTCCTTAGTCTAATTTCAAAAAGTTGTCCTAAGAATAAGAGTTCTTTTCCTGTTAGGAAAGTAACTATTGGGTTCCCATTGACATACATAGTTAATCACGCCCGTGTCTGATCACAACAACTACAGTTCATTGGATGTAATGTAATCTATGGGTCTTCTCATTTTTGTAAGCAGAGTTGAACTAGGTATAACTCGTGTGTATCGGAATGTGTTTCTGATGTTTCCAGAGCAATGAACTTCCTCAGTAGAAAAGAACAGTGCATCCTAAACACATGGCCATATTAATTCAACTCTTCTTAGGAAATGTAGCACAACTGTAGCTTCTCTCCATCCAATGTGCTGTACTTGCTGGCAAAGGACACGAGTGCCATTTCTTATGTGTATCTCAATGGAAGCCCGATAGTGACTTTCTTCACGTGAGAAGAACTGGTGCTCATAACATAAGAGACTGCATGTGATTCAACCCTGTTTATGAAGGGGAATTCAATACTAGGTTGCCTAATGAGGAACACACTCTGCTTTTGAGAAAGGAGCATTGTTCTACTCTACTGTGTTTCCTATAAAGCCAAAACAGTGAGCTTGCTCAGAACAAAAGAACTGTGCTTCCTAAACACACGGGCCATATCTAGTTCAACTCTGCTTAGGAAACTGAGGACAGCAGTAGTTTCTCTTCCATTCAATGCACTGTACTTTCTGGGAACAGACACTAGTGACATTTCTGCTGTGTCTCAAAGGGAGCACAATAGTGACTTTCCTACCCCAAAAAGAACTGTTGCTAGTAGGATAGGAGGCTGCATGAGATTCCATTAGTTTTATGAAGAGGAATTCAACACTGGGTTGGCTAACAAGAAATATACTCTGCTCTTAAGAAAAGAGCACTCTTCTACTCTACTGTGTCCAAATTGAGACAGAACATGAGCTTACTAAGAACAAAAGAACTGGGCTTCGTACACATGGGCCATAATATGTACCTTCTCTTCTGTCCAATACACTGCACTGGCTGGGAACAGACGCGAGTGCTATTTGAACTGTGTATGTAAATGGGAACACAATAGTGACTTTCCTTACCGGAAAAGAACTGCTGCTCATAGGACCAGAACCTGCATGTGGTACAACTCCGTTTATGAAGGCGAATTCAACACTACCTCTCCTTACAAGAAACATACTCAGCTTTTGAGAAAAGAGCACTCTTCTTGTCTACTGTGATTCCTATAGAGCCAGAACAGTGAGCTTGCTCAGAACAGAAGAACTGTGCCTCCTACACACATGGGCCAAATCTAGTTCAACAAGAACAGTAGCTTTTATTCCATCCAATACACTGCACTTGGTGGGAACTGACACGAGTGCTATTTGCCCTGTGTATGGCATTGGGAGTACAATAGTGACTTTCCTTACCAGAAAAGAACTGCTGCCTGAGGACCAGAATATGAATGTGATACAACTCCATTTATGAAGGGGAAACACTCTCTGTTTTTGAGAAAGGAGCACTCTTCTACTCTACTGTGTTAGCTGTAGATCCAGAACAGTGAGCTTGCTCAGAAAAAACGAACTGTACTTGCTACACACACAGGCCATATCTAGTTCAACTCTGATTAGGAAACTGACTAGAACAGTAGGGCCTCTTCCTTCCAATACACTGCACTCGCGTGGAACAGACGTGAGTGCTATTTGAACTGTGTTTGGCAATGGAGCTCAATAGTGACTTTCCTTACCAGAAAGCAACTGCTGCACGTAAGACAGAAACTGCATGGGATTCAACTCTGTTTATGAAGGGGAATTCAACAGTAGCTCACCTTATGAGAAACAAACTCTGCTTTTGAGAAAGGAGCACACTTCCACTCTACTGGGTTTCAAATAGAGACAGAACACTGAGTTTCTCAGAACAAAAGAACTGTACTTCCTACACACACGGGCCATATCTTGTTCAATTCTGCTTAGGAAACTGTCAAGAACAGTAGCTTCTCTTCTGTCTAATGTACTGCAATTGCTGGGAACAGACACGAGTGCTATTTGCAGTGTTTATCTCAATAGGACTCAATAGTGACTTTCCTTACCAAAAAGGAACTGTTGCTCGTAGGAACAGAAACTGCATGGGACTCAACTCTGTTTATCAATGGGAATTCAGCACCAGCTAGCTTTATGAGAAAAACACTCTGCTTTTGAGAAAGGAGCACTCTTCTACTCTACTGTGTTTCCTATTGGGCCACAATAGTGTGCTTTCTCAGAACAAAAGACCTGTGCTTTCTACACACATGGGGCATATCTAGTTCAACTCTGCTTAGGAAACTGACAAGAACAGTAGCTTCTCTTACGTCCAACACACTACTCTTGCTGTGAACAGACACGAGTGCTTTTTGCACTGCGTATGGCAATGGGAGCGCAACAGTGACTTTCCTTACCAGAAAAGAACTGTTGCTCTTAAAATAGAAATTGCATGTGATTGAAATCAGTTCATGTAGGGGAATTCAACACTAGCTTGACTTATGAGAAATACACTCTGCTTTTGAGGAAGGAGCACTCTTTTACTCTACTGTGTTTGCTATATGGCCAGAACAGTGAGCTTACTCAGAACAGAAGAACTGGGCTTCCTCCACACACGGGCCATATCTAGTTCAAATCTGCTTAGGAAACTGACAAAAATAGTTGCTTCTCTTCCGTGCAATACACTGCATTTGATGGGAACAGACACGAGTGCTATTTGCACTGTGTATGGCAATGGGAGCATGATAGTGACTTTCCTTACCAGAAAAGAACTGTTGCTCGTAGGACCAGAAACTGAATGTGACTCAACTCCGTATATGAAGGGTTATTCAACACTAGCTTGCCTACAAGATACAAACTCTGCTTTTGATTTAGGAGAACTCTTCTACTCTACTGTGTTTCCTATAGAAACAGAACAGTGAGATTGCTCAGAACAAATGAAGTGTACTTCTGACAAACACGGGCCATATCTACTTCAACTCTAGTTAGGAAACTGACAAGAACAGTATCTGCTCTTCCGTCCAATACACTGCACATGCTGGGAACAGACGCGAGTGCTAATTGCACTGTGCATGTCAATGGGAGCACAATAGTTTCTTTCCTTACCAGAAAAGAACTGTTGCTCATAGGAAAAGAAACTGCATGTGATTCACCTCCCTTTATGAATGGGAATTCAACGCTAGCTCGCCTTACAAGATACACACTCTGCTTTTGAGAAAAGAGACTCTTCTATGCTACTCTGTTTCCAATAGAGCCAGAACAGAGAGCTTGCTCAGAACAAAATACTTAGCTTCCTACACACAAAGGCCATATCTAGTTCAACTCTGCTTAGGAAACTAACAAAAACAGTAGCTTCTCTTCCGTCCAATACACTACACTTGCTGGGAACAGATGCCAGTGCTATTTGCACTGTGTATGGCAATAGGAGCGCAACAGTGACTTTCCTTACCAGAAAGAAACTGTTGCTCACAGCACTAGAAACTGCATGTGATTCAACTCCGTTTATGAAAGGGAATTCAACACTAGCTCGCCTTCTGAGAAACACTCTGCTTTTGAGAAAGGAGCACTCAATTACTCTACTGTGTTTCCTATAGGGCCTGAAAATGAGCTTGCTCAAAACCAAAGACTAGTACTTCCTACACACACGGGCCATATCTATATCAACTCTGCTTAGAAAAATGACAAAAACAGTAGGTTTTCTTCTGTCCAATACACTGCACTTGCTGGGAAGAGACACAAGTGCAATTTGCACTGTGTATGGCAGTGGGAGTGCAATAGTGAATTTCCTTACCAGAAAAGATCTGTTGCTCTTAGGACCTGAAACTACATGCGATTCAACTTCGTTTATGAAGGGGAAACCAAGACTAGCTCACCTTAGTAGAAACACACTCTGCTTTTGAGAACGGAGCAGTCTTCTGCTCTACTGTGTTTCCTACACTACCAGAACAGTGAGCTTGCTCAGAAGAAAAGAACTGTGCTTCTACAAACACGGGCCATATCTAGTTGAACTCTGCTTAGCAAACTGACAAGAGCAGTAGCTTCTCTTCCGTCCAATACATTGCACTTGCTGGGAACAGATGCGAGTGCTATTTGCAGTGTGTATGGCAATTGGAGCGCAATAGTGTCTTTCCTTACCACCAAAACAGCTCTTGCTCGTAAGACCAGAAACTGTATGTGATTCAACTCCGTTTATGATGCTGAAACCAACACTAGCTTGCCTTACAAGAAACACACTCTGCTTTTGAGAAAGGAGCACTCTTCTTCTCTACTGTGTTTCTTGTAGAGCCAGAACAATGAGCTTGCTCAGAAAATAAAGAACTGTGCTTCCTACAAACACGGGCCATATCTAGTTCAACTCTGCTTAGGAAACTGACAAGAACAGTAGCTTCTCTTCCGTCCAAAACACTGCACTTGCTCGGAACAGACGCGAGTGCTGTTTGCACAGGATATGGCAATGGGAGCACAATAGTGACTCTCCTTACCTGAAAACAACTCTTGCTGTTAGGATCAGAAACGGCATTTGATTAAACTCCATTTATGAAGGGGAAACCAACACTAGCTCGCCTTATAAGAACCATACTCTGCTTTTGAGAAAGGAGCACTATTCTACTCTACTGTGGTTCCTATACAGCCAGAACAGTGAGCTTGCTCAGAACAAAAGAACTGTGCTTCCTACACACACGGGCCATATCGAGTCCAACTCTGCTTAGGAAACTGACAAGAACACTAGCTTCTCTTCCGTCCAATACACTGTACTTGCTGGGAAGAGACGCGAGTGCTCTTTGCACTGTTTGTCAATGGGAGAGCAAAAGTGACTTTCCTTACCAGAAAACAACTCTTGCTCGTAGGACCACAAACTACATGTGATTCAAATCTGTTTATGAAAGGGAAACCAACACTAGCTCGCCTTACAAGAAACACACTCTGCTTTTGAGAAAGGAGCACTCTTCCAGTCTACTGTGTTTGGTGTACAGCCAGAACAGTGAGGTTGCTCATAAAAAAAAAAAAACTGGGCTTCCTACACACACAGGCCATATCTAGTTGAACTCTGCTTAGGAAACTGACAAGAACAGTAGCTTCTCTTCCATTCTATATGCTGCATTTGCTGGTAACAGACGCCAGTGCTATTTGCACTGTGTATGGCAATGGGAGCACAACAGTGACTTTTCTTACTAGAAAACAACTCTTGCTCGTTTGACCAGATACTTCTTGTGATTTAACTCAGGATATGAAGGGGAAACCAACACTACCTCGCCTTACAAAAAACACACTCTGCTTTTGAGAAAGGAGTACTCTTCTACTCTACTGTGGTTCCTATACAGCCAGAACAGTGACCTTGCTCAGAACAAAAGAACTGTGTTTCCTACACACACGGGCCATATCGAGTTCAACATTGCTTAGGAAACTGACAAGAACAGTTGCTTCTCTTTCATCCAATACACTGTACTTGTTGGGAAGAGATGCAAGTGCTCTTTGCACTGTGTGTGTCAATGGGAGCACAAAAGTGACTTTCCTTAACAGAAAACATCTCTTGTTCGTAGGACCACAAACTGCATGTGATTCATATCCATTTATGAAGGGGAAATCAACACTAGCTCGCCTTACAAGAAACACACTCTGCTTTTGAGAAAGGAGCACTCTTCTACTCTACTGTGTCCTATACAGCCAGAACAGTGAGGTTGCTCATAAAAAAAGAACTGGGCTTCCTACACACACGGGCCATATCTAGTTCAACTTGGCTTAGGAAACTGACAGGAACAGTAGCTTCTCTTTCATCCGAAACACTGCACTTGCTAGGAACAGACGTGAGTGTTATTTGCAGTGTGTATGGCAATGGGAGCGCAACAGTGACTTTCCTTACCTGAAAACAACTCTTGCTCGTATGACCAGAAACTTCTTGTGATTTAACTCAAGTTATGAAGGGGAAACCAACACTACCTCGGCTTACAAGAAACACACTCGGCTTTTGAGAAAGGAGCACTTTCCACTCTACTGTGTTTCATATACAGCCAGAACAGTGACCTTGTTCAGAACAAAAGAACTGTATTTCCTACACACATGGGCCATATCTAGTTCATGTCTGCTTAGGAAACTGACAGGAAGTGTAGCTTCTCTTCCGTCCAAAACACTATATTTGCTGGGAACAGAAGCGAGCGCTATTTGTACTGTGTATGGCAATGGTAGTGCAATAGTGACTTTCCTTACCAGAAAACAACTCTTGGTCTTAGGACCAGAAATTGCATGTGATTCAACTCCGTTTATGAAGCAGAAGCCAACACTAGCTCGCCTTACAAGAAACACATTCTGCTTTTGAGAAAGGAGCACTCTTTCTTGGGTCTCTGAGGGAGTTGAAGATTAGTTAGTTGTAGTTTAAGGTTAGTTAGTTATAGTTGAAGATTGATTAGGATAGAAAGTGAATTAGATACATTTTGGACTTACCAAAATAGGATAGATAATGAAATTATTTTCTCTGAATTTGTCAAGTACAAATGGACTAGACATTGTTTAGACATTTATTACTTGTATATATTGTATATAGTTCTTGTACTTTTGTATATAGTTTTTCTTTTGTTAGTTATAACCTTTTTCTTTTTTTTCTTTTTATTAAAATAGACAAGGGGAAATATGGTGGTATTTTACTTGTACTGAAATATGATTTTAATTGTATGTTAATAAATAAATTTGCCCAGGGATCAGAGCTATTAGAGCCATATCAAGTATGTGGTGGTAGTGGCACATGCCTTTAATCCCAGCACTTGGTAGACAGAGCTAGGTAGATATCTTTGTGTAAAAGAATACAACCAGCATTGGAGACACACACCTTTAATCTCCATCCCAACCATGGAAGACCTGGAAGTCTTTACAGACAGGCAGGGACGAGGCATGGCTTTACAACCAATGAGAAGGCAGAACAGCTAGATTGTATAAAGACATACACACAGAAAGTAGGTCCCTTTTTCGGAGAGCTCTCTTGGCTGAAGAGGATCGCTGAAGCAGGAAGGGTGAGGCTCTTAGCTCCGACCTCTTGGCTTTCTTCTCTGAATCGGTTCTGTGTTTCTTATTTAATAAGACGGTTGGTTACATCTACACCTGTCCTCCATCCTCCCACTCCCCGAGCCTTCCCTCACAACCCACTCTCCCATTCCCACCTCCTCCAAAGCAAAGTCTTCCCTGGGGAGTCAGTAGAACCTGGTATGTTCAGATGAGGCAGGTCCAAGCTCCTCTTCCCTGCTTAATGTCTTTACAATACAATGTGGAGAAGTTATCCAGCCATGGCTGTTGTGGTTCTAAATGTCTTCTCTAGAGCTGGTTCATAAATTTCCTTAGATATGAGGAAATTTCTGCTATTGTTTCACAGAACTTGATTTTTATGCTCTGATTATCTCCACTCTATCTTCAATGCCAGATATTTATATTTAGTCTCTGAGGTGTTTTTGAACAAGAATGTCCCCCACAGGTTTAGATAATTGAACACTTGGTCCCAGATGGCAGTACTAATTGGGGAGGATGTGGAATATCAGGGAGATGGAGCCTTAGTAGATGACATCTGTCCCTGGAGACAGGCCTTGAATGGTCATAGTGTATGCCCTTGTGTTTGCTCTCTGCTTCCTGAGTGTGGTTGAGATGGAACCTCTAAGCTTCCTTTTCCTGCCCCCATGTGGGCCATTTGTGCTAAGTCTCCCCACCATGATAGACTCCCATGCCTTTGGATCTAGAAGCCCAAATACACTCTTCATTCTGTAAGATGCTTCTGGTCATGGTGTTTTATCACAGAAACAGAAAATTAACAAGTGCAATATCTGAATAGCAGCATTCCAGAGATCTTGAATGATGTGTCCATTACATTTAATTTATTAATGCCTTAATATAATAATATGCCCACCTTGATTCCCAGCCCTGATGTTCTTCTGCTTGATTCTCTCTATTGCTGATGCATTTTAAAGTTTCTATACTTATTGTATAGAGATATCCATGTTATTTTTTCCTTTTATCATTAAGAGACTCATTTGAAACAGGAAACAGAGACACAGCAACATCGAAACTAATGCACACTCTTTTGATGAGAAAACTGACCCGACACCCGTCTGATACAAACCCAATCAAAACTGGGCTGGACTAGGTTCACTAGCCATGGACACGGACATGGATGGCTCAGAGTCACCATCCTGTGTAGAGATCTTCTGAAGGAATTTCCCTAGAACTCCTACTGTGAGAGAAAGAAAGGGCCAGCGATGACAGTCACCTTGATCAGGATGGGTCACCTTAGCTATGGTCCTCTTCCCCTCTGTTTACACTCAGACCTCACTGAACCTCTTTGTTCCTTCCCCCAATGTGCCTACAAGGAACAAATCCCCTTTTTTCTGCTTTTCGTTATCAACTGTGTTTTTAATGGACTCATTGAGGACAGGTGACTTGTTGGGGCCAACTCCGATGGCCTGAACACAAAGCAGGAACATGATTCAGAAAATGTTTTTAAATTTTATATTTTAATTGCATGTTTTTAAACATCTCTCTGAGAATTTGTTAAAAATAATAAAAGAATAAAATTTCTATGAGAAAATCATACTAGTCACACAAAATTTGAAAATCCAGAATGTCAGCAGCTTTTAAGACACTGGGCAGTTTGGGGAGTCCACTCATCTTTGCCCAACATTATGTTCCATTTGTCGTACAAAAGACGCATCACTGCGAATCTGGAAATGTGCTTAAAGCATTTATTGTAATTCAAAACACTGAATTTTTTCAACATCAGAAACACAAGGAATACTCCAGCTGTGCTTCGTGGGGTGTTCTGTACACACGCTGCTTTTCTTTTGTTCTGTTCATGGCCTCCACTCCTGGGGCAGGAGGCTAGCTTACTCACTGTTTTCTGTCCTTGTCCTTTAGCATTTAAGTCAGACATTCGAGCATCATGGACACCTCTGCCACAGACTTCTCAACACCTGTTTCTTAGGTTTCACCCTTGTCCCAATAGGGGCTTCTGGGGTGATAGCCTGTCAGTTACAGCTTGTAGGCATGTGACAGGAAACTAGAGACCAGGATGAGCTACATCAAGGCTAACATATGAAAGAAGTCAGTTGGCCAAGAAAGCCCATTACTGCTGGGTTTCATGTAGAAAGGGAGGGTGCCAGATATGACCATGTAAATGGCCTAACATGGGCTCTGCCTAGTAATTTACCTCGAGCTGAAATATCCCCTCCAGATGGAGAGGGGAGGCTCCTGAGATGTCACACATCTGGGAAATATGAAATCTAGAAGATTCATGAGGTCCTTCCCCTAGGTTAGAGAAAAAGTCAGCTATGGCTGGACTTTGAGCATCTGAGCTTCTGGGAGCCACATCCCAACCTGTTGCCCTGCCTTCTGCTCTCCTACAGCAGGGAAGGCCTCTGGTCTCTGAGCCAGGTATTTGGCGCTGGATATGAAAAAGAAAATTTTCTAGCTTCTCAAGAGGGTGAACTGAGATTCCACAACATTCTGAACAGGAAGTCATTGCTAAAAGTCAGATAATGTTGTATGTGCATGCATGTAATTCTGTGTGTGTTGTTTGCATGCACACATGCATGTACATTTCAGCTGTCTGGTAACAGTATACTAAACATGTGCTGTTCACCTAATTTCCCCTGGGCTGCCTCCCCTTGCTTAGACTCTGAGGATATAATTTCTGGAGGATGCAGATGTCTTACAAAAGCCAATTGTCTGAATGACTGCAAAATGCTCAGAATAACATTTGCCACTAACTTTGATAATATGTTCCACTTCTTACTGATTTCTGTTACCTTTTAGGGTCCGTCCTCTTTTGCAAAGATATTCCATGGAAAGAAATTTTACTGTTGACCTATAAATATTAAGGAACACAGGCTTTGATAATAAAAATTCCACTTTATAGATGAATATTTGCATGTCAATATTAATATGAATTTCATAATACTCCATTTTAAGGACAAAACTCCTCAAATTACCATACTCAAATTTTTGAGTAAAATTACTCAAAAATAACATTTTTATTTTCAAGTAATCACAATGTATAGATTGTAGTGTCCTAATTATGAAACTGATTACTTTTGCCCAGGAATTATGAAATATATTTACAATGTAGCAGTGACCCCCAGTGGTCAGAAAAGGATGGGCAACTGTTCATAGTTTAAAAGGCAGATAGCCTCTTCCTTCCAAACTGAATTTTTACAAAGAGTTAAACCCACACTCATGTTGTTTGATCCAGACAGGAACTAGTATTTGTAACTCTGTAGTTTACAAAGAACTGTGAATGCATGTAGCCAAGTCATAATCACAAGAATATTAAATTACCGCTCAAAGGCATTTAACTGTGCACGAATCAGGATTTTCTTATAAATTTTAGTAGTGTCCTGAAATTCGGAAGTTCCTCTAAACATCCACCTATGATGGAGGGGAAAGTGAGAAATAGACAAGCCACCTGGCCCCATCATATTTTTTACTTAAAGGTCTGAAGGACTCATATTAGATATTTCACTCAAAAATAAATGTCTGAAAGGAATCACCCTCACATCCATGCCTGGAGCATGCTTCATTCCTGCTTCGTTTCCTTGTTCTTTTCTTTGAGAAAGGGTCTCACTGTGTAGCCCTGGCTAGCCTGGAACTTGATATGTAGGTCAGGCTGGCCTTGAACTCACAGAGATCCACTTGCCTCTTCTTGAGGCGTGCTGGAATCAAAGGTGTGTGCCACCTCACACCAGCTCTGACTTTGTTTCTTGAACTGATTCCTGCTCATCACAGTTATCCTCTCTTCTGGTCTAGCAGTGTGGCTGACAGCCTCAATGACTTCCGGTGTCAAGTTGAAGTTGAGACAACATGTTGACCTTACTGATGACCACAACTCAGAGTTAAACCTATCTCTTGGAATGTTTATATGCCATTGTTCTTGTGTGCAGGCCGTTTGTTAATAGTTTTCTTCCTGTGCCTGTTCTAAGTTTAAACACTTCTGCAGGGCAGCACCATGTACTGTGTATCTGAGCTCTTGATGCTTCTGTTAAAACCGTGATTCCCTCTTTCTGTGACGGTCTTCAAAACACAGAGGCAGGGAAGGTCAAATTGACTACTTACTAGGAGAACTACTGGAACATCAAGAACAGCTCCAGAGCAAGTGGACACCAGAGGGATGATGGACACTCTGAGTGAGGCTCAAGGGTGAGAGGGCTGATGGTTAAGGCAACCTAGAATATAAAACACCACTGATGTAGACTCACTAGCATACTACAGACAGGCAGTGCAGTGGTCAGAGAACCTGGAGACAGGTTCATAGACATGTCCCCAGAGAAAGGATAAGTGATGTGGCATCATATTGCTACTGAAGAATTACACGGGTGTAGGAGAAATGGCAGAGGAGGAGGAAGGAGAAGAGGTATTTGTGGTAACAATGCCTGCAGCTTTCCAGTTTCTGACAGAAACCTAACCCTAGTCTCAGGCTGCTGGTGGCCATGCTATGCTGTCTCCTCCTGCTGCACTAGGTCACTTAAGAACAGAAACAGTAAACACACTGACTTCCTTCTCATAGATTCCTTCTGCCATGCTCGTCCTCTCTGCGAATTTCCACACTGTTTTAGCAGTTGCACCCCACTTTTCTCCTCTGCTTGCCTTCTTCACATTGGTCTGCCTTTTGTCGCTTCTAGATACCTAAGGTGTTTCTCCTCCCTGCATTTGTTTTCAAGGTTTCTTCCAGCGTCTTCAGGTTTTAGGATCTGAAGATGGCACTCAGTCTTGAGTGTGTTTATCTGGCCTGGTGTCCTTGAGCATCCTCAGCCTGCCTTGATGTTCACATGACCCATGTCTAGTCTAAGGGATCTTCTGCAGTCTATTCTAAGTCCTCGCTAACCTCAGCCTTTCTTAATACAGTGAGTCCTAAATCTATCAATGATGCATGAACATCTCAAGATTTCCCCCCAAAGCGCATGTGTGACAGTTTCCTCAGCATCTCCACAGAGACAGCCAATAGCATTCTCAAATGTCACATCTGGTCTTTCCCATGTCACGTAACGTCAACTCACTCCTTTGTGCTCCTCAGTACTGCTAGGTTTCAAACCTGGGACAAACGGCTGAGGTGCCTATACCTATATCAAAATAGACTTGACCACCAGGTTCTCCCTGTATCCCTCAGTCCCTATCTGTTAAAGGGTCTTCCTGGCTGGCATACCAGGCCCCCTACCCTGACCTTCTCCAGCCCTGGGGCTAGGCTGCCCTTCTCCTAGCTACCCTTCCTTAATCCAATCATTTTGGTTGAGTGCTATCTGTGTACCTTTGGGCCTCCTGGCTGCTGCATCTGGTTCCCCTCTTTCCTCTCTCCCTTCCCCTCCTCCATCTCCTCACATGACCCACCTCAGTCTGGTCATGTCCATTCTGGGCTCTCCCGGATGTTCTAGCCTCTGGCTATGCTCTCCCACATATCTACAATAAACCTTCTCCTCCATACATACCTAGGAGCAGTCATGTATCCTTTTCCTTTTTTCCATTCAAGTACATACTTCGTTCAACTTAGATGCTACTCTTTGCCTATCTCTCATTCAACAAACACTCATGCTGGGGTGTCCCTCCTACACGCATGCATTCAAGTCTATACTGAAACTACAGCAGTGAGCAACAACTTGACCAAAAAAGGCTTCACGGGGCTTACATACAAGAAGATAGGCTCAGGCAATATGCAACATCAAAATTTATAGGTGGGGATCAAGAGTGCTGTGGGTGTCATTTGACATTTTTAGTGGCATGATGAAAGCTTCACCAGGAAGGTGGCAGCTGAACCTCTTCTTGGAGGGCATGAGAACCCAGGTGTGTGAATATGTAGAGGGGTTTTCCAGGCAGAGGATATGGTAAATGCAAACACTCTGAGTCACCTGGCCCAGAACGATGAGGCCTGTGTGACTGGAGCCCCATGGGAGCTTCAAGACAGGAGGGTGGGGAAACAGAAACGGAGGCAAGTCAGATCTGGCAGGGACTTGACAACCAGTGAAAGATTGGTTTTTACAAGATGAGACGGGAAGCCCCAGTTCTGGACAGAAGAGTCATGACTTGGCTCCTTTTTTTTTTTTTTTTTTTTTTAAACCAGGGTTCCATTGCCTTTTCTCTGAGAAACCACCGTTTGAAAGTGAAGGTGTGGTCAGTAAGGGAGGTTGGAAATGATATTGACTTCACAGATTCACAGCTACAGGGCTGTCCTATACGCCCTATGAACTAGCAAGCTTAACACTTGGGAAGACTCAGAAATGTTTGAGGAATGCCTTAATGGTCTAGAAACCACTGTCCAAACAATGTTACAGCAACCCTGAGAAAAGCAGGAGACTGTCCCAGAAATGGATCAATTTTAAGATGAGCTAAGATTCAGGTGTGGGAAAACCTGGAGTTAATTTCCGCTTCTGGTTTCAAATGGGTATCTCTATTTCATCCTATATGGATTTTAGAGTAATCTGTCGTTTACTCATTTTTATTAAGTATCTTGGGTTTTGTTGTTGTTGAATAAACTATAAAAATGTAAGAGCATACCAATGCAATAAAATAGTCTATTGATGTGGTTTTATAGGGGTTGTCTACTTGACAGGACATAGACTCACCTGTGAGGCAAGCCTCTGCCAGGCCTGTAAGGGATTGTCTAGGTTATGTTAATTGAGAGAGAAGACTCACCCTAGGTGTGGAGGACTATTCCTTGGACTAAGCTCCTGGACTGTGTGGAAAGAAAGCTCTCTGAGCATGAACACTCATCTGTCTTCGACTCTGACTGAGGCCGCATCATGATGAACTGCTTCAAGCTCTGGCCTCCCGATTTCTCCACTGTGATAAACTGCAACCTCCAACTTTGAGAGCAGACAACCCTTTCTTCTTCCATTGGTACACTGTATCACAGGAACAGCAAAAGTCACTGAGTGAAGAGTGCCCCAAACCTCCAGAATGTTCATTTGAAGTCTCTTCATGTACTGTGTGCATAGATATATACACATCTGAGACATTTGAGGCTCCACTGTCCAACCTACATGGGGAATTAAAGGCCATGCCCCTGTCCTGGGACACAGTCCATGCAGCCTTTGGTATTCTTTACCCACCTGATATTTAATGAGAGTAAAGAGATGGAATTGCTTTTTTTTTTTTAATTTTTATTTTGCAATACAATTCAGTTCTACATATCAGCCACAGATTCCCTTGTTCTCCCCCCTCCCGCCCCCCTCACCTTCCCCCCAGCCCGCCCCCCATTCCAATCTCCTCCAGGGCAAAGCCTTCCCCACAGACTGAGATCAACCTGGTGGACTCAGTCCAGGTAGGTCCAGTCCCCTCCTCCCATGCTGAGCCAAGGGACCCTGCATAGGCCCCAGGTTTCAAACAGCCAACTCATGCAATGAGCACAGGACCCGGTCCCACTGCCTGGATGCCTCCCAAACAGATCAGGCCAATCAACTGTCTCACCCACTCAGAGGGCCTGATCCAGTTGGTGACCCCTCAGCCATTGGTTCATATTTCATGTGTTTCCGTTTGTTTGGCTATTTGTCTCTGTGCTTTATCCGACCTTGGTCTCAACAATTCTCTCTCATATAAACCCTCCTCATTCTCGCTAATTGGACTCCCAGAGATCCACCTGGGGCCTAGTCATGGATCTCTGCCTCCAGATCCATCAGTAGTTGGATGAGGTTTCTAGCACGACAATTAGGGTGTTTGGCCATCCCATCACCAGAGTAGGTCAGTTCGGATTGTCTCTCGACCATTGCCAGCAGTCTGTTGTGGGGGTATCTTTGTGGATTTCTGTGGGCCTCTCTAGCACTTTGTTTCTTCCTATTCTCATGTGGTCTTCATTTACCATGGTCTCCTATTCCTTGTTCTCCCTCTCTGTTTTTGATCCAGCTGGGATCTCCCACTCACCCAAGCTCTCTTTCCCTCGACCCTCGCCCTTCACTACCCCCACTCCTGTCCAGGCTGTTCATGTAGATCTCATTCCATTTCTCTGTCGTTGGGCGATCCCTGTGTCTTTCTTGGGGTCCTGTTTTCCAGGTAGCCTGCCTGGTGATGTGAGTAGCAGTCCAGTCATCCTTGTTCCACATCTAGTATCCTGTTATGAGTGAGTACATACCATGTTTGTCTTTCTGAGTCTGGGATACCTCACTCAGGATGATTTTTTCTAGATCCATCCATTTGTCTGCAAACCTCATGATGTCATTGTTTTTCTCTGCTGAGTAGTATTCCATTGTGTATATGTACCACATTTTGTTTATCCATTCTTCAGTTGAAGGGCATCTAGATTGTTTCCATGTTCTGGCTATTACAAACAACGCTGATATGAACATAGCTGAACAAGTGCTCTTGTGGTGTGGTTGAGCATTCCTTGGGTATATGCCCAAGAGTGGTATAGCTGGATCTTGGGGGAGATGGATTCCCAATTTTCTAAGAAATCGCCATATTGATTTCCAAAGTGGTTGTATAAGCTTGCATTCCCACCAGCAGTGGAGGAGAGTTCCCCTAGCTCCACATCCTCTCCAGCATAAGGTGTCTTCAGTGTTTTTGATCTTAGCCATTCTGACAGGCGTAAGGTGGTATCTCAGAGTTGTTTTGATTTGCATTTCCCTGATGATTAGGGAAGTTGAGCAATTCCTTAAATGTCTTTCAGCCATTTGAGTTTCCTCTGTTGAGAATTCTCTGTTTAGTTCTATAGCCCATTTCTTAATTGGACTGTTGGGCATTTTGATGTCTAATTTCTTGAGTTCCTTATATATTCTGGATATCAGTCCTCTGTCAGATGTGGGATTGGTGAAGATCTTTTCCCATTCTGTAGGCTGTCGCTTTGCTTTGTTGACCGTATCCTTTGCCCTACAAAAGCTTCTCAGTTTCAAGAGGTCCCATTGATTGATTGTTTCTCTCAGTGTCTGTGCTACTGGTGTTCTATTTAGAAAGTGGTCTCCTATGCCAATGTGTTCAAGACTACTTCCTACTTTCTCTTCTAGCAGGTTCAGAGTAGCTGGATTTATGTTGAGGTCCTTGATCCACTTGGACTTAAGTTTTGTGCACGGTGATAGATATGGATCTATTTGCAGCCTTCTACATGTTGATATCCAGTTTTGCCAGCACCATTTGTTGAAGATGCTTTCTTTTTTCCATTGTGCACTTTTGGCTTCTTTGTCAAAAATTATTTGTTCATAGGTGTGCGGATTAATATCAGGGTCTTCAATTCGATTCCATTGGTCCACATGTCGGTTTTTATGCCAGTACCAAGCTGTTTTTATTACTGTAGCTCTATAGTACAGCTTGAAGTCAGGGATCGTGATGCCTCCAGAGGTTGTTTTATTGTACAGGATTCTTTTGGCTATCCTGGGTTTTTTGTTTTTCCATATGAAGTTGAGTATTATTCTTTCCAGGTCTGTGAAGAATTGTGTTGGTATTTTGATGGGGATTGCATTGAATCTGTAGATTGCTTTTGGTAAGATTGCCATTTTTACTATGTTAGTTCTGCCTATCCATGAGCATGGGAGATCTTTCCATTTTCTGACATCTTCTTCAATTTCTTTTTTCAGGGACTTAAAGTTCTTGTCATATAGGTCCTTCACTTGCTTGGTTAGTATTACCCCAAGGTATTTTATGTCATTTGTGGCTATAGTAAAGGGTGATGTATCTCTGATTTCCTTCTCCGCTTTTTTGTCCATTGTATATAGGAGGGCTACTGATTTTTTGGAGTTGATCTTGTATCCTGCTATGTTGCTGAAGGTGTTTATAAGCTGTATCAGTTCCTTGGTGGAATCTTTGGGGTTGCTCAAGTATACTATCATGTCATCTGCAAATAGGGAAAGCTTGACTTCTTCCTTTCCAATTTGTATCCCCTTAATCTCCTTATGTTGTCTTATTGCTCTGGCTAGAACTTCAAGTACTATATTGAATAAGTATGGGGAGAGCGGACAGCCTTGCCTCGTTCCTGATTTTAGTGGAATTGCTTTGAGTTTCTCTCCATTTAATTTGATGTTGGCTGTTGGCTTGCTGTAAATTGCCTTTATTATGTTTAGGTATGTTCCCTGTATTCCTGATCGCTCCAAGACCTTTATCATGAAGGGGTGTTGGATTTTGTCAAATGCCTTTTCAGCATCTAGTGAGATGATCATGTGGTTTTTTTCTTTGAGTTTGTTTATATGGTGTATCACATTGACAGACTTTCGTATGTTGAACCATCCTTGCATCCCTGGAATGAATCCTACTTGATCATGGTGGATAATTGTTTTGATGTGGTCTTGGAGTCTGTTTGCCAGTATTTTATTGAGTATTTTTGCATCAATGTTCATGAGGGAGATCGGTCTGTAGTTCTCTTTCTTTGTTGTATCCTTGTTTGGTTTGGGAATCAGGGTAATTGTAGCCTCATAGAAGGAGTTTGGTAATGTTCCTTCTGTTTCTATTGTATGGAACAATTTAGAGAGTATTGGTATTAACTCTTCTTTGAAGATCTGGTAGAATTCTGCACTGAAACCATCTGGTCCTGGGCTTTTTTTGGTTGGGAGACTTTTAATGACTGTTTCTATTTCGTTAGGGGTTATTGGACTATTTAAATAGTTTATCTGGTCTTGATTTAATTTAGGTATGTGGTACCTATCCAGAAAATTATCCATTTCTTTTAGGTTTTCCAGTTTTGTGGAATAGAGGTTTTTGAAGTATGACCTGATGATTCTCTGGATTTCCTCAATGTCTGTTGTTATGTCCCCCTTTTCATTTCTGATTTTGTTGATTTGGATGCTCTCTCTCTGTCTTTTGGTTAGTTTGGATAAGGGCTTGTCTATCTTGTTGATTTTCTCAAAGAACCAACTCTTTGTTTCATTAATTTTTTGTATTGTTCTCTTTGTTTCTATTTTATTGATTTCAGCTCTCACTTTGATAATTTCCTGGCATCTATTTTTCCTGGGAGACTTTGCTTCTTCCTGTTCTAAAACTTTCAGGTGTGCTGTTAAGTCACTAGTGTGAGATTTCTCCAGCTTATTTATGTGGGCGTTTAGTGCTATGAATTTCCCTCTTAGTACTGCTTTCATAGTGTCCCATAGGTTTGGATATGTGGTGTCTTCATTTTCGTTGATCTCTAGGAAGTCTTTAATTTCTTTCTTTATTTCTTCCTTAACCCATTGGTGATTCAGGTGGGTATTGTTCAGTTTCCATGAGATTGTAGGTTTTCTGTAGTTTTTGTTGTTGTTGAAATCCAACTTTAGACCATGGTGGTCTGATAGAACACAGGAGGTTATTCTAATTGTTTTGTATCTGTTTAGATTTGCTTTGTGACCAAGTATGTGGTCGATTTTAGAGAAGGTTCCATGGGGTGCTGAGAAGAAGGTATATTCTTTTTTGTTAGGATGGAATGTTCTGTAGATGTCGATTAAGTCCATTTGAGTCATGACATCAATTAAGTCCTTTATTTCTCTGTTAAGTTTCGATTTGGGGGATCTGTCCAGTGGTGAAAGTGGGGTGTTGAGGTCTCCCACTATTAATGTGTGGGGTTTTATATGTGATTTAAGCTTTAATAATGTTTCTTTTACATGTGTGGGTGCCCTTGTGTTTGGGGCATAAATGTTCAGAATTGAGACTTCATCTTGGTGGATCTTTCCTGTGATGAGTATGTAATGCCCTTCTTGATCTCTTTTGATTGATTTTAGTTTGAAGTCTATTTTGCTGGATATCAGGATGGCTACACCCGCTTGTTTCTTAAGACCGTTTGATTGGAAAGTCTTTTCCCAGCCTTTTATTTTTAGGTAGTGTCTATCTTTGAATTTGAGATGTGTTTCTTGTATGCAGCAGAAAGATGGGTCCTGCTTTCGTATCCATTCTGTAAGCCTATGTCTTTTTATAGGTGAATTAAGTCCATTGATATTGAGGGATATTAATGTCCAGTGATTGTTCATTCCTGTTATTTTTTGGTGGTGATGTGTGTGTACTTTTCTTCGTTGGGGTCTACTGCTGTGGCTTTATCTATTGCCTGTGTTTTCGAGGTTGTATCTGACTTCCTTAGGTTGGAATTTTCCTTCTAGTGCTTTCTGTAGGGCTGGGTTTGTGGATAAATATTGTTTAAATCTGGCTTTGTCATGGAATGTCTTGTTCACTCCATCTATGACGATTGAAAGTTTTGCTGGGTATATTAGTCTAGGCTGACATCCATGGTCTCTTAATGTCTGCATTACATCTGTCCAGGACCTTCTGGCTTTCAAAGTCTCCATTGAGAAATCGGGTGTTATTCTGATAGGTTTGCCTTTATATGTCACTTGGCCTTTTTCCTTTGCTGCTCTTAATATTCTTTCTTTATTCTGTACGTTTAATTGTTTAATTATTATGTGGCGAGGGGACTTTTTTTGGGGGTCTAGTCTGTTTGGTGTTCTATAGGCTTCCTGTATCTTCATAGGCATTTCCTTCTTTAAGTTGGGAAAGTTTTCTTCTATGATCTTGTTGAATATATTTTCTGTGCCCTTGAGTTGGTATTCTTCTCCTTCTTCTACCCCTATTATTCGTAGGTTTGGTCTTTTCATGGTGTCCCAAATTTCTTGGACATTTTGGTTCATGACTTTGTTGACTTTAGTGTTTTCTTTGACTGATGAATCCATTTCTTCTATTGTATCTTCAACGCTAGAGATCCTCTCTTCCATCTCTTGCATTCTGTTGATTATACTTGCATCTGAAGTTCCCAATCGTTTTCTCAGATTTTCTATTTCCAGCATTCCCTCTGTTTGTGTCTTCTTCATTTTTTCTATTTCCCTTTTCAGGTCTTGGACTGTTTCCTTCATTTGTTTCATTGATTTTTCTTGATTTTCTTTCAGTATTTTATTGTTCTCTTCCAGGACTTTATTGATTTCTTCTAATTTGTTTGCCCTTTCCTCTAGTTGTTTACAGCGTTCTTCACATTTTTTTGTCTTTTCCTCTACACGAGCCTCTAGCTTCTTCATGATGACATTCATAAGGCTATTTTCTTCTGCTTCTTCCAATTTCTGATGTTCAGGTCTAGGTGTTGGAGGAGGGCTAGGGCCTGGTGATGGTGTATTACTATTCATTTTGTTGTATGTGTTTCTGCCTTGACGTCTGCCCATCTCCTTGTGGTTCGTTCCTGGCCTTATTCGCACACTTGGTTCAGAGCTGACAGATTCAAGAAGTCTCTCTCTCTTGTCGAGATGGGAGCTCTCTTGTCCAAATTGGAAGTCCGGGACAGGATGGAAGCTCTTGTTCAGAAGGGAAGTCCGGGGGAGGATGGGTGCTCTCCTCTCTCTCTCTCTCTCTCTCTCTCTCTCTCTCTCTCTCTCTCTCCTCCAGATGGGAAATCCACGGCAAGATGGGAGCTGGGGGCCAGCCTCTAAGTCTGTGCTTCAGAAGGGAAGTCCGGGGGAAGATGCGGAATTGCTTTTAAAAGAATGTCTTGTCTTAGCCACTGAGATGGCTTAGCAAAGAGGCTTGTCAACCAAACCTGATGACCTGAGTTTGATTCTTTGAGACCCAGATGGTGGAAGGAGAGAACCGACTCCCACAAATTGTCCTCTGGCCTCCACAAGCATGAACAACACATGCACATACACATAGAAAATCAATTAATATATAATATTTAAAAAATAAAATGTGTTTCATTGCATTCAGCATGAGAATGCAAAGAAACCCTACCTTCTCATGACCACGATGTATAAATCACAAAAGGTTTTTCAAAGTCTTTCAGAGAATGGGAGTCTATCCAGAGGCAGCACTTTCTTGTTCCACCAGATCCCTGAAAGGCGCATGCGCAGGCTGCATCACCGGGCTTGTTTCTACAGGCTGGGACGCCACAGCATACCCTGCTTCATGTTCCCTCTGCTTCTCCTCTGGCCTGGCAGAGAATTCCCATGCCGGCCTTCTTCAGCGGACTCAGTAAATCTTTTAGCATCTCAGGAAAGTTCTTCCAGGAGTACAGGATGGCTGCATGTGATGTGCTACCTCCACGGCAGGGTTTGATCACAAAGCCGAATGCAGCTCTGGGCCTGGTTTGTATCTCAGTCATCAGAGGATACAGAAAACCACCATCCCACAGACCTTCGCCTGCCCTGAGAGCTGTGCCGCTTCTGACACCATCAGGATGCCAGATTCTACTGACTTTTCTTCATCCAGTGGCTTCATCCAGCCCAGCGCTTTGCACCAAAGGAAGGCAAAGAGTTACAATGATACACACCCCACCTGAGACTTAGCCACAGATTTGCCTGGAGATAAAGCCGGCTTCCCAGACACAGTCACTCATAATCTTCTTTTTTCTGTTTAGTGTGTCTTTCTTCAGGTCCCTATAGACCAATGTTAAAGGTTTTGATTAGCATGTGCTCCCCAAGACTCAGTCAGAAATGCTATAATAATATCCACCTCAGCTCTTTGGGGGCCACACTACCCCCAATCTTGACTTTTAAAGTACATGTAAGTCCCAAGGGCTTTTAGCAAGAAAGTGGATTTAGGTAGGGTTCTATAATACAATGGCTAATCTTGGTGTCAATTTGACACACCTGGGAAGAGGAAATAACAATGGAGGAATTACCTCCAGATTAGCCTATGGCCATGTCTACAGGGCACTTCTTAATTGCTAATTGGTGTAAGAAAGCCCAACCTGACAGGGCTATACCACACCCCTAGGCCTTGGGTCCTGGGATATATAAAGAAGCCAGCTGACCTAGAGCCTGAGGGTAAGCCTGTCAGCAGCTTTCCTCCATAGCTTCTGCTTCAGTTTTTGCCTCCAATTTCCTGTCCTGGCTTCCCTTGACGACGCACTGTAACCTGCAAGCAGCCAAATAAACTCTTTTCTTCCAAAATTGTGTTTGCTCAGTGTTTCGTCACAGCAACAGGAAACCAAATTAGGTCATAGGCTAATCTGGAAAAATGACCATGACATCTTAAACTTAAAAACTTTTAAAGGAGCATTGGATACAAGTCCTTGAAAAAACAAATGTATACATACACACATGTGTTCATGTGCTTCAATATAGGCACAAAGATAGAGCTCTCTGGAAACATATGATGTCACTGCATTGTTTTTTAATCTTGGTTTTTATAAATCTGCACCTTCAGCTCTGCGCACAGAGGTTTTTGGAAAAGTTGTAATGAGAGGAAGGGCGCACAAGCACATAATATCCTTTCATTATGAACCTAATTAATTTTAATCTTTATGAAAATCTAATAAAGAACTTCTCAGAAGACAGATGGAATAAATTTACATCAGATTTTTAATTTAATATCTAGTATTAATTCACTGAATTAATGTATATTTTACTCAGAATTTTATAACATTATCTAAATTATACAAGATTCAGTATGACAGGCATTTCCATCTGAACTGAACGTTCTTATAACACTGCTGAATGGTTTTTAAGCTACATTAAACAGAGACTCATTTTTTGAATGTAATAAACTTTTGTCACCACGAAGCTTGCCTCAGTGGGAGTTAGTAATGATGTAACAAACAGTATCAGGCTGTGTGTGTCCCATCCCCGCCCGTCTCGTGTGTGTGTGTGTGTGTGTGTGTGTGTGTGTGTGTGTGTGTGTGTCCCCACCGGCTATGATGTAAAGACTGTCTCAACTGTCTCAACTGGTTTTTAAGCACCTAGCCTGACCCATGACCACAGAATTACATTGACCTCTGCCTGGACCTAGGAGTCAGTACAAACCGTTCTTTGTAGGAAACTCAATGACCTCAAATACAGTAAATTAATTTTAAAGAAAATATGTACATGCTGGTGCTAAAATACTTTATACGTGTTCACCAAATAGAGGAGAAAGTAAGTCAAGACACATTCAGCCAAGCAGATCCTAGATTTATGTTTTCTAATATGCAAATATAATTCTAGATAGAATTTTGATACAACATTATTCTACACTTGGGGGACATCATGGAATTTGTCTAAAATGTTAAGACCGTTAGCTCTTGTACAGTCACAATAGTTCTGGTTGATGTGATAAATACATTACAAGTGCAAATTAAGGGGGTGCAGATTAATTCCAGCTTACACTGCAAGCAGTATGGTCTGTCCTGGCAGAGAAGTCAGAGAAGCTAACTGGTCACATGACACCTGCAGACTGGAAGCAGAGAGACAGGAATGCATGCATTCAGTTGCTTCTCTTTTAGGTCACCCCGGGACCCTAGCTCATGGGTAGGTGCTGCCTACATTTAGGATGGGTCTTTCCACTTTAATTAATCTAATTTAAAACATTTCTCACAGACAGCTCAGAGGTTTGTTTTCATGGTGACTCTGAATAGTATCAAAGAGAAGAAAGCGACCACCAGGTGGCAAATGGGTACTTGGCTGCAGTGATTATGAGCACTGGGAATGAGACCTTTCTCTATTGTCCTGTGAAAAAGTGAACCTGGGGGTAGGGGTGTAGATAAATGTTGGTCTCTTATCTGGGAAGTAAAAGGCTGGGAATTTAAGGATTATTAGTATAAATAGGGAACATGAAGAGAGAAGACAGATGTCAGATTGATCTCTGCGGTTTGAGCATTCATAGAGATGTCATTCAAAAGAGACCATGCATTCACAAGGTCACAGGGCAGGAGCCACATGCCCCGACTGGCCCCGAGGATGATCAGTCCTACCAGGAAAGGGAGGCAAGGCTGATTTCTCCTGTCTCCTGGAGGTCCAGATTCAGCACACAGGAAGCCATCACGTCCTCACCTGAAGGCCTGCTGCTCAGAAAGAAACCAGAGAATATTGTCACCAGGGGACCCAACCAAAGAGAGGAAAAGGAAGACACCATTCCCAGTGACTTCTAGCTTCTATTAGTCATGGAAAGGAAAAAAAATTTAGCGAATGGTTGTAAAGAAGCTCCGTCTTTAAGGACAAATCTGCCACCCTGTGGCAGTGGAGAAAAATACACTTAAAAAAACCCCTGCTTGGCGTTTCAGCCTAACCTAGTGGAAGACCCACAGCATGAGATTTCAGGGTTATTATGCCATGTATGCTAAATATTACTTTGTATTTCTGTTGATTCATTTTGGAAACCTTAAGTCATCTTAGAAGGAGAGAACCAAATAGCCTGGTTCAAGAAAAGACGCTTGTCTTTGTCTTAAAGAATATTTATGTATATGTTTATGAATGTCAAGAATGTGTGATAATTTAGACTCAAAAACCAGAGAAAAATATATCCTTCTCAGTTGTTAACATGGTGTTTACACAGATAGCCAAGAAAATACTCTCACTTCTCTTTCATATTTGCTGTCCATCTTCGCAGAAAGCAGCCTTCTACCTAGAGAATTGCATCCCGCAGAGAATTCTCACCACAGTGGCATGTGTTGACTGTCTTATCAATAAACAGTGTACAGGGTGGTCCTTGACTTCACTATCAGGACAGAAGTCACCAGAGCACAGTGGAGAGTCACCGAGGGCACCGACTGCAGAGGCAGGCAGAACCTGGAGGTATGGGGAGTGCACAGGACTTGGGGTCTCTTTCTGAGTGGAAATAGCCTTGCCAAGAAAATGAGGTGGACATCTGGATTCCATAAATTTTAAAGGATTAAATACGATGATTTAGCTTAATGACTGTCACAAATTATGAAAAGAGTGGTGGCCAGTGGGTACGGGATATCCAAAGACACTAGGAAATAATTTTTAAATTTTGTAGAGTGGAGTAATAACATACTAGATATGCAGAATAAGTGATCTTGATCTTTGCAAGTGGCTGATCTCTGAGTTTTAAGCCAGTCTGGTCTAGAGACCCAGTTTCAGAAGAGCCAAGCTTAGGCAGTGAAGGACAGAAAGCCAGGAAAGATTTCAATTGAACAAGTGGGTCATGTTCCAGCTCCAGTAAGCAGCAGATCTTGGCAAATTTGGCCATGTGGTTCTGGCTTTAGAGTTAAGGATAGAAGAAATGGCATGTGTCAGGATGTCCCTGAATGGAGGCCTAGGAGAGAGGCCATTGTGTGAAGCTGGGAAGTTGAAGCCTGGATTTCCTTGGAGAACCCAATGTTAGAGATGCCAGTGTCATGGGATACCTGCAGAGGAGAGCTGCTGATGGAGAATGGAACCAGCTCAGGAGAGAGAGAAATGTGTTGCACTCAACAAAGTTGAACAGAGTTGGGCATCTGAAGAACTTTCTAACATCAGACATTGAAATGCAGCATTTGGAGTTTGTCTGGCTGATTTTCAGTCTTGCTTTGATCCAGTTTTCCTCACTATGCTCCCTTCACTACATTTTGGAATGTTAATGTACATCCTGTGCTATTATATGTTGGAAGTATGTGATCTGGTTGTTTTATTTTGATTTTATAGGGGATTACATTTAAGAGACTTATGAATTTCAGAAAAGTCCTTGAACTTTGGACTTTAAAACATTGTTGAGATTGTGATAGACAATGGAGACTTTTGAAGTTGACTGTATTCATTTTGCATTATGATATTTTTACAAGTTTATGGGTACAGGGGAGTGGAATGTGGTAGTTTGAATGTAACTGACCCCCATAGTTTCATAGGGAGTGACTATTAGGAGGTATGGTTTAGTTGGAGCGGACATGACCTTTTTTGAGCAAATGTGTCACTGTGAGTGTGGGCTTTGAGGTTTCCCATGCTCAGGACACCACTGAGTGTCTTAGTTGACTTCCCACTGCCTGCAAGATATAGGAGGCTCAGCTACTGCTCCAGCACCATGTCTGTCTGCATGCTGCCATGCTCCCCATCATGATGATAATGGAGTGAACTTCTGAAAGTGTAAGGGAGCTCCATCAATTAAATGTTGTCCTTCTAAGAGTTGCTGTGGTCATGGTGTCTCTTTACAGCAATGGAAACCCTAACTAAGGCAAATATGCATGAGGGTGAGGTCTAAAGTGCCATGGACACGCTAGGATGCTGGCGATGCAAGGAATGTGGGATGTATGTAAGCACGCTCACATTTAAAAAGTGGAATGAGCCTGAGAGAGGCCAGATGTACTGCAGGAGTTAAGGCTGAAAAGGGCCTCTCTATGTCCTTTGGAGTTCATTTCTTGTAATCATATTCCCCACTTTCTTGTGCTGGAGCTACAAGCTTTGGTATTTTTCTCACTTGTATTTGGTCTCGCTCTTTTTAAGATTTTTGTGTACCATTACCTACACTTTCCTTTTAGAATGCTGGTCTTTAATTTGTGACTTTGTATGTTTAAAGACTCAATATTCATTCTGATTTTGCAAAGGATTAAAGCTTTGAGACTCAGAAGAGCCTTTGGATTTCAGACTTTTGTACATTGTTTGAATTGTGAATCATATGGGGACATTCCAAGTTGCAATAAATGCAGTTTACATTATGAGAAATTCATGAGCCTTATGTATGGAATATTCTTATTTATTTGTGAAGTGTCTTCCAGAGAGCCATCCAATAAATTCCTTCCCCAAAAATAGAGGTGCATTTTTTTTAAAAGTTGTGGGATCTTTAAAAGTTAAGGAATGCCCTGTACAGTAGATCGCTAGAGCCACCCCTTTGAGGGATTATCCTCAATCTTTAGTTTCAGAAGTGCTCAGCTTATAGGTCAACCATAACCGGAACATCTGCCGCCTCACAGTTCAGCCACCTTCCACTGATTTCCTACACCATGCCTTCTTCATTCACATGGACTTAAACTCTCTAAAGTGATGTGCCAAAACCATGCTTTGTTTCTCAAATGGTGTTTGTCACACGACTTAAAGAAGTAATATAGTATCATGGAACAGACAACATTTCATAGTAAATTTTCTTTCTCCTCCTGTCCTTTTCACCAATGAAAGAATGAATTCTACTGAGCAAACATTGTCCAAAATAAATTCCCATCAGGGCTTGGTTCTGAGGCTTAAAGTATCTTAAAAACAAATATTGACATATCACATATATTTTTTCACATATAAGACTGTTTTTGAAACAGAAAATTCCTGCATTTATATTTATCTCAAACTATAAATAAGGACATAGAAAAGTGTTCCAATGCAGCAGTTTAACTAAAGCAGTGCTTCAGTCTTGATGGACAGGGAAGGAGCTTGGCCCTGTCTCAACTTGGCATATCATGCTTTGTTGACTCCCATGGGAGGCTTCATCCTTTCTGAGGAGTGGGTTGGGGAATAGAAATGAGGTTGGAGAGGGAATAGGATGAGAGAGGAAGGGGTGTGTGTGGGAACTGTGGTTGGTATGTAAAATAAACAAAAAATTTAATGAAAAAAAAGCAAAAAACAAAGTAACAAGAGAGGGACCAATATTTGCTGATTGCCTTGTATGGGACACTCAACAGTCAACAGAAAAGGCTTCAGTAGGTTTTATTTTACCCAGAATCACTGGAATGGCAGTAAAAAAGACATTGCAAAAGCAATTAGGATAGCTACTATACATAAAAGGAAGAAGTGTCAGAAAGGGTGTGAGAAATTGTAACCTTTGTGCATTGCTGATAGGTATGGAGAGTGATGTAGGAGCTGGGGGATACAGTATGGCGCCTCCTCACAAACCTAAATGGGGAATTACCATATGATTTTTTTATACATATTTATATTTACTTCACATCTATATTTATTCCCCAAAGAATTTCATTTCAGGCCTCAGATACTCATGTACTTCTGAGAAAATACACTTCTGCATTGCTCATTATAATTGCAAGATACCAAGAAGAAATCCATTCATGGGTAAAAGAATAAACAATAGATAAACTAAAAAAACTAAAACAGTGCTCATTTACATAAAGAAGGTATGGATGAACCATCAATGACCATCATCAAATACTGTATAGCTGCATTAGTAACTAGAAGAGCTAAAGGGAAATATAGCAATCAAATGGACTCGAACAACTTTGAATGGGTAATTAAATTATTATTTAATTATTATTAATTATTAATTATTCAATAACTTTGTACATTCAAAAATGATATCTTCTAAAAATATATTACAAAGCACATAAACATATAAACATATATACATATATACATATATACACATATACATAAACTATTTACATCAAGGGAAGGAAGGTAAATATAAAATAAACACTGAAGATAGCATAGCATATTAACATAATATAACATAATCTAATAAAACAAGATAAACATATGGAAATAAAAACTGAAGATAATATAATAGTGTAATATAGTATAACATAATAAAACAAAATAAATAGGTGAAAATAACACTGAAGATTATGTAATATTATTCTAAAACATAAAATAAAAATATGCTTTTTTTTGAAGCAATTATTGGAGAAGAGACAGATTTTCTCCTGAGTTGTCTTATTGTGGATGGTCGGAGAAGTTGTCAGGCAATTGTCGAGGCTTGTCCAAGTTCTAGGATGAGAATAATTCATTTTAAATGCACAGTGTTCTCTTCTGCTTTATAAACTATATGGTGAAAAGAGCTAGTTAGAGCATTCATAAAATGCATTTCTAGAACATGTGTGCCAACAGAGACGTTTTTGTAAAGTTCACCTTTCATCCATCATGAACATTCCATTGAATACTTCACTTTCACGACAGATCGATATGCTCTATGACATTTGTGAACCTTAATGCTAACACCTAACTCTAACCTTAAATCTACTCTAACTATATAACAGGAAGCCTAATCGTAAAACTCAACCGAGCCTTAAACTCTAAATTGGGTCCTAACTCTAGTATGTAACAACAGTGAGGAAAACATGGAAGATGGTTAGGAATACCTTTTCTTCTTATGAATGAAACCTTTGTGTTAGAAATCGATTTATGTTCTTTTTACATTTTCAACACCATACTATTCCTTTTCTAAAGAATTTATTCTCTCCCTAACCACCAGACACACTGCCCCATTTTCCTCCTCTATGCCCAGTATTTGAAACTGTTCATATTCTTTAGCTCCCAGCTTTCTCTCTTCAGCTTTATTTCCTAATATTCCTGAACTTTTGAAATGTGACCAAAACATACACACACACATTCTATCTATCTATCTATCTATCTATCTATCTATCTATCTATCTATCTTACTATCTATATCTATATAATCTATCTAAATAACTATATATGTGTATATATATATATATATATATATATATATATATATATATATATATATATATATATATATATATATGCGATTGATGACAATCTTGATTTAGCCAGTTGTTGACTCATGAGATAATCATTCCATTGACAGTTAACTCTTTTTATCCCCCATGCTGCACTGAAATACTTATACTCCTGAGCTGGAAAACTGAGTATATATTTTAGATAAACATTCTTTCTAATACATTTAAAAAAATATAACTCTTACCATCACTTTTTTATGTTTTCTCTTCTATTTCTTGTAGTGGGAAGAAGAGCTCCGTTTTTTGGTGAAACATGCACAAAAGCATGCTCTTATAGCATCAATCTGAAAGAGATTATGTAAAATGAGGAGTTTTTAAACTGAAAATTAAAACAATGTCACCAAAGATTTGAACCATCCATTCAACTAAAAAGGGCAACTATGGCTGATTGCATATTTTACGTACATTCACAATTTTAGAATAAGTTACAATAGTATGAGAATTAAGTACTAGGACTCCTTCAGAAAGGGAGGGACTCTGAGTTCTAGGCTTAGGCTACCTCTGATGTTCCAGAAACTCCAGAACCAGATGAAAGATTCTGACTTCCCTTTAGGACCACATAAGATACCCATGAACTTTGTCCTGGGGCCTGACTTGCATGATCTCCTACAACAACATAAGGTCCAGGGATTTTCCTCCAGAATCCCAGGCAGTATGACTTCCTACACCAAGTGAGGGACCCTGCCTTCTAGATGTTAGGCCCACTGATGAACTAGGCAAACTCCATGACCAGTTGAGAGGCTCTCACTGCTTTGATTCAACCTATGTATTCTGCTCAGGACCATTCCCACAGGTGGCTATGTTTCACCTGCCAGGCACCACCTGTATTGACACATGAACCCTGCTCTAGGCTTAAACAGAGGCTGACTCCCAGAAGAAGGATATCCTTCAAATCACAAACATATTTAAAAATCTCCTTTGAATGTAATTCTAAAATCTAAAAGAAATGGATGTATTTCTAGATTCATTGTATGTAATGAAATTAAGTCAGGAGGAATGATATATATATATATATATATATATATATATATATATATATATCTATATGCACTATTGAGATTGAAGAAGGAACAAAATACTTTTCAACTAAAAACTGACCAGGACCAGATGGAGTATTTGAAGAATTTTACTGAATACCAAAGAAAAATGAATATCATTGCTACTCAGATCATTTCATGAAATAGTAAAACAAAGGATTTCTCCAAAATTTTTATGATGCCAGTAATACCTTGATACCCAAACTAGAGAAAGATTCATACGAAAAGAATTAAAACCACAGACTGATTTTCATGATGAGAACAGATACAAAACTTCTAAATGTGAGATTGACAAGCTGGGGTTTGAGAAATGCCCCAGCATTGACAAGCAATGCCTATTTTTCCAGAGGACCCACTTTCAATGCCCAGCATCCACACCATATCTCACAGCTGTCTGTAACTCCAGTTCCAGGGAATTGGATGCTCTTTTCTGGCCTCTGAGTATACCAAGCACACATATCATGCACAAGAATACATGTAGGCAAATAACCATATATATAAAATTAAAAATGATATTGGCAAAGAGAATTTAAGACCATAACAAAAAGATTATCCATGATGGCCCTTTTGGTTTCATCCAAGAATGCAGGGTAAGAAAAATGTATGTAAATCAATCAATACAACAAATCAAATAAATGGAATAAAGAAATTCACATGATCATCCCAATATATGCATGAACGACCACTAACACAATTGAACATTTGGACCTTAATGATAAAAGTCAGGAGAGGCGAGGTATGGGTAGAGAATATGTCACAATTATACAAGCAATAAACAACAAGCCTACCATCTACATATTCTAAAATGGAGAAAAAATATTAATCTAACCATAATGATGAGAAAAAAAGGCAATCATTGTTCACTGTCTCTATTCTTTTTAATAAAGAGCTGAAGTTCTAGACAGACCCAATAAGGTAAGAAGGATATTAAAGCATACAAAGTGTGAGAGAACTCAGAATGCCCCTACTTAAGGATGGTAGGATTTTATCAGCTGTAAAAGGGTTGAGGCTCCACAAAAAGTCTTTCAGCTGATAAACACTACAACAAATTAGCATTTCACAAATTTAACACCAAAATCAGTGATAACAAACTGAATAAAAAAAATCAATGAAAGAATCCCACTCACCTGCCCTAGGATATAGAATCAACCTTGATAGCCATCAGCAGATGAATAAATAGGGAAAATGTGGTATATACACACAATGGAATATTACTCAATAAAGAAAAATAAAATAGTAAAAATTGCAAGTAAATTAATAGAACTAGAAGAAGTTTTACTCAATGAGGACAGCTAGGATTAAAAAAGCAAATGTGATATGCTGCCCTCATGTGTAGATATTAGACTTTTGTATGTTCAAATAGGATTACACGAGGAAACCTAGAAATTAGACGTGGTCTATTATAGATGGACCCATTGAAAGGGAGGTAGTAAAATATATGTAAAATTAAGTCAGAGAAGGAGAATACTGGATGTTGACAGTTTCAATCACAGAGGGATTGGAGGATAAAGGACAGAATGATGAGTGCCAAATAAAAATGAAGGTCTATGAATAAAGCCTTATAGGAACCAAGATCTTGCAAATTAAGTAAAATATAATTTAAGGGGAGGTAGAACGCAGGTGACAAGAAATAACACTGGAGTGATAAGTACTCTGGGCTAAGGTTTAAGTGGCAATGAAGGTAGAAGAGTAAGTCAGAGCAGGGACTAAGGTGTAACTGAACATAAACTAAGGCTGTATGAAGGCTTGTGGAAGCAACTACTTGGTCAAATAGTTTAAAAGACATACTAAAAAGAGTTAGTTCAGAGGTACCTGGAATGTGTTGACTTAACTCATAAGACATGAAATTTATATTGAAACTCCAAAACAAGGGACAGCATACCTCCCTTTGAGTTGTCTGTCAAGTAGGCCTCCATGTCATCTCAAATAACAATCTATTTCTACACATTCTGGTTGTTTGTCATAACTAAATGGTAAGACTCTTTGTTGAAGATACCACACAGTCTGGTTGCAGGGCATTTAGAATTCAATCCCTAGCAGACAAGGAATTTCTGCCTTTCATCATAATAAAAGTTGTAATTCCAGCCACTGGTCATGAAATACATCAAGAGTCTATCCAGTCTTGGACCTTTCCTATGACAACAGTGACCAGCCAGGCAAGCTGTCCACAATGGTTGTGTGGTAGTTATGTAAATAACCAACCTTGTTAGGAATGGATGGGAGACCTGCGCCAAGCAATGGATTAAATGTCTGATGCTGTAAACCTTGTCAAAAGCTTATGTCTGGAATAGTCATAAGCTAGTTCAGGAGAATTAACTAGTGCTATTATTATTTACATTTATACTCATAGGTTTGTTCGGCTCTCATTGTTGGTCATATGATATTTTTTTCAGAGGGTAATGGTTAATGTTAATATTAACTAGTTAACATGATAAGGATAAGCCAGTGTGAAGGTTCATCTGCAGATGGGTCATTTGCATTGACCTTCCACTACTGAAAGCTCAAGAAACAATGAGGAAGAATGGTCTGAAAACAATGTAAGAGTTTGAAGTACACTGAAATGTTCTTTTGGGGACATGGCATAACGGATGCACAGATCAACTCAGAACAGTTGTGTCTTATACTAGACTTGCACAAGCTCAAGCCAGTCAAGATGCCAGCATGAGTGAGGAAACATCTCTCAAGGCCCCAGCACTAGATGAGGAGCAATTGGCCATGGCTGGTTGTGAAAGGAGGAGATTAATTTATCTGTGGGCTGTGGCTTAGGACAGATTGCTCATGTCCCAGAAAGTGTCTTCACACACATTCACAGATGGTCAGCCCTACTTGGACTCAGTGGGCTATTAATAGTAATTTTAAGAGCCAGGCAGTGGTGGCACACACCTTTAATCCCAGCACTCAGGAGGCAGAGACAGGCGGATCTCTGTGAGTTCGAGGCCAGCCTGGTTTACAGAGCAAGTTCCAGGATAGGTGCAAAGCTACACAGAGAAACACTGTCTCAGAAAACAAAAACAAAAGTTAATTTTAGGAGACATTAAGCAAAGAAGAGGAAGAAGAAAGAAGAAGAAGAAGAAGAAGAAGAAGAAGAAGAAGAAGAAGAAGAAGAAGAAGAAGAAGAAGAAGAAGAAGAAGAAGGAGTTCCACCAGCACAAGATGGAAGGAGTCAGTGGTGAATGTAGTTTTCAAAGAATAAATAATAAGAATACTTAAAAAAAATTTACGTTCTATGTATTAATTCTAGAAGACATACTAAATTTAACCTTATTTGGCCTATGGAACATTACTGTGGAAACAGCATAAATGTGCAATGTAAACTGAAGTATATACTTACAAATGGCCGCTTAGTTTTTCTAGCACTGTGCTGCTTCTGCTCTTCTGAGGCATGCTCTTGGTCTTCCATGACAGATGCTGTTAAGAAGCACACATATTTCACTAAGCAAAGTACAATGAACATTTAGGGAGAAAGCTGTCCATTGCTATAATGAAGGCACATTAGGGATGATAAAATATTTATTTTCGTTTTCCCAAGCAATAGTTTGAATTAATTATAAACTGCAGTGGAAATATTTAAATTTTCTACTCTGCTTAATAAAGGATCTCTCTCCAAAACATGTGTCTGGGTGTGGTTTTTCTCTGAACAGAGGTTTAGGAAGCAGCCCCCACTGAATGGGAGTTCCCTTCACTTATATATTCAGATTGATCTCATATATTTCTGAAGATAAAGCAAATGAAATATGGACACCTGAGAGGTGGGAGCAAGGACTCTGTCTTTGACAAACAAAATCTTATCTGTTGCTCAGATTTGATAATGTGTGTGTTATTACCATTCTACTAATCCTTTTGCTTCCTATATGTGTAGTTGTCTGTCTATTACAGATAGTGTTCTGTTCTATACACAATCATTCTATAGAACAAATATATTTTAAAATGTAGTACTTACTTCTCTCCTGATGCATTATTACATTTTTTTCTGCATCATTGTCCATTTTGGATGAGTTGGGACCTGTTGTAGAAGATTCCTGTGGTCCATTAGGGTCAGACACACTCTATCAAAAGGCGTATTGGTAACATATGTTAGAAAGGTCTTATTTGATTTCTAAGAACATACTTGAATTCCTAATTTTATGACACGTGTACTTGAAATTCTATGTAGTGTATATTGAAGACAAAGACATTTTAATAGCAAATCTATTGCGCACAGTAAAGTTTAAATCTATCCTTCATTTTTCATGGCACTTCACTATGTAAGAGGTACAAAGAAAAAAGGAAACACATTCAGAGGATTTGACCTGATGCACAATATTAACAAAACAAAAGCAACTACTTTTATATAAGAACTGTTAATGCTATTTATATTCCCAAATGAATTTGGAGGATATTTATAAAATAAAGAATTGCCTACCCTATTATCAGGAAAATTTCTTTGGACAGTGTGGTACTTTGAATGCAAATGGGCCCCATAAGCTTATAGGAAGTGTCACTATCAGAAGGTTTGGCCTTGTTGGAGGTGGTGTGACCTTGTTGGGGGAAGTTTGTCTCTGTGGGGGCCATTTGAGGTCTCCTGTGCTCAAGTTACACCCAGAGTAGACACAGGCTCTTTTACTGCTTGCTGATCAGGATGAGAACTCTCAGCTCCTTATCCAGGACCATGTCTGCCTGCATGCTGCCATGTCCCACCATGATGATGGTGGACAAAACCTGTGAAACAGGAATCCATCCCAATGAAATGTTTCCCTAATAGGAGTAGCCATGGTCATGGTATCTCTTCCCAGCAATAGAAACCATAACTAATGCAAACAGTATTGATTTCTATTCTCCTATTTCTCTCCCTTTAATTTTGTTCTCCTGATTTATTGCTCCAGCTAATAGATTGAGCACAACATTGAAAAGGATTCAAGATGATAGACAAACCTGTCTCTTATCACCTCAATGCACTCATGTTTTCTTCCATTGAGGATGATGTTGGCTCTGAGTTTCTCCTTATATAATTGTTATTGTGTTGAGGTATTGTCCTTCTTGTCTTACACTCTCTGGACTGTTATCATGATGGTATATTGGATTTTGGCAAGGGCCTTATCTACATGTATTGAGAAGTTTAGGTGACTTTTTGTCTAAGTCTGTTTCTGTGCTTTGTTAAATCTGTTGACTTGTGTATTTCAAACCATCTCTGCATCTCTGAGATAAAAACAACTTGTTCATGGTGGATCATTGTACCTAGAGTTTTTCTGCCTGGCCCACAGTCAGGACAAATCTCTCTCACCTGCCAGTCATACAGATGCTAAGACCCAACCAAGTAAACACAGAGACTTATGTTGCTTACAAACTGTATGGCCATACCAGGCTTCTTGCTAACTGTCTTACAGCTTAAATTAATCCATTTCTATAAATCTATACCTTGCCACATGGCTCATGGCTTACCGGCATCTTCACATGCTGTTTGTCATCGTGGCGGCTGGCAGTGTCTCTGACTCAGCCTTACCAACCAATCAGAGCAACACATTTGCCATACAGAACATCCCATAGCACTTCCCCTTTTCTTTCTTTTTTTTTTTTTCAAAAAGGGAGGTTTTAACCTTAACAAAATAAAATTACATATATTTTGGGAATTTGGGTGTAGCTTCTCTTACTACTTCCTGCTGGAGGGGGCACTGTATCTTATGGGGACACAAAGAAAATTTTAGGATTATGGAATAGCCCATGAGGGTGTATCGTCTGAGTCAGTTGCCTTCAAACCATTCTGGATGTTGGATCATTTGGGCCATGGTGTCATCGGAGACCTTTCAGGGGGTCTTGGCTGGTCAAACCTGATATATCTTAATCTGAAACAAATCCATAGCCTCTGGCTTTCTGTGGGAACAAAAGCAGAGCCTCCTTTCCAAAGCAACACATCCTTACATCCAAATTTTGAAGTCAAGGTATCTTTAAAATATACATATTGGTTTAACTCAACATCTTTTACAATCAAATGTTTTTCTGCAGTTAAAAATCCCAAAGACAACACAATCCAGATTCTCTGTGTAATATTCATCTTTACGTGGCTTATTTTTTATATTAATTTTATTGTCTCTTTAAAGACTTTATTTTTTAAAACTATGTATTTGTTTCTATAACTGTATATATCACCTTTTTTGTCTCTTTCAAGCCTAAGTATATTTTACACACATTGTAAACTATTACATCTGAATCTGTCTTATTGTGAATCTATTGCTTTAAACTGCAGCATTTGTAAGACTGAAACGGTGCTAAATGGCTGCTGGCTCTGCCCACCTCAGTTTCCCAACATGGTGGTGGTACATTTACTGCCAGCTCTGGGAGCTATCTCTTTTTTTGTTTTGTACTAGCAAAGGCTAAATCCACCATGCAGCTTAGTGTGCCACTTGCAGAGGCCTCATTCCTGCCATACTGCAGGTCGAGTGCGCACATCAGGAACCCACAAGTAGCTCAAATTGGCAGGTGCTGCTCATTTGAGAGAGACTATTAGGAAGCTATTTTTAGCTCCGTTTTAGAATCTTTTCTCAGGTTTTAGGTGGAAACTCTTGCCAACTTGTTGGGCGCCATTTGTAGCTAGAGTTTTCCTGCCTGGCCCACAATCAGGACAAATCTGTCTCACCTGCCAGTCCCACAGCCGCTCAGACCCAACCAAGTAAACACAGAGACTTATATTGCTTACAAACTGCATGGCCATACCAGGCTTCTTGCTAACTGTTCTTACAGCTTAAATTAATCCATTTCTATAAATCTATACCTTGCCACATGGCTCATGGCTTACCGGCATCTTCACATGCTGTTTGTCATCGTGGCGGCTGGCAGTGTCTCTGACTCAGCCTTCCACTTCCCAGCTTTATTCTCCTCCTTGTCCTGCCTATACTTCCTCCTGCCTGACTACTGGCCAATCAGTGTTTTATTTAGCAAGCAATCAGAGCAACACATTTG